>NW_015090984.1:0-143023 GCF_001431845.1 Calidris pugnax | reverse complement strand
CCCAGCACGGACCCTTGAGGAACACCACTTGTGACTGGTTTCCATCTGGACTTTGAGCCATTGAGTACTACCCTCTGGATGCGACCATCTAGCCAGTTCCTTATCCACTGAACAGTCCACCCATCAAATCCGTACCCCTCCAATTTGGCAATCAGGATGTTGTGGGGGACCGTGTCAAAGGCCTTACAGAAATCCAGATAGATTACATCCATAGGTTGCCCCTTGTCTACTGACCAAGTCACTTTATCATAGAAGGCCACTAGGTTAGTCAGGCAGGACCTGCCCCTAGTAAAGCCATGTTGGGTGTCCTGGATTACCTCCCTGTCCTTCATGTGCCCAAGCATGGCATCTAGGAGGATTTGTTCCATGATCTTCCCAGGCACAGAGGTGAGACTGACAGGTCGGTAGTTCCCAGGGTCCTCCTTTCTACCCTTTTTAAAAATGGGTGTGATGTTCCCCTTCTTCCAGTCTGCAGGGACTTCACCTGACTGCCATGATTTTTCAAATATCATGGAAAGTGGCTTGGCAACTACGTCAGCCAGTTCCTTCAGGACTCTGGGATGTATCTCATAAACTCTGGGATGTATCTCATCAGAAGCATGGCCAGAAGCCCAAAGGAGAGGATTCTACCCATCTACTCTGCTCTTGTGAGCCCCCACCTGGAGTACTGCGTCCAACTTTGGAGTCCTTAGCATAGGAAGGACATGGACCTGCTGGAACACGTCCAATTGAGGGCCACGAAGATGATCAGAGGGCTGGAGTACCTCTGTTTTGAGGACAGTTAAATAAACCTGATGCCAGCAAGTTCATGGGTCATGATGGGATGCACCCGTGAGTGCTAGGGAACTGGCAGAAGTCATTGCTGAGCCACTCTCCATCATCTTCAAAAGGTCCTGGAGAAGAGGCAAGGTGCCTGAGGACAGGAGGAAAGCCAATGTCATCCCAGTCTTCAAAAAGGGCAGGAAGGACAACCCAGGAAACTACAGACCGGTCAGCCTCACCTCCATCCCTGGAAAGATGATGGAAGGGCTCATTCTGGGTGTCCTCTCAAAGCATACGGAGGAAAAGAAAGCTATCAGAAGTAGTCAACATAGATTCACCAAGGGAAAGTCAGCCCTGACTAACCTGATAGCCTTCTATGATGGCATGACTGGATGGATAGATGAGGGGAGGGAGGTGGACGTTGTCTACCTTGACTGCAGCAAGGCTTTTGACACAGTCTCCCACAGCATCCTCGTAGGTGAGTTTAGGAAGTGTGGATTAGAAGAATGGACAGTGAGGTGGATTGAAAACTGGCTGGATGACAGAACTAAGAGGGTTGAGATTAGTGGCACAGAATCTAATAGGAGGTCCATAACAAGTGGTGTTCTCCAGGGGTCAGTCGTGGGTCCAGTCCTCTTCAATATGTTCATCAATGACCTGGATGAAGGGATGGAATGCACCCTCAGCAAGTTTGCTGACAATACAAAACTAGGAGGGGTGGCTGACACACTGGCAGGCAGCAATGACCATAGAGCGAGACTTGGACAGGCTGGAGAGTTGGGCAGAGAGGAACCTGATGAAATTCAACCAGGACGAGTGTAGGGTGCTGCACCTGGGGAGGAATAACACCATGCACAGGTTGGGGGCTGACCTGCTGGAGAGCAGCTCTGAGGAGAAAGACCTAGGAATCCTGGTGGACAGTAGGGTGACCATGTGTGAACAATGTGCCCTTGTGGCCAAGAAGGCCAATGGTATCCTGGGGTGCAACAGGAAGAATGTGACCAACAGGTAGGGGGATGTTACCCTGCCCATCTACTCTGCCCTGGTGAGGTCCCAGCTGGAGTACTGTGTCCAGTTCTGGGCTCCCCAGTTCAAGAAGGACAGGGAACTGCTGGAGAGGGTATGGCAGAGGGCTACAAAGATGATTAGAGGCCTGGAGCATATATCTTATGATGAAAGTCTGAGAGACTTGAGTCTTTTTAGTCCAGAGAAGAGAAGACTGAGGGTGGATCTGATCAACACCTATAAATACTTAAATGGTGGGTGTCAAGAGGATGGGGCCAGACCTTTTTCAGTGGTGCCCAGTGACATGATAAGAAGAAATGGGCACAAACATGAACATAGGAAGTTCCATCTAAACATGAAGAGAAACTTCCTCACTTTGAGGGCAGCAGAGCGCTGGAATAGGCTGCCCAGAGTGGTGGTGGAGTCTCTTTCTCTGGAGACATTCAAAACCCACCTGGATATGTTCCTGTGCAACCTGCTCTAGGTGGACATGCTTTGGCAGGGAGGTTGGACTAGATGATCTCCAGAGGCCCCTTCCAACCCCGTGTGATTCTGTGACAGTCTGAGATAATTGGGGTTGCTCAGCCTGGAGAAGAGAAGACTTAGAGGGCTGGACCTCCTCTGCTTTTGACTGTTTGGCTGTGTGTCCACTGCAGAATGCACTTATAACCAACTGTCTCTCTGCTTCTCAGCCTCCCTGATGCTATGCAGCCTCCTCACTGCCTCCTGCAGCTCAGTCACCCACTGCAGGAGGTTCTCCGCCTGGGTGCACCTTTTGCAGGCAGGTCTGCTGCCTGTCTCTGCCCCAGGAGAAAGGTCAAGGCACCTCCTGCAGGTCTGAGGTTTGTGCTGCAGCTTCTCCCTTCAGCATCTCTGTCTGAGTAGAGGCATTGACCGCTGCTAGGGTGGATGGTACAGACCTTCCAGCCAGAGCTGCAGCCTTTGCTCGCAGACCAGTGCCCACCATTCTGCCTTGAGGGCCCTTGAACTGTGCAAATGGCCACAGGATGCTCCTTAACTAGTGGGATTCTCCTCCTTCAAAGAGGTGCCCTTCTCATGTGCCCTCCTGTGCAAACTGCCACACCACACCCTGCCTCTCCCTGCTCTGCATCGTATCCCACCCCACCCTGGCTGCCACCCCACACCCTGTTTGCTCATCCCGGTTGCTGTGATCCTTGTCACTTGTGCTCCTGGTTACTTGTGCTCCTGGGGCTGCTTTTTTAAAGGCAGGTGGTTGCTGCTGCTCTGGTAACACCCAGGTCTCGTCAACGCCTCCTGTGAGAGCTGCTAGCTCCTGCCAGGTCTCTCCACTGCCCTGGCGTGTCCCTACCTCATGAAACCCCTCTGCATGCCCAGATCTGCTGCTCCGCTGTGGGTCAGGCTGGGTCCAGAGCAGTTCCCCTTCGTGACCGACCAATAGTCTGCCTCCAGTATTTGGAAGAAAGGAAATTTCGCTGTGACCAGTTTTCTTATCAGTTGCTATAATAATGCCCAGCATCAGAAATCTCCTTCAGAGTTTAGGAGACAGTCTCTACTTTACTTAATAGTTTCTTTGGTAATGCTTCTTGCATCTTACATTGACCTGGTGTCAGTTTTATGGCAAAACAACCCTAACAACTGAGTGCAATTACAAGCCCTTCACAGCAGCTCAGGCCATTCAGTCTGCAGAAGGGAGAAGAGCGCATTTCAGGGTACAGTTTCCTGCAAGCTTCATCTGATAACCATTTCTTACCTTGCCCCCTGCTTTGGCCCACACATTCCTGTCTCCTCTCTCATGCCAGCACTAGGGTTCATAAGGCTCAGGGGTAAGGCTGATCAATTACTCCACTTTTCTTCCTCCGCTAAGAGTTAGTTTCTACCAGTTCAGGTCACTCATGCAGCTTACCCAAAAGCCACCGCAATGCTAACCATGGCCCAAGGGATAGAGTTATATCCTATGGAAGGACTAGGAAATGCAGACAGAGGGAGAAAAACCTTTGTTGTCAGCAAATATTTGCATCTTCTAAAGTCACGTAACTACAGCTTTTGGATACTCCTCTGGATCCCAGAGTTAAAGTTCTGGATCCCAGAACATGGGAAGTTTTTTCCATGTGTGCAAAATGCCTGTGACAATTCAGGATCCTACACTTTATATGTAATGAAATCAGGTCTTAATAATTTTTATGCAAACATACAACCTGAAATACAGTATCTCAGAGTTCTAAAGTAGGGGTTGAAACTATAAATATAATTGTATTTCCTTCTCTCTTTTTTTTAAGCCTCTTTAATTAAAACATTCTATTAGTTTTATTAGTATAAGAACCACTCCCTTTACTTCTTGTGTTTCCAGGATTCTAATAAAGCTAAAAGTGCTGAATCAGCTTTTTAGTAATATGACTCCATTCTACTTCAAGTGCAAAGAAAAAGAGCCCAGTTTGGCTGATTGCTCTAATGAAAGGTTCATTTCAAATCTCTCATCAGCTGTGGTTTTTTACTCTTGTCATTCTCCCCCAAATCAAAAGTCAGTTAATATGCAGGATATTTTTGTCTCATTTCAGTTTGATTGCTTTGAGGCTCTTCACTGACAGGAACTATGAATCTATCAAGTTTTACTTCAGTATTTTGCATCATTCACCATTTTGAATCCATGTCAATATTGACAACAGATGCAACAGATGTCATCTACCTGGACTTGTGCAAAGCGTTCGACACTGTCCCGCATGACATCCTGGTCTCAAAATTAGAAACTAATGGATTCGATGGATGGACCACTTGGTGGATAAGAAGGTGGCCGGCTGGCCGCACTTGAAGGGTTGTGGTCAATGGCTCGATGTCCAATTGGCAGCCAGTGACGAGTGGTGTTCCTCAGGGGTCCGTACTGGGACCAGTGCTGTTCAACATCTTTGTTGGAGACATGGACAGTGGGATAGGGTGCACCCTCAGCAAGTTTGCCGATGAAACCAAATTCAGTGGTGCGGTCGACATGCTGGAGGGAAGGGATGCCATCCAGAGAGAACTGGACAGGCTTGAGAGGTGGGCTCATGCAAATTGCATGAAGTTTAACCAAGCCAAGTGCAGGGTCCTGCACCTGGGACGTTGGAACCCCAGGCACAAATACAGGTTGGGCAGAGAATGGCTAGAAAGCAGCCCTGAGGAGAAGGACTTGGAGGTGTTGGTGGGTGAGAAGCTTAACATGAGCCAGCAATGTGCACTCACAGCCCAGAAAGCCAACTGCATCCTGGGCTGCATCAAGAGAAGTGTGGTCAGCAGGTCACGGGAAGTGATTCTGCCCCTCTGCTCTGCACTTGTGAGACCCCACCTGAAGTACTGTGTCCAGCTTTGGAGTCCTCAATACAGGAAGGACATGGATCTGCTGGAACGGAGGACCACGAAGATGATCAGAGGGATGGAGCACCTCCCCTATGAGGACAGGCTGAGGGAGCTGGGGTTGTTCAGCCTGGGGAAGAGAAGGCTCTGGGGACACCCTATAGCGGCCTTTCAATATCTGAAGGAGCCTACAGGAGAGCCAGAGAGGGACTCTTTGTTGGGAAGTGTAGTGATAGAACAAGGGGTAATGGTTTTAAACTGGAAGAGGGGAGTTTTAGATTAGATACCAGAAAGATATTCTTTACAGAATGGTGGTAAGACACTGGAACTGGTTGCCCAGGGAGATAGTGGATGCCCCATCCTTGGAGGTGTTCAAAGCCAGGCTGGATAGGGCTTTGGGCAACCTGGTCTAGTGGGAGGTGTCCCTGCCCATGGCAGGGGGGGTGAAACTAGGGGATCTTTAAGGTCCCTTCCAACCCAAACCATTCTATGATTCTATGATTTCTGTTCTTGGGGTTTAAGAATCAATTCTCTACCAGCCCTGCAGCTCCCTGAGAAGGTATATAATTGTTCTTTTCTCTTTTGTCGGACCACTTAGCTGCATTTAAGAATGTTACTCCTATCTTTCTTTTAAAAGACATATTTAATGATGACATATAGCTAAAGGGACTACTAGACAATACCTTGCTGGTTATTTACTGCATCAATGCAGACTAATCAAACAGTCCAATAGGAATCAGCTTTTGTAATGGCATGGATCTTAGATGTTACTTGAGAGTTGTGGTTCCTTCTTGCCATGTAACTGTTATTTGGTTAATGCCCATACATAAACATCTTACCTATATGGATGTCTTTTTCATTTCATATGTCTCTGTAAGTGCCTTCCAACTCATATAATCAAGTATGTACCAAGTCATATGGGCAAGTATGTAATGTAAACTTCCACTGCATCTAGCTAGAAGTATATTCAAAAAGCCCTCTGGGACAAGTAGACCCATAAGCAAGCCACAGGCTGTGTTGATTGTTAGGGAGGTAGGTTGGCTGGAGGCTGGCTGTTCTTGACTTGGCTGCAGACAGATGTCAACCCTATCTTTTGCTCTAAACTCAGAGGGCAAGAATTTCTAAGACTATTCCATACAGCTCAGACTGTTTAGCCTGGAGAAGGGAATGCTTTGAGGGGGGAACTTATTAGTGTATACAAATCTATGAAGGGAGAGTGCAAAGAAGATGGATCCGGGCTCTTTCCAGTGGTGCCCAGTGACAAGATGAGAAGCAATGGGTACAAACTGAAACTAAGGAGGTTCTGCATGAACATCAGGAAACACTTTTTTACTGTGAGGATGACTAAGCATTGACACAGGTTGCCCAGAGAAGTGGTGGAATCTGCATCCCTGGAGATATTCAAAAGCCAACTGGACATGGTCCTAGGCAGCCTGCTTGTCACTGCTTGAGCAGGAGTTGGACTTGATATTCTTCCGAGGCCCCTTCCAACCTCAACTATTTTGAGATTCTTTGAGTTTACTCTACAGTTAATGAATCATTAGGATAGTCCACTTTTGAGGACTGATCAACTCACATCATTGTTTTTCAGTACAGTGACAAAGACAATTAATCATTCAGGCTAGCCTATTCTGATTGTCTTTTAACATGTTAAATGTTAAGACACCATAAATGTCTCTGTTGATTGATGACAGCTAGTCTTCAAATACTTCTGGAATATCAGCAGGCAGTTGGTGAACGTATGTAGGTGTTTTCAGCATTCACAGAGATTCTTTTTCTACTTTGAATGCAGGCTTTAGTGTAAAATAAAAATATGGCTGTGGTAAGTCCTCCCTCAGTGTCCCTCAGCATGTGAAAGGGATGCTTTGAGCCAAAGGCAGAATGGAAAGAGCTGGGCTACAGGTCTCTAGACCACACTTTTTAACTGAGAGGTTCATTGGGGTTGCTTACTCGAGAACAATTTAAAACCAAACCAAATTATGATGGAATTAATTGCCATTTTACGTCAACAATTACTTTGAGGCAATCTCAGCCAGACTGCAGAGCAGTGAAGTTACAGAACTAGAGAGCTGCTTTGCCAGCTGCTTTGCCAGCTGCTTTGCTTTTTGGAGCCAGAGCTGATTATCTGGCTGTGTCACTGTGGTTTGTTTTTAGGATAAATGCTTTACTTGCAAATTACGAAAAAATGACAGCCAGTAGTCTCTGTATGGGACCTAAAGCAAGAGAAAAAGTGTCTACTGACACTATTCCCTATCTTGGCCAGAGAAGTCCCTCTAGAAAGCCAAGAGATTCCTCAGAGGTAGAATCCCTTCTGTGACCTTATTTTCTCCTCAAGATACTTATTTGATACCAAGAATTCAAACGTGATATAAAAAATGCGTTGGAGATAGAATAAAAATGGAAAACAGTAACAGCTATCAAAAAAAAGGAAAGGGAATTCTCTTCTGACTTCCCCTCAGCCCCCCAGATTACTCCTTATTCAAAATAAAGGACTTATTTAAGGATTTAAAAATAAAACCTATATTGATATGTCTTTCTGACTTCAGTGAGTATTGGCCCGGGAGCTTAGATGTCTTTAGTGTAAGCTTTAAGATACTGACAACTGCAACTGAAATTACCCCTAGTAAGGTCTTTGAGAACTTAGCGAGTTTATCCTTCCTACACCCTTCACTTTGGTGACTATATAATCATGCATGTTTGATACTCAAAATTATGAAAATCAGAGGTGACAGATACTCTCCGAAGTTTCAAAACAAAAATAACCGGAGCCAGAAGAAAAGCAGTAAGTTAAAGCACTTATTGCCAAAATATGATCATGAGTGAAAAACAATAAATACATACCACAAGCAGGTGATTATAAATTCAGATGAAAGGTTTTATACAAATCCAGCACAGAAATACATGGCAAATTTGAATAATTTTTACCAGACCATGACATTCTTTGTATTGTGCTAAATGCATTGCAAAAAAATCCAACACATGCTGTTCTGATATGCCCTGAAATGTAGTTTCTCAAACAAATTCTTCGATTTGGAGAAAGTATCAATGGAAGAGAATAAAGTCTCATTTCTATCTTGAAACGGACTGGAATATTTTCTTTCTGCTGAGCTGATCAGTTGAAAGAAATGTTATGCTGACATATTGACTTTGATTGCTCATTACTGCACGTCATACCTAACGTCTTGATCAAATCTTATCTGGAAAACACCAAGCTGTGTGGTGCAGTTGACATGCTGGAGGGAAGCAATGCCATCCAGAGAGAATTTGCCTGAACCACATGAAGTTCAACAAAGCCAAGTGTGAGGTTCTGCATACAAATACAGGTTGGGCAGACAATGGATTTCAGAGCAGCCCTGAGAAGAAGGACTTGGGGATGTTGGTGGATGAGAAGCTCAACATGAGCCAACATCATGAGCTTGCCCAGAAAGCCAACTGTACCCTGGCTGCATTAAAGCTGCATTAAAAGAATGGGCAGCAGGCTGAGGGAGGTCATTCTCCCCCTCTACTCTACTATAGTGACACCCCATCTGGAGTACGTATTTCTTTCATAAGATGGACATGGAAAAATAAATCATACGCAGGTTTTTTTTTTGTACCTGAATTATTTCAGCCAAGATGGAAATGTTTAAATAAAGAACTGCAAACCTACTTTCCCAAATTGCTAGGGCAGTGACATGGAGTACAGCAGTATATTTATTATTTTACAAATCACAACTATTTCATGTGATTCTTTCATGAGCAAAAGGTGTTATAAATATTGAAATGAGTTCTTAGAAGAAGTTTATGGTATGAAATCTCTAACTAAATCTGTAATCATCTTTCAAATACAATTTGGAGCTATAAATGTGTTATTTTTGCAGGAGATTTACACAATATTGAATCCTGGTGGGAGACAAATGTCTTTGTCAAGTGCAGATGAAGATTCTGCATCTGCAAGCTTGTTTAAAATGGGTTTTAATTACTTTGGAGAAATTAAAATATAATGATAGCAAGTGGTTTTGCTGTCCCACTTCTTGCAGTAGAAAAGGGAGGCCAAGCACAAGGCAGAAGTATTTTTAATTTGTTCTGTGGCCCATTTTTTCTAGAGGTGAGAATCCTACTTTTAAAGTGTTAATGGGAAAATGAAATTAAAATACACCAACCATAATTCTTGCCAAATGATTCCACTGTCCTAAATTTCTACTGTTCTAAATTTGCCTGCTTAAAGCCTCTGTTGGTGTTGGTTGTTTTCATCTGTAAATCTTCTTCAGGAAAAATATTTTATATTAATACAGAGTTCCTGTTCTGGCATACCCTAAATATAACAGATTCAAATAACTTATTTATTTTGCTCATTTATTTCATTCCTTTCACTTAACTGATTATGTAGTTCTTTGCTCAACTGTCATCCAATAGATGAATTCCGGCAGAGTCATTTCTGGTCTCTGCTTGCAGTGCTTAAGTTTCTCTTCCCCTGAATTTCCTGTTTCAGGATAGCTTCTTGTGCCCAAGAGAAGATGCTTTCTGGAGCAGGAGTGTCATACTGAACTTAACTTGGCATGGTATGTTGAGACCAGCGAAATGAGTGCTGATGAAATGAAAGCAGTGATAGGGAGATAACTCAAATAAATCAGAAAATATCTCTCAAATTTCAATAGATTCTTTATCTCCATTTGATAGAATTGTTTGCAAAAATAAAAGTGAAAGCAAGATAAACAAAACACAGAGAAAGAGAAAGGGAAATGGGGGAAAAAGCCACCTCTACTAGAGTATTAGGCAAATTACCTCTAGTAGAGTATTGCCACTAGCAGAAGTTGTTCCAGATCTGAGAATGGCCTTAGTAAACTGAGCAATATGAACATACTGGGCATTATTGGTAACATTCGCTTTTTTCTCTTCTGAAGGAATGCACTATTCTGCCTCCCCTCAGTGGCATGTAATTTTATTCATTTATTGAGAAGTGTTCTGGAGAAGTAGTTCTGAGGGGTATGCTAATTTTTGATTCATACTGTGACATGGTTGACCTTTTCAGTTTTGTTTCCAGTGCAGATTACTCCTATGCAGACATTTTGGCATTTGAAATGTGTGAGAATTTGAAAAGGTGCCTAACAACCACAGAAGGGATGTGCTGTTTCTCAAGCATCCAGCCAACTCTGCAGCTAGAATTAGCCTAATCAGGACTTTCTCCTATTGTATTTCTGTACAATTGGCAGGAATGTCTGTTTGGGACAGGAATCACAAATTCTTCGTTTAATTCTGTTGTATATGTAAAGAGCCCTTTCCATGCAAATTTCTACAATACACTGTTGCTTTACACTGTTGCTTTACACATCAAATAAAGATGTGCCTTCATAGTTGTAGCCTGATACTGGATCTTCTGGAAATAGCTGCTTTCTGTACTTTATATGAAGCTGTGAAAAACACGATTTGTACGTAAAAAATGACAGAAAATAGAACAAAATGCAGAGCTCGGAGACTTGGATGGAGACAAGGAAGGTTAAAGCTGGTGTCATGTAACAACTGTAAAGTAAGATTACAATAGTTTCTGAATAAGCAGCCACTGGTCAGTTGGCTCAGCTCTGTGATGGACTGGTGGCATCTTACACAGAGACCTCTTTGGCTGCTCCTGTTCCAGGATCCCACTGCTAGGGAAACTGACTTGCTCCTTTGTGTGCAGTTCTCTCTTATTTCAAATAGTTTCTAAATTTAGATAAACAACAACTGTTGGGATGGAAGAAAGAGCAAAGAGTAATACATTTTCTAGTTCTTTGCTAGGAGAAGGTGCCTGAGGCCATACATTTGTGCATCAGATAGAAACAAAGGGTAATGTTCTGTTTAAACAGTAAAATGAATAAATGAACAATATACATACCAAAACCCAAAACCAGTGTGACCTAAGACTCAACCCACAGACAAAGTGTAGACAAACTGCATGCCAATGGTAAGGCTTCAGGAGCTCAGCAGTTTGTGTCAGTCTAGACGTAAGTGTAAATGTGTGGGAACTAGCAGATCTTTCCTGAATTTGCGTACTTAGGCTACAAGTCTTTCAAGACTTGTTTTCTTTCACTGTAAGAGAGATATTTGCTTAAGTGCTGCAGTAAAATGTCCAGCAGCAGGAGAAGATGTGCACCAATTTCTAGGCTATGGTTCACAGAATTAAGGGTAAGGATGGGCTACTTATATTTGAAATAATTTAAGAAGAAAATTATATGTGCATGGAAACTATAAGGCTCGCTATGTTCTAGCAGAGCTTCATAAGAAAATTCATATCTATCTATATCTATCAACATTATCTATCCCTATCATCTATATCTATATTTATCATCTATATCTATATCTACCTATGTCTGTATCTATACCGTGTATTATAAAAAACTCCGTCTGCTCTGTAGCAGTTTCTTGGATTATCACTACTCTTACTTTTTTCAGTTTGGTTGTCTTTTCAAACAGGTTAGACACAAGACTGTTCAAATCAGACCCAGGGTACAATAATAGGCCTTTTGTTTCATTTCATATTCAAAATTATTCTACTTGTGTGTGTTTATTTGTGGTAAGTGTCACAGCTTGTTTTGGAAGAGCGAAACACCAGACCATACCAAATCCTTTGTAACAGCCCTGATTCCCATTACTTCTCTTCTGCTCTCATTCATTCAACACTGTACACCCCCTTCTAATGCTGAACATTTCTACTAATGATTAAGCTATTCACATACACTTGGCAGATGTTAAATTTTTGTGCCACTCCCTTTCCAGCTCTAAATAGATGGGGAACCAAGTTTATATATGGCAGTCTTAGTCTTAGCCCATCCTAGATGACCAACTTGTACTTCACTGGTGATTTTCACACAGCCCATGTCAACTGTGCTATTGCTACAGAGCATCTGGGCTTAGACACAAACAGAACAATCACTTTTTCTATATGTAACCCAACCATTCATGTATAATATCAAGATTGAAGAGTAAGATTGTATGAAAAATGGTCTGAAAATATGCTTATAAACAGTTATGGCAGTGGATGGTGTCCTGGTTCTGGTGGGGACAGGGTTAATTCTCCCCAGGTTCTGGCAGGGACACAGGTATCCCATGCCATGTGAGCTGTGCCCAGGGTGAGCTGCCCAGTCTAGAGCCGGAGCTGGCTGGGAGAGGGCAGGAAGTCGAAGCTTGGGAGCAGGCTGGGGCATATCCGTGAGAGGAGGCATCGTAATCCTGTTTGTACATTCCTGTCTCAGTGTTATTGCTGTTATTTTCTTGGCTGTTCTGTTAAACTGCCTTTGTCTCACCAATTCTCCCCTGGCAGTGAGGGGGCGGGGAGGCGGGAGAGTGGCTGGCACTTGGTTCTTTGCTGCTATCTGAGGCTAAACCACAACAGATTGCTATATTACAACACATTTGTACACAATACAGAGTCTAAATGCAACCAGTTACTGCAAGTATTAAAGTGTATTGTTAGTGTGCCATAATTAAAATTGTGATACCACTAAATGTGAAAATTTGAAATGATCCTCAATTCGCACGCACATAAAGTGTGCTGTCTTTGTAAGAAAAGGCATTTCCTCACATGCATACACTTTAGCCCTAGGAAATAAGGCTTAATTCCTATTTTCTCCACTTGTACAAGTAACAGTGAATCTGAATGGGTTCCCACTTATGTTTTGCAATTCATTTGCTTCCTAATTATATCTTTGCCAATATCTGTGCATAAATCTGCAGTGTTTAAGTCCAAAAGCAACCATGAGATTATCCACAACATGTATATAAATTCAAATCCAGGAAGTCACAGTCATGTTCCACATAGTACTGAACCCATTCAGTTGGACTTGTTGGAGCGTGTACTGAAGAAGAGTACTCAGTCCTGATCTTCTGAAGTCACTGTGATGTTCCCATGTCATTAAAATACATTTTTAGTGGCTATCTGTTTTGAATTGATCCTTCTCTTAGTCACTGGGCAACCTGAGAACATCTTCCCACTCCTGGTTGGACACACCCTGGCCCCATTGTTACCAAAGACAGGCCTCTGCATTGTTAATTACCGTACGCTAATTAAAATGTTGTTTATTTCCTACTAACCTTCTTACTGTGTGACAAAATAGTTAATCACTGACCTTCTTACTCTGTAAGAAAATAGTTAGTCACCAAGCTGATAGTGATAATGAGAAGACAGCTAGAAGTACTTGATTACTTCACAGTTCTTTCGTATGTCAAAACATGTACTCCTATACCAATTAGGAGAGAGCTGTGGCTACTTCAAAGGACATCCTTATCATCCTCACAAAGCTGGCAAACTTGAAGTAAATTTTTACTGTCCTGTGATCATTCAATACCTTAAAAGGATAATGTGAGGAAGGGTAGTCCCACCCAACCAACCACCGAGGAACTTACACATGTGCAGAAGAGTTTTGTGGATGCTGCAAAATTTAATACGCATGTGCAAAAGAGTTATTCAGTCATCATAATGTGTATGTAAGCTGAGGTGAAGTTATGTATTAGGTAGGCAGTATTATGAGAGTCTTTTGTGTAAAAGTAATTAGTGAATGTCCCCTGTAAGGTGTGTTAGAGTTGTGGATTCCCACCTAGCACACAATGTCGAAAAACCAATATCTCCTCTCTAAACTACTTCTGGTTTCGAGAGCTTTTATTTCAGGTGACGTGGCTGCGTGTCAGTGAGAGCTTTCCCCTGCACAGAAAGGATCCTTTCAGTGGCGGGAAGGGTCTGCCCAGTCAGGAGACCAGCACAGCAAGAGGCCCCAGAGTTTGCCGTTCAACAAGGCTTAGGCACAGTTGCTAGAGATGCTACTACTGCTATTATTACTGTTGCTGCTGCTGCTACTTATAATTATTGTTGTTATTATTGTAGCTAAATAGCCTACTTGGAGAGCACAATTGTATGACTGATCTATCAATTTTTTTGATAAGCTGAACAGTTAGAGCTCTTTAAGTCTGCATATGGCTTTTTCTTCAATCTTTGTCTTATTTTTTATGGTCCCCCTGCATTATTTCAAGTTTTTCAATATTTTTTTTTTTAAAGCAAGAGCACCAAAAGTCTGTGCAGAAGTCCAATCTTGATGTCTTAATGTCAAATAGCGAGCAAAATATCTTTCTTCCATCTCCTGAAGCTATTAATACAGCAAAGGACTACACCAGCTTCTTTAGCTGAAGTGTTGCAAAGGAATCTTTAATTCTGTGAGTTCCCCTTTCTTATTCTGAATGCCTTTTTATCATATCTGTAACTTAGACATATCAAAATGCTTTTTACTTCAGTTAGTCCAGATTGAAAAAACAAATCACATTGCTCTGTCTTCCTGTCAGCAGGTATATGCCTAAAAGACACCCCATTCTGTACATCCTAAATACTGCTATACCCCAAGCACTCTTTTGTTATTAGAGTCATTACTCCCAATGGTACTGTTGATCAGAATATATTAAAATTTACAAAAATTTGCTTCCCCCCGCCCTTGCATGTTAGCATAGAAATAAAAAAGGGAAAAAGCCTTGAGTGCTTCACAGTGTTTTTGGTTCTATCAGTTTTCTATCTCAGTTTTTGATTCTATCAGCCTTCGTTAGTTAATAAGTCAGATGCAATATGCCTTATGCAAGTGGTGCAAATACTTTATTTCTGTTGGAAACTTGGGCTACCCCAACTATAACATGAAACATAGTCACTACTTGAAAGTTTTTGAGGGGGCTCCAGATTTAAGTGCAAGTTTACACTTAATGAACAATCTTGTATAGAAGATTTTATTCACTAAGTCTGGCATGCTGTCAAAGCTGGTAGCAAATGTATTCATTGTTATGCAAGCTCTCTGTAGCATATATTTCTCTCAAAAGCCCATGTTGTTCCAGATCAAAAGTCAATACCATTTAAATACAGTTGCTCTCTTAGTTTTTCCTTCTATGACTTTATGAGGTTTACCTCTGAAGAACACTACCTGACATTTCTAATTTTCAGTTTTTGTTAAAGTATCATGTTAGTCATATAATGAGCCATTTTTCTTGTTTAAATATGTTGATTTTCCTTGGCCCTAGCTTTTTTTCATGTTTGATTGATTGCTTCACTGACTCTTGTTTTCTGTCAATTTGATCGGCCTTGTTTGCATATAGAAGGGCAGGGAGGAAGAGAACAGGTTAGTATACAGCGTTCCCTGACTTTTGAAGCTCTCTCTGCTGTGGGATTTGTTATATAGACACAGCGTCACAGAAAATCATTATATATAAGTGATGAAACAATGGATAAAAATGCCGATTTTTTGATGGTGTCAGGTCGACTCCTTGATAGATTATCTGAAGATAATTTGTCTATAGCCGGTTTAAACATCTCGTACAATTTTGTGATGAAAAAGATGAAATGGCTCTGTTTCAGGACACCATGGAAAATTACTATTTTTCCATTAAGCCTTTTGGTATTTTGAGGCCTTAATCAATAATACAAAACTCTATTTAACTTTCTGGTTTTCTGCAGCTCTGTAACAGTGAGATGAAGCTAATATTTTTAAATAAATCAAAAACTACTTGATTGAAAGCTACAAGTTTTGCTTTTAAAATTTGGTAAAATTACTAAACAATGTATTTGTGACTTTAGCAAAAACTTTGCTCTGGACTGAAGCAGAAAGTTTCATCAGCATATGAGAATTTTCTTCTACCAGAAAAAAAAGCAGAAAAGAAGATGAAAACACAGTGTTCTCAGCTAAATATTCCACACAAATATCGATCTGGTACAGAAGCCTGTGAATAAAGCTATTTCCACAGTAGTATCAGTACTGTGCCCAACAACCAGCAATATGTAGAGTTAACTGAAAAACATCTCAATGTAACAGCTGATGCTCAGTGTGAGGTTAACACATTGAGGAGATTCAGAATGCTCTGGAAAAGGTCAGCAAGACCTACTACTTTATCATCCCGTGAATGATCAATAAACAGTTGTCTGAATAAAACAAAACTTTGCTACTTGGAGAAAAGCTTGTAAGAAATAGACTTTTGAACCAATGAATGTAACTGTGGATTGTGAGCAAACTGTTCAAGGATTAACTTTGATACAGTATTTTGTCTAAAGATTTTATCTAAATCTTCCCTACCCTGTACTGCTGTGCTATTGGGACTTGCCTCGTGATACTCCTCATGATACTCCTTTCACTTGCAGTCATGGTATTATTAAGCTTATCAACTTCAAGTATACTTTCCCTTATAGCAAAAGTCTGCTGTTTCATGCATTCTCGTCTCCTGAACAAAAAGCCCATATAAATCAAATGGAGGCCAAGTGAGCAAAAAGGGAAAAAACCCAACAAACAGCAACAATCTCTCCTTCCAGAATTTCAAGTAGGTTGAAGCTCAGAGACAGTGACTGAACTGTAATATAGTTACTTTCCTCTGCCCTAATGTTTGTATCATTTAATCCTTCTAAAGGTAGAAAAGGGGAAGATGAATCTGTTTTCAGATCTACCACATTTTGCAGATCACCTGGCTTTAAAAATGTACATGCATTTGATAATAAGTCAAATGCTAACAGAATCTCTCTGTTTATATCTACAGCCATATAATCGATGGATTGGATCGGATCAGTATTTATTGTTTACCACAAACTCAGCTAAAAACACAGGAGGAGTCTATGCCCTGTGTAGTCCTCTGAATAGCAAAGGGAACTTTTAAATGTTGTTAGAACTAGCACATTAAAGGTCACACTGAAAAAGGCAGACCAAAAATGTCTAGCATAGGCCATGTCAGCTGCATCCTGCAGCACAAGCCTGCAATACTAATGGATTAACCCGTTACAAAACAACCCTCCTTGCACCTTGCCTTGTTTAATATGAGAGTGTGTTTTTGCAATGAAAATAGCCTGAATGCTATGCTTTGGAAGATGGTCCTAATGTCTAGTAATTGCTTCTTGGCTGACTTTTCCTATGCAGCATGAACCAGCACTTGCACACTCCCTCTCAAGTAGCTTCCTAGAGTAGCCACTCTCAAGTGGCTTCCTAGCCAGTTCAGCCATGCTTATCTGGCTCACCAACACAGTTCCAGCTGCACACAAAAAGCAGGCAAGAAGCAACTCATCTAGAATAAACTAGCTTTCACAGGTGTTTTTACCAGCTGAGAATCTATCCCAGGACACCTAAAATCCTGCAGTGCCTTCTAATAAGCGGAAGAACGATCTTTTTCCAAATAAGTTCTTAGTTATTCAGTCACACCCACTAGTAAAATCAAAATAAGTGACGCAGTTTTGAGACAGAGCGTATTAAATTCATGACAAATAGGAAGACTCAATGAAACATAAATATATAAATATGTAATTACCTGATGATTTGATATCTATCATTTTGGGGAAAAAACCCAAACACCAACACTTTCATTTCTAATATTATTAGATTAAAAATAAAATGATAGTTCTCAGAGGTTTCAGCTTCCAGGTGAAACCCGTGGAATCTCTCAGTGCACCTATATACATTCATAAGCAGAAAAAGGATGCATATCATGAAATTACCGTCTTTGGTTTTTTGATTTGCATGTAGCAAAGGAAGATGTTCTGACGTGCTGGTTTGGTGCCTCCTCCCCCCTGTCTAACTTCCAGATCACAACCCTTTTGATAACTAATGAAACAACCTGAAGAGCACAAACAGGAGGTAGACAAAAAATCTTATTTATATTAATAATTTCAGATAATTGTTCAGGTAAGCGATAGTAAAAATAAATTCTAACACAAGGCCAGGAATGCATAGTAATATTTCATGTAAACAAGAAAATACCAAATACTCATCTCCTAAAAAAATTCCACCTCACAGTTACTTAAAACAAGTACTATTTGTATTTGCAGCACATGGAATAACTTTGCATTTTTTAAGGAATAAAAAACTTAAAAGAAATAAAGATCATATCAAGGTCCATGGGGTTTTTTTACTAACTATACATAAAGGTCACGAAATCTGCAGGAGTACACTAAATGCAAGTGTCAGTCTGAAGGATTTAATTTCTGCTCTAATTTTATCTCATGCTCTTAACTTAATTGGTGTGCTTTGCTTATCTTTTATTAGACAGTTTGTTGCCGTGGTAGAGTTTTCTCTTCTTGTCTTTCCTTAGTTATCAAAAATATCTGGCATATTTCTCTAGAATGGATAGTATTTGAAAGGCAAAATAGTTGAGCAATGACAGCTTTTTCTATTGTACACAAAAGTGTAGCTGAAGCCTAGAAGCCTTTTTTTAAATTATCTTTAGTGGGAATGCTGTTGAGCACTGCCTTGCAGTAAAGAACTATTGATAGTTCCTGCTATGATCTCAATGTATTTCTTCTACTAAACCATATTTGCATTCTTTTTGTCATGTCTTCATCATCATTATTAATGTTATACCTCAGAGATCAAATAATATTTTTAATGATGAGAAAAGTAATTACAAGTGCTGCACATAGATGCACAAGAAACAAATGCTTCAATTTTCTGTAGGAGGCAGTGAAAGTCTGATCTAACAGAGAGAAAAAGATTGCTGAAACATATATATAATAGAGTTATGGTGGGACTTTGGTGAAATTGGTTTTCTACATCGCATCATGCCTGCAGGAATGGCACTGGCACCAATGGCATTTAACAGTGACACTAGAGTAACAGATGATATAACTTTCATCCAAACTATTCAAATTAATTTGCAGACAGTTTTCACAAAAATGTTAGTGTTTTCCAATATGGTTGCAGTAATGGCCATGGCACTTGTACAGTGAGGAAGGAGGGAGGAAAGGAAGTGGAAATCTTCAGGTGGTATGACACATTCAAGGACAATTACTTCAGTGTTTTTCCATATGACTTTTGGGAGAGAGCCAAATAAAAAATCTACCTTCAGCTGTTAGATCCCTATATCTTTAGTACCATTTTCTACTGTGAAAGTGATAATATTATCCACTCTTTTTAAGCTTTTTCTCACCTCTCATATTTCAGTTCCTTCTGCAAACCTGAGAGTACGCACTGAAATTGTCTGTCTGAGTTAGTAACAACAGCCAAGATGAAAGGAGAGAGTGCTCACTAAAACTCAATCTGAGAACAAACATGTCCCCTGAATGAAGGTACTTCTGCTTAGCCTGATGCAAGGACCATGGAAAAGCTGGTTATCTGCCTGCGAAAAGTGGATCAGCAACTGGTAAACTTTTCACTGTTGTATGGGGTGGGGCTTAAGGGGTGTTTCCTTTTGCATTGCTGTTGGCTTAGAATAGAGAGTATTCTTTTCTGAAAGTTGTCTGGTAATTGATTAACCTTTCTTTGTTCCAAATGAAAGGACAAAAGGGAATCAATTACAGGACATACAAGGAACAGTTAATTTGTGAGAAGTGGGACAGATGTTTTTGTTGCACATGCAGAGATACCTCTTCTCTGTAAGATCGAGTTACTTAACCAGAAGCCAGCGCCCCAAAGAAGCATCCACTGCCCTCCCCGTGGGAGTTTGGGCTGCCTAGCTGAGGGCAGGCACCACTCCTTTGTTCTTTTCATTTCCAGCCTTGCCACCAAGTACACTGAGATTCCCACCCCCCTTAAAATCACCTTTCAGAAAACTTGTCCATGCAATTTTTCCCTGCCAGACAAAGTTAAAAAACATAGCTACATCAATCCACATGGAAAATACTTTCTTTTTTATTTAATGCCCTTCCTGGCCAATGTGGTTTCAAGTCCAAACCTACCTCTGGTCACATTCCCAGTAACAATCAATGCTTTCAGCATTTGGAAGTGAAATCCACCATGGAGGACTAAAAGAAGCCTGCAAACTCTTGTGCCCAGGCTTTGAGATTTACAAATTATGATTGCCATCACCTCAGTGGTCAAGGGCCAGTTCATTATAATAGACACCATGGAGTTGTAACTTTCAGGCCCCAGAGAGTAAATCATGGCTTTCCACTCTTGGCAGGATGCTTTGGATTTTTTTTCCATATTCTTCTATCAATCCTAACATACTGATTTTAATATAATCTCTAAAGAGATAAGTGGATGCATTGCCCCCTTAAATATGCCCAGGTGTTAGTCCCCACAAAGCATTTCTCTTCAATTTGTGCTAAAAAAAAAAAATTGGCCTAGAAGGATATATGAGGATCTCTAAAGCAATTTATGCTAAATTACTGCAGAGAATTGAATTTGCAACTCAGCTCAAACAATAACTGTCTCTATTTAAAGTCATATAAAGAAACATTAGCTTCCCTTGTGATACATGCTCTTCTGGATGACCTTTGGTAGATTTCAGTGGATTGCGTGACAGTATTGCAAAACAGTGCAGTCCTAAACAAAGGGATTCTTTTTTTTTAATTATTTTTTCTGCAAATTAACAGAGTTGCAACTACTGATGAATTGAAAGTTCCTTGAGAATTGTACAACATCAGTGCCATGATAAGATAACTATTTGCAAGTAGGAATATATCAGAATTTCAATTACTTAGTCATGAATGAAGAAAATATACCAAATACTTTTCACATAGTACACGACATAACTGTGCAGAAAAGAACATCCCACATTCACATATATTTTACTCTTATTTGCTATTCAGGGTCCCAAATAGAGCTTTACATACCTATATCATACTCCAAGTTCCTAAAGAGAGAAAGAGAGCTTGAGGAAAGAGAGCTAATGCTCCTGCTGAGTTTCACTGATTTTCATACATCATTACTCCCACAGCCACATCACTCTGTTATTGTCCTTATGATAATGTAAGCTGCTATTCTGAAGCAGTCTTTACTAAAAAAACCCCAAATGTACAGTTTGGTATTAAAACTCCAAGCCTCATCTTTTAAGTACATGGCAAATAGAGCATTGCTTCATTCAGTTCAGAAGTTTCTTTTTCTGTCCACAGGGATGCTGACTGGCAGATCCCAGCATCATGGATTTCAAAGGATTTCAGCATAAGTAGGGCTGATATTCCAGGACAGACATGGTAAGAGACTAAAGTTTTGCATTCTAAACAAAGATGAGGAGAGTAATTTCCTAGTAAAATATTTCTCGGAAAATTCCAATAAAGGTTGAATGTACCTTTAGGTAGGATCTATCATGCACTGGAAATCACATAATCCAGAAACACAGCTTTTGCAGTAGTCTGTACTGAAAGCAAGGACATTCTTTTGGCTGAGTTCTTCTGCTCACACTACTTCATATTTCTGATGCAGCTTTTACACCATGACAAAGTAATTGCAGAGGTAGGAGAGAATTTAGATATCTCCCCAGGTCCTCTGCACATTCTGATTTTGCAAAGAATGTCAACTCAAGATTGAAAAAATTGAGTCACCATCTCTGCTTAATCCACATGTTCTGGCTGATGCCTGTCATGATAGGACTTCCATTTCACAGACCACACAGTCAGTCATTCCTTCTCGAGAAGGTATGGAGAGTGGACACCATGGGGGATTGTGGGGGATTTATTTTTATAAGGGGAAAAAACAAGTAAGCACCGATTTTAAAGAAAATAATAACTTTAAGGATCAATTTTAAATTATTCTTAACATTTAAGTACTGTGGTGCTTCTCACTAAATTCAATGGTATAGGCTGGGTGTCAGCTACTGCTGCCTGTGCCCATGATTAATGCCTCATAACTGATCAAATGGGCCTCAAAGGGCCACTGACGCTTTCTACAACCAAGGTGGCCTGGTTATTGGAGAAATGTCAAGTGAATATATTTGCAATGCAACTCCACATATCAATAACTATATTACAATTCAGGTTAGGTAAGAATAATTCTCTCAAAGGATCTTTGTTATAAAAGAGAAAAGCTCTTCAATACGTCTCAGTAAAGCTGTCCCTGTAGGCCACAACTCTAACTTTACTATACAGTAGACTTGTGGTGTTAAGTTTCTCTCCACATTGTGATGAGCTAAACACTGAGCAACCTTCTGCAAAAGTTGACCAGTATTTTGGCTTCCATGGTGTACTTTGGAGTTTGGCTAAGTTATATTTAGATATTATGAAGAAGGGCTCACAGGTGCACTACCAGCTTGCTACTTAGTTATAAAGTCTCTAACAAGAAAACATTCATCATGACATGAGTCTCTAGCTATGGACAAGTCTGTGTTGAATTTCATAACTGAACTGTCAATGTTTTTAAAGACTTCTGCATTCCTTAAGAGACCTGTCTTTTGTCTTACTAAACACCAGTCTTGTCCTTATAAGTATTAATTGCAAATGCAATTGTTCCTACATGAATGATGTTGAGCCATTATGTGACACTCTATCTGACCAGAAAAGATAGAGCAAGGAGAGAACACAGATATTTATTGATCGTTTACATTTAACCTCAAGCTCTTTGGGATGCTGTCTTTCTATTTGCAATTTTGCCCATTACCTAATAGCCTAGGGCTAGGTCGAATACTCTTACATATGTGTTTGGGGGTTTTTTTGATATTGTATCAATTCTTTTTTCCCAGTATTTTTTACTAGATTTCAATACCTCACTGAATAGGAAACTGCAAACATAGCAATACAAACAAATATTAGTTTTTTCTGTCCAAGTTTTGCTGGGATTCGAAGATGTTAGAAAGTTGAAAAGGCTGTTTTGATTGTTCTGACCACTGAAACTGCAATGCCTCGCTGCCAGTCCCTACAGACAAATAGTATGTGTATTGAAGTGGTACACAGATGCAGTGACCATGATGAATCCACAACTTACTGACCAGCATGTGTGTGAAAAGTTCAAGAACATGGATGGTTAGTGCGCAGACTTGTTCAACACCTTGCTTAACACTTGACTGTCCTAAAAAGACCTCTTTGGATGGCGTTGTCATAAGAAATTTGGTCTTTTGCTTTATTAAAAACATTTCACATTCTGTTCTTATTGTTGAGATATCACAAGACTTTGAGGATGATCACGGCAGTTTCTGACAGAGAAATAGGTGCCAAATCAAGTCAGCATGCTTGAATAAGGGTTCTTTTACAGGGTGCATAAAGGACCACTCAGAGTGGAAAGACTCAAGAAATCAAAGCTCTGCCTGTCATTGCAAGGACAACTGAGGGGCAGAGACAAATTAGCTCTGTAACCACAACCATCAGATACAAACAGATGTAACTTCAGGCACCTAAAAAAAATAATAAAAAAGACACAAAGCAGCAACAGAAATCCAGAACAAGTGAACTGATGAAGAAATTTGAAACTTTAAGCAGCTCCGGAGTCTTGCACATTATTAGAACATTCGTATGAAAACCACTTTGGTTAACTTTTGCTCTAATTCAGGATCAGTTCAGAAAAGGAGTAATAAATTAGCAATGTGGCATACCTAGGTAGTACACTGAACTGTAAATAAAGTGTGTCCATCTTCTGTCACCTGAATAGCTTTTCAGGATCTGCAAAATGCTTGGCCACAAAACTTTCTGTATGGAGAAATAAATCATAAGATTGGGACTATACAGAGATAAGGATGAATTTGTTTACACAGTGTGTACTCTTTAAGTTAGACTGACCATCACAATGAGTTATGAACCCCACAGCACTAATTCTGACACTATATGTTTTTAATAAAAATTATATTTTAGGAATTATTCCACATCCCTGACTTGAATAAAGTTTTTGAAACCACCTCCCCATAGAGAGTTGATATCTCTGTGGAGAGACTCATGAAGTATGGGCTGGATGAGCAGACAGTGAGGGAAACTGAAAACCAGCTGAATGACTAGTCCCAGTGGCTGTTGATCACTGGCATAAAGTTCACACCACCATTGAGCTGGGTTTGGACAGCCTGGAGAAATGGGCTGGCAGGAACCTAATGAAGTTTAACAAGGAAAAGTGCAAAGTTCTGCCTGTGGAACAACGCAAAGCACTGTATATCGTAGTGGCCAACAGGTTACAAATCAGGGGGGTTCTGGTCAACACCAAGTAGAACATAGGCCAGGACTCTGCTCTGGTGGCAAAGCAAGGTACCCAGTGTTCTAGGCTGCCTGGGGAGGAGTATTGCCAGCAGGTTGAGGGAGCTGATCCTTTCCATTTTTTCAACACCGGTGAGCCTCATGGGGAGTACTGTGCCCAATTCTGGGTCTGAAGTACGAGAGAGATGGTGCTACTGGAGGGAGCAGTCATGTAGTGACTGTAGCCCAAATTATATAGGGATAAAAGAGAATTAAAGTTGTTTTGCTTGTTTTTTCAAAGTAATTATTGCAAAGGAATGACTGAGTTCTGTATTTCTGACTTACTGGCACAATAGCAAGTAAGTGGTCTAGCTATCTACAACGGCCAATTAATTTTTTCAAATGCATCTTTTCAATAACCCACAGAGATCTCATTTAGTAGGTCATAGGTTACCAAAAATGAACCTTAAACCTATTGCTATTGATCTTACAGTGAAAGCTTTGTAGAAACCTGCATGTTCAGATTACTACTTCATCCACAGTCCTTTTCCATTCACATACAATAGCTCAGTGTAGAAAAAAAAACAGAGGAAAAGATTAAACTATTTCCTAGCTGTGTACAACAACCTGAATTTAGGAGTAACTCTAATCAGGTCATACCTATTATGTTGAATTCAAGACTGCAAAACTAATTAGCCCGTCTTATGATCAATTCAGGCGAATTCTTTTGAAACCTTTAAGATAATGTATCCACATTTCAGTATATATTTAAATGAAAGGTCTATGAACAAATGAGGCAAATAAGTAAGATCTGAGGGTTAGCAATTCTGATAAATTTCGATCAGTTCTTGATCTATCTGCCTCCTTCATTTTTTACAGTCTGTTGGGGTTTTTTAATATTAGACCTTATAACTTACCATTCAAGTATTTTCTAAAGTACCGAGCATCATCACATTTTCTTTCTTACTCCTATATAAAGAAACATTTAAATGTCTTGTAAGATATTGGGAGATTTTTTTCTATCCTTAATTGAATTAGGTGTATATCAGGTGTATAACTGATGGTAATTTCGGAGAGCTGCACACATGATGGCTTGGATCCAGCGTCCATTGAAGTAAATGGAACCACTTAGGTCGATTTAATGGGTCTTGGATTTGATCCAAGGTGCACTTTGACTTAATTGGACTATTCTGGGGAATAAGTGCAGTACCTACTTGAGTACCCATATGCAATGACTGTAAGATCTAGCCCTTAGAAATGAACATCTGAGAGACAAGTAGAGCCACACTCACACTACAACTAGCTAAAAATCACAAGAAATAAGAACTGTGAAAATTTTGCGAAAGTAAGAATATTTTTATATTAATGTAGTGAAATAACACACTAGGAATTTGCCTTTCACATTTCTGTGAAACATCAGTGTACATTTTTTTCACATGTTATTGAAAGCTAGACTCCGAAGGGGCTGGAAAAATAGATGCACTACTGGGTTGCATAAGACTTGTAGATACCTTCAGTCATTTCTGTCTCTTTGGATTTTGGAGGAGCTGTGATAAAATAAATCACTGAAGAGACAGGTTACGTTGTTATTATCAAGTAACTCAGCTCTGAGTAACATTAAGCCAAAGTAGCTAAAGTAGTTAAAGACATAAAGCATTCCAGTCAAGTCTCTCATGCATTTTGAGAAAGAGCATTTAATTTGGCAATTTACACATCCATTTTCCCTTACCTAAGGGAAAGAGTCCGTCAGTCTTACAGTTTATGATATACAGTAAAATCTGGCTTAAGTTTGTATAAAGCGGCCACTGCTACAAAATAGAAGTCAAGCATGTTCTTTCTTCCTTTTTTTTTCTTACCCTTTTTACAATAGAGGGATTATAGCATTATTTTATTATTGAGTTAAGAACACTTACACACAAGGAGGGCACCATGCCAAATTTAGGCAATTCTATCACCTTAAATTGAGTTTCAACCTTATAACATATTTTATTTATTGGAGAGAAACCTGCCTACAGCTCTGCCTGAAGTGCTTTAAGTCCTTACAGGTGAATTATGCCAAACTTATTGGAGTAGCTTGTATTACCCTGGTATTCAGCTGCTGTCATTTTCACCAGTGAACTAGAAGTTTACTAAATGTTATAAATGCTGCAGACATTCAACATTCATTATTAAAAAGACTCAAACCAACCAAACCAAAAAAACCCTAACCCATTGAAACTTTGTTCCCTAAAATTGGCAGTAGTTTATTACCACAACCCTTTAACATTAACCACATTCCAGCATTTACTTTTACTAATTTTTTTTCCGGGCAAGAAGCCATGATGCTATTGCTTTATATTCCTAGTCAATGTTAATCCAACTGTAAAATGAATTATATGATCTATTCCAGAAACACTGAAGTTACAAAATGCTAAGTGGAAAATATAGTAAAATGTCCCCAAATCAGAGTTGTCAGAAAGCATGCCTAGACCAAAATTATTATCGCATTTGAGTGCCTTTCTCAGGAATAGAAAAGGCAATATTAGGATTATGATGTGCTAAATAGGCTATAAAACTTTATCATTCTCTATTTAAACTTCTTATTGTACTTTCTTTTGGGAAGAAAAGAAAACACACAAAGAGCCACAAGTTTCTGTAAGAAAAAGTAAATTACAGGTCACCAAAAGTTTTCAGAAGTTAAAATGGTACTCTCCTTTTGCTGCTGTCCTTCCCCCTCTCTGTTTCCAGGAGCTGTCTCTAAAATAAACCATGGAGCTTCCCTGTAATAAATTTCAACTCTCAGACATTCATTTTGCAGTAAGAAATTATCAGGTAACATATAGCCTCACATACTGGAAAAAATTGCTTTCTTTCTGATGCTTCCAATCCATTTACGCCACGCAGCAATTCCTGTGACAAGCCAAGAAGATAGAAAAGGCTGCTGTAACTGTGGTGAATCCAAAGCTGTTAACTTTCCAGCCGTCTGCATACTTAACTAAGGTGGAATAGAGACCAATCAACCAAAGGAGTCACTATTTACAGCATTGTCATTAACATAGCACCTGTTTATGACTTTAAAGTCATATATGAACAGAGTTTATTTAGTCGGTAAACATAACGCTCAGTGAACTGGTGACAATTTCAAGAGTAATTCTAAACTACCAAATTCACAGTAGCCATATATATCATCTTACTTATGTTCTGTGAACCACTAACAGAATATGAAAGCCTCACTTTTCAACTGATGGGAATTTTTGTAGTTGCAAAAAAGAAAGTTTAGATCAACTCTTAAGAATAACTGAGCATTTCAAGGCTTGAAAAATGTCCAGAGTCATGTATCCTCAACTTTGTTACCTGTTTAAGTATTCATTTTGTCCTGAAAGCGTCTGAGTGAACACATCCTCGAACAAAGATTTTAGTAACTCTCTGTAGAATTGGCTATAACATTTAATAAGCTAGTGGTTTTGCCCCCTGTTGATCCGATAGCGATTAAGTCAGATGAGAAAAGAAAGCTGGAAAATTGCTCGTTTAACAATAAGAAATGCTTTGTCATCATCTAGCAGTGTGCATTAAATCTCTTATCCCACCACTGTTTACAAGAGCTCTTTCAGTGATCAAAGCAATTAAGCATCTTCTCCCCCTTTTCCAACTGCAAAAAAAAGTCAAGCATACTCTCATTTTGTGGTTGACAAGGAAACAATAATAGGTTTCTAACGCTCCTTTCCCTAGGGAAGCTACTGGGAGCAAGTTCTTTCATTTCTACAAGTTGCCAGAAAGAGACATATCACAGGTGGCTGCTCTTTTTTACATATGCTGTTATCTCTGCTTGTTTATATATTCACTAGAACAAATGACATGCCTGATTCTCCTGATATGCATATCGAAGGAGTTAGTAACCCCAGCCTGAAAAAGTCATACACCTGGCTAGAAAGGAAATGTACAAAATCCACTGCATTGAGTTGATATCTTCCAGGCCTCTGCTGCCATTCATGGTACACTCATCTGTGTGCTGAGCAGTTTATATTTCTGTAGCTGGTGTGACAGTCAGCAGACTTAAAAATCTAAATTTATTTCACTGGGCTACCAAGTGATGAAACAATTTTTACTTGTTCAGCTATTTCAGAATGTACTATAAAGTACAGCACTGTAGGATGAAAACTTATGTACTCAGGAATGTGGACTTACACTATTTAATTCCAAATGCCTCAAGGCAATTTAGAAAACACATTGCACTGTTATTTTGAAGATTTCATATTCCATTTGGGGGGCATTTTATAGTATAAGACTCTTTGTACCTTAACACAAGACACTATACAGAAACAGCATATTGGAATGTTCAAGTAACCAGAAAAAAACTAAATCAGACACTCAAACCAATGTTTTTAATGTTTTGGAAAAGGAAAAAGAAAAGCTAGTTTTCTCCATACGTGCTCTGTAGCTTTGAATAAAGAACGAGGCACCGATATTCCTTTGTTTTATTTGATCTTTGCTTTTCAGTGAAGATTAGAATTTTAATATTGTAGTAATCACCTGCTGAAGTAGAGGAAAAGGAACTTTCTTTAAAATAGAGTGACCTAATTCCTAGGGTATATTTGGTAAAACGTACTGAAAGAACAACTTTGCTGCCTATGCCTCAACACAAGGAAACACAAGAGAACGCCAGAAAAACTTTGAGGTAAAAATTCTGGTAAGGTACTTCTGTTTTTCCGCATGTAAGATAAAATCCCAAGCTTAAATGAGGAACATGCTTGGCCTGTCATGCTGCAGACCTGCTTATAGGTTTCCTGTTCTGTCACAAAACTTGCGTGAGCTGCATTACCCTTTCAGACTTAAGCAGTACGGACTCCTTCATATACTTCTATCCAAACCTGCACTGAACTTTATTAGCAGTCCAGTTCTTTCAAAATAAAAAATGTCTGCCAGCCTACCCTCAGAGGCAATTAAATAGCCAGTAAGGCAACTTGGCAGTACCAGAACAAATTTTGCATTCTAGATTAGATTATTTGCCCTAACAAGCAGAACACAAATCATAAGGTCAGCACTAACCAGCAGCCCCCGCTTACATGTAGCATGCTGCTACACTTCAAACATAGTTTTGCTATTCTTTCCAAACCACGGCTTGTTTTAACTTACTTACATTTATTGACTTACTCTGTTACCACAAGATCCTTCTATCATTAGCTTTATCATTATAGAAGGTACAGTTTATCCTGTCCAGAGGCTCTTGTACAACTTATTTAGTCTAAAGCAAATAACTAACTCCATCCTAAAGTTTACCATTCTTTGCAAACAGATGGCTTAGATATAGCTAGAATGCTTGTGTTGATTCTTTGCCTAAGCTAGCAGTTCTTTTTGAACTCAGCTATATTGTAACTGTCAGAAGATCCTAAACCAAGCCCACCACCCCAACATCAAGCCAGGCACCTGTATGGTGCCTGACGTTATCTGTCAAAACCATAAACATAAGGAGAAAAGTAAGTAACCTTACTGTTCCCCAGAGAGTCCTGTAAATTTCAGTAGCAGCTACAACATGCAGGTAAAAAAGCAAATTTTGTTTTGATATGTTGACCGCATTCAAAGCTACACATTACAAAATGGTATGTTGTTATGTTTTGAGAAAACCCATAACAATTTATTGTCGTTTAAACTATTATTCTATCACCTGATGACCCCTCCCCACCTGGAAAGTGGAATTGTGGAACACAAAGAAACAAGAGGGTTGAAATATAGATTTACTAGAATAAGACTAAATAATTAACAATAATAATGAAGAAACCGGTATTAATCCCAACACTAATATAAGATATATGAGGGTTATACTGAGTCCATTATAGCCATAGAAAGCTGTGCACTCCCAGCAGTGGACAACAAATGTTGGACACTGCGAGCACAACGGCTGCAGGAAGAAGGGGGTTCTCAGAGTTCTGGCACCGGGGCAAGGAGTTCTCTGGGCTGTCTCCATCAAGGGAGAGAGAGCTATGCAGGAAACTTTTCTAATTTATATTGAATACGATGTTCGTGGTATGAAATAACCCTGTCAGACAGCCTAGGTCAAATGCCCAGGACTTGCTTCTCTTCGTCAGTGGACAACAAATGTTGGACACTGCGAGCACAACGGCTGCAGGAAGAAGGGGGTTCTCAGAGTTCTGGCACCGGGGCAAGGAGTTCTCTGGGCTGTCTCCATCAAGGGAGAGAGAGCTATGCAGGAAACTTTTCTAATTTATATTGAATACGATGTTCGTGGTATGAAATAACCCTGTCAGACAGCCTAGGTCAAATGCCCAGGACTTGCTTCTCTTCGTCGCTGCACCTGGCAAGGCTCAAAAACACTGAGATCTTGAATCCCAAATGGCGTAGCTGGTTAAAAAGTAAATATTTTCATTAATTCAAACACCAGAGTCTTCTAAAAGTGCAGTGTTCCCCAGTCTTGGAAGAAAAGTTTGTCCTGTGTTGCTTAACCCAGGACATATGGTTTGAATGATTACGGAGATGTTGTTATGGTTTGAGAAAACCCATAACAATTTACTGTCGTTTAAACAATTATTCCGTCACCTGATGACCTGATACAACAGCAAAACCGTACAAACATTTTTCTAACCCATGAACAATTATGTAAGATTCTTCGAGGATACCTGGGAACCTGGTAGCTATTTTTTTTCCATTTGTGGAAATACAGATAATCCCAGGCCCTGGCAAAACAGTATACTATTTCTATTAGCTTTGATATATTGTTATTCTATAACCTTCTATTGAATATGTGCATTTTAGTAGCTGCTCTGTGAACAAAGAACAGAACACTATTTCTTTCTTCTGGATAAAAGGCAGAATACCAGATTCTCTGAGCTAGGAAAGCACAGCTAAAATATCTTTAACAAGTAAATTCCCCCCGTCACAGACATCCTCGGCCTCTTTGCCCCTACCCCTGAAATCATCTGACTCATGAGCAGTTTGGCTGCTGGCACCTGTGGACACTTTGGTGGTACCTGCTGCTTCTGATGGTTTCTTCAACAAAAGAATGTCACACCTGAAAGCACAACAGTGTGTATTCTCTTTCAGCATCCAACAGTCTGAAGAGGTATGTTTGTGAAACAGGCAAAGCTCTTCAACATGAGGCCTGGAATTAAAAGAACACACATTTAGTGTCATCAATCATTAAATTTTCCTGCAGGTACAGCATAATTTGTCAGAACGCCCCTTTTCCTGAAAGTAGCTCCAGGCTTTAAAAATGAAACTATATCTACTCTGAAAACAAGATTTCTTATGACAATTCTCTCTTTTAAAAATGTAATATTCATTTGTCAGATCTGCATCACTATTTTAATGGCATAAATTGATTGAACTCTGTCTAGAAGGTTGGCGAAGGTTGCAGCTAAGCTCTCTAGAGGCCCACTCCTGTATTCAGAGTCCCACAGCACATACCAATGAGGAGATAAGTTTTTATTATTGGTGCTTTTAAGAAGTCTTTTCCATTGTACAAATAGTTAGCCAAAGATCTGCAATTAGATCATGTCTACACAGAAAATTTTAATTGGACTGAAACTGAATCAAAAACAATAGCTGTACTCTGCAGCAGTCAAAGCTGAATTTGAAAATTGGTGTTGTTTTTATTCCTCTCATGCTGAAAAAATCAACATCTAAAAAATAGTGTGGGATACAAGGTTAACCTGTGTGTTGAACAGACACTTTACAGTGAGTGCAAAATGTCAGCTGAGGAGAAAAAAACCCATATATTTATTTAATGTGTGCATTTCTGAATTCCAAAATCAGAGGTAAAGAGGAGAATAAAAAAGTGTTTTGTCTTGGAAGACTCTAGCTTTTGTGGCTTGGCACAGCACCTGGATATATAAGACAGAATTGTTTTCAGATCTTTTGGTTTTGCTTTAGCTATAAGATGAAGGTTGTTTTACTGCAGGTTTAGTTTTGGCTCCTAATACGTCTGATCTATAGAGATCTGTTTCCACAGCTTAGTGTGCTGACAGTGAGAAGTCAGTACAGGCTTTCAGTGAGATGCTTTCTCAAAGCCCTGATTCAGCCAGACCCACCCTGCTTTATTTATCACCGAGGGTATTCTGTGTCACTTTTGTTCTCAAGCTTAACTAAATACATTTATTTTCTACATTAAAATGCATGTCTCAATCTGAACAAAACTGTATCAAAACAGTTCCATGTTCAAGGAGCAAGCCCTGAACTCAGGTCCTCTCAGCCACAACAATAGCTATTAGTCCGGGTGTAAAAGGTTTTATTCGCAGCTAATTAGGAACAAATCTCAATACCAATGGAAATATTGTCCTCTTATGCAATTGAAACAAGAATATATTAGCATTTAAGTCAAGTAGGAAAACTGTCTTCAGTCAGTTTTGGCCTGGGTACTTAGGCTCTGATTTTTGAGGCCTGGTTTGAGGGACTACCTTTTTTGTTGTTAATTTCTTTGTGAAAGGTCAAAGGTGTAATGAGTTTTGCCAATTTGAAAAATAAAGTCTAATATGCAGAAATTATTGAAATGCTAACCTGCCGTAAATTGTAGATACTATGAAGTGCTAAATTCAGCACTGCCTAGGGTAGTTTATTATCTGTCACTTCATGAGCATGTAAGTAATATTGGTTCTCTATTAATTAATGCCACAAATTTTGCCCTACCAGGCTGTGCTTCTCACCAGACAAAGCCAGTGCAAGGAAGAACAATGACTTATCAAATCAAGTCATTTGACTTTTTCTCCACTGTCCTTGCAATACAGGTAATCAGCAACAAAATAAAAGTCTTTCAGACGTAAAAGAAGATAATGGTTATGCTTTTACCAGGTCAGATGTTTATGAATTTCACTCATTCAGGAATTACTGATGACATCTTAATCATGTGGCTGTGATTCTTTAGTTATTTCTATTAGGCAAAGGACTTTCATAGCCCCAAGGCTTACCACAGCTGGCTCAGTGCTCATCTTTGGGAAATTTACCCTTCCTGCACAGACAAGGCCCATAAACTATGTTGTTTCATTGCAGTACCAGTCATGAGGAGACCTAACTTTCTAGGGCTAGGCGGGAAGCTTCCTTTTAAGTAGATATCTAATTTTTTCAAGAGACTGAATCATCACTAATTATAGCAACTTCACCACAGCCAGAACACCGTCTCCCTAACTCCTGCCAGCAGATGTAGCTGGAAAGCTCTTCCCACATAGCCATGCTGTCTATGAAAAGAAAACTTCCTTTCCAGCCCCCACAATAGATCCTTCTCTTTGTGGCATATCAGGGAGGGAAGATAAAAGCAGTCCATAAGACATGGAAGGGAGCACAGTCTGGAGACACAGAGCTTGCACCCCCTTTCCAACACACACTGTGTGCTGGGGGGTAATGGTTGCCACAAGCGTATCCACACAAATGCAAAACTTCCCAACCAACTCCTGGAGGATGGAGACCACAAAAGAGGCAAGTAGGTCTTTTGATAACAGTCCAGAAACTGTCCCATCTTATTACCAAGGATCCAGGGATCATATTGTAATTAAAAGCCAAAAAGGAAAGTTTGGTGCCTGAAAAATATGTGCTTTTCTCAAGCTCCTTCCTGTAATATCTATATGGTTCAGAAAAATGCAGATAAACGGGAAAAACCTACCAGTAATGTCCCCATACAGCTTTCATCCGCTTAACTTGTAAACAGAAAATAGATGAGTTTCTTTCTGGCCTAATTTACCACATGTCACTGCTTACTCTTGTTCTGGATTTTCAGGTTAGAATCATAGAATGGTTGGAGTTGCAAGGGTCCTTAAAGATCATCTAGTTCTAACCCCTCTGCCATAATCAGGGAACATTAGACAAGGTTGCTCAAAACCCAATCCAACCTGGAGACTTGAACACTTCAGGGATGGCATGGTTCTCTCCTTATATGTTCTTCTCTCTTGCAAAAATTCTGAATGTTGCCAGGGCAGGACAATAAGAGACGCACAAGCCTCAATCATCCACTGTATTATATAATACTCTTTAACAGAGAAAAGAAGAGACTAGTTAGCTATTACAGCTCCTGTGTGGGCATGGAGTTTTACTATAGCAAACTTCACCTGCTGTGGTACTACTGGGTAAAGTCTTTTTGAAAAGACATTTTATTTGGTAAAAGTGGTGGTACTCACAGGCCTACCAAATTCCAGTAAAAACTTACCAGCACACTATAGGACCCTGGATGACACAGGGTTTGAGAATACAGAAGGAATAACATCACTGGGAAGTAGGTAGAGCAATGCTCTTGCTCAGACTCTCAGGGTACCAATCATTGTCACAGCTTACTGTTTTTTAAAGCTTACTTCCCAAGGAAGCATGCACATAGCCTCCAAACAGATTCATATCGGTGTATGATTATATATTCAGTCCGGAAAAAAGAAAAGCCCCAGAAAAAGGCCTTTGACACTATGAAAAGAGTACAGAGCTACAAAGAAAATTAGAAAAGCAAGTGGAAAGGCAACAAAACAACAACAGAGGAAAAGAGCTTAGAAAAGGGATGGAAATATTGATACAGACACATGAGAGTAAATTATTATGTGGGAATGAGGAGGGAGAAGCAAGCAGGCACAAAAGGAAGGAGTAAAACCAGGATATGGAAGGAAACAAAAAAGGTTGATTAAGACTGCAAAAAGGAAAATGGAGAAAGCAAGGAAAGAACAATCAATATATAAGCTGTAAAGCAACATATCCTAGAGAGGTACCACTTATCCCACAAGCAAGTACTTAACAATTATGTAGGCTGATTTTACTTATCTGTCAAAAGAGCACATACTATAGGTAAGCAAATAAAAGATGTCTTGAAATATAATTTAATATAAAACTTTGAAAACTCATTACTAGCTCACATAAGACACACCTGAAAAATCAATGCATGCACATCTCCTTGGAAACCTGAATCAGAAATATTTTTTTTTTTACTTCTAATGTATTAATATTTTTATTCTGTATAAGAATTAGATATTAACTCCCAGAGACTCCATAGAGTATTTAGATGCCATAGACTTTCTCTCTGTGCTTCATAGACTAGAATTGTCAGCCCTAGAAGTGGAGTGCAGAATTACTTACAATCCTATTCTTCCACTTGTCAAAGGAGAAACAGACGACCCAGTTACCAATTTCTAAGATACATAAAACTTGCAACATTTATTGGCATCATCCAACAGACTAAGTTTAAAATACCACAGTCCAACCTTTTTCCCCTCAAATGAAGCAAAATGTCATATTCACAAGACAACCTTTGGGGCCATCTAACTAACAGGCCTGGCCAGAAGTTTTCCTGTGGTATATTAGCTAAATGACTTCAACAGGATTCATGCTTTCATTCATTCACCCATTTGGCGATTTGTTACAGCTCCTGTTTGCTGATGATTAGACAATCATAGTACCTTTTTATGTTTCCTTAACATTTATTGTATTATTATTTATTTATTGTATTTATTGTTAAAGGAAATGAAGCAGTTATTTGTTCCAAGTGCACTGCTTTGCCATGAGATTATAAAAAGCGTATAAGAAAGGCCAAAGACTATGCAGTGCTTTCATAAGTGAACTAATATGGATTCTATTGAACTCAAAAACAAGCAGTTGCCTAAGGAAGGTCATAAGCTATTTACTTACCTTATGGTGCATTGCAGAAATCACAAAAACCACAACAGAAAGAATTTAGATAGTCACTTTAATATTTTGTGATAAGATCACAAAATGGTAAAAAAGGACTTTCAGCTGTTGTGTGCAATTGCAGGAATTTTATGCAATCTTTTCAGGGAATGAAAATAACTACGGTCTTGATGATAAATGGACAAATGATTTTAAGTAAGCAAATACTACTAACTAAATAATAAAAAAAACCCACCACTAAAACCATTAAATTTGGATTGTCTAAATTAATTTTCAGGAGTGAGCTGTACTCCAGGGTGCCTCAAAATTTTGTTGTATTTAAAATTAAACATGTGATGTGTCTAAAAATGGTTAAATACACTCCCAGAGAAGACATTTGGAATGGCAGAGAAGGTGCCTCTCTGCACAAACTGCTACATCTGTTGACTGTCTTCATGACCTGTACTCTAGGCCTGGGTCTTATATAGGCTTCTCCCGAACACTGGCTGAAAGGTACTTGACCCTCCCTAATCAGGGGTCTCTTGCAAAAAAGGCTTCAGACATGCTGGCTCAAGGACAGCTGACTACATTCACTAGAAGCTGCTGCAAGATCCCTATGCCCACACATAATTGCTTAATTTGATTTTGGGTGACAAAAAGTATGGTTCCAGTGAAGAGTGAGACACTATTGACTTCAAAGAGATCAAAAATTTTAATTTTAATAATCTGAGGAATGGGAAGACAACCCATGCTAGCTCTGTTAAGAATTGTCAACACATTTATCAGAATTTTTATCAAGGAGTGAAAAAACATGAAAACACACTGGACTAAGCCACAGCTATATATTTTAAATGGTCATTTTTAGCACAAGGACTTCAGAAACCAAAAAAGTTTGAGTCACCACTGCAGATTGTGATAGTGGGGGCTGCAGAAAAGTAATCTGGATCCAGAATGAGACATTTCTTCATTTCCCAGTAGAAGAGCAAACCCAGACCCAGTCTGAAGCATACCTGTCATGTTTGGTTGGGGTAACTGGTAACTGCAATAAAAATATGTCTGACTACAAATCCTTAGACCCATGGACCAGACATAAATAAATTAACTCTTGCTTACAAAGGGGAAAATCTTCCGGTGGGGAAAAATTCTGAATAAGAATGTGTGGTTAAAAAAGTCTTATCTCCATTCTGTATAACTTTATATTTAGCTGCTCTGTATTTATTTATACCATTCAGATATAAGCTGTCTCAGTGCAAGGACTGAATACAGTCTCTTTAGAGAGACTTCTTTAGACTTTAGAGACTTTAGAGAGACTTCTTAGAGACTTTTTTAGAAAAAAGTTGCTTTTCTATTTCTAGGGCAGCAGCACAAATTCATCACAAAACCTCCAAAATTTTTAAACTTGTTGTTCAATATTAAATTAGGCAAAAGTATTGGGGGAAAAATGTTGTACCATGGGGAGGACTAAAAAAGCTACTATTTCCATGATAATTTCATGTAGACTGACAAATACTTAAATCACATGAAGAATCAGTGACTGCTTCAACGCTATGAGAGACCAAACTTCTTAATTAACAAACTGACTTTATCCTGGAAATTAATAAGGGGTTGTAAAGTAGTTAGATAATTATAGCTATTTGAGCTCTCTGACTCACAGGAAGATCAGGTAACAACTGGCACTTCTTAAATTATGCCCTTACATAAGGGCAATATGCAGAAACTGTTGAGCTTTCTCTTAGTTTGATGTCATTTGAAAATCAGAATGTAAAGCATGTTTTTAGAGGATTTATTTCTGTGAAAATGGTAGGTGCCTTTGGAAGTTAAAATGAAAGTTAAAAAGACTGGACAGTAGAAACAAGAAAAAGAAAACAATGGACAAAAAGGAAATAAACAGCAAGGCGGGACAGGACTGTCTGAAATATTTTTATAGCAACTACAAATTGCATCTATAAATCACATATTCCACTGTTACTTTTTTAATCACTGTTAAAAATATAGCATAAAACGTCATTCTAATGTTGGAGAAACAAATAACTGAATGCTTTAACAACATGGTTATTATTACTGTACTGCATTTGGGAGCTGTCAGTAGAAAGCTGATATCATTTGAAAATCATCACATTTTATACAGCTTTAAGCTTCAAGGATTTTCTAGTCACTTGCCACACGTGAAGCATTGTGCATTGAAAAGAGATTATAGTTTCCTGGGTACCAGAGCTGAGTTTTGCAGAAGAGTTTTAAATAGGTATATTGACCACCCTTCTTATGCCAAAGAGGAATATATAGAGGCCTTGACTTCTGAGAAGTTTTGAGCATTGATGGCTGGCAGATAAAACACATATTATCAGCTCTCCTACCCTAACTTGCCTATGTCAGAGGCAGTCCGCCACAACCACTTTAACAAAACTATCTTCAGTATCTCATAATATCTTGACTTGCTAAATGTGACTTGATTTCCAATATAGCAATCCAAGTTTTTAATCCTTCTTAGGACTTAAGAAAAGTCATATGACAAGAAAGCAGTGGTAAGAGTGATGGTACCTTTCAGCAACTTATTAATATCAGATTCTGGCTGGAAACCTTAACTCCATTATTCAGACTTTGTGGTACGTGAGCACTTAAATGATATCAAGCAACAGCAAAGAAGCAATTTACTGTGCTGTATTCAATGTATATTCTTATATAATAAGACCTAAGATTTTAAATTTGCTAAACATCTGCTGACCATCTTGAGGAAATCTGCTTTGTCCTGCAGCTTAACCAATGAGTGTTAGGACAGATATTCTTTTTTTATTTGTGTGCTTCACCTGAACATATGAAATAAACTGTAATGCATGTTAGTCGAATTGCCATGAGGCGTTTCAGGACCATACTACATTTGGAGTTTATGGATGTGAAGGTGTAGAGAATGTGAGTTGACCAAGTTTTCTGAACACGCTGCCACTTTGGCATCCTCCTAGGACTGTTTTACTTGAGGCTGAGGATGGGCAACAGTTATTCAAATAGATACCTTGATAGTAAGCTAAAATGAAAATAGAAAGTACATCAGTGCCATGTGTTTCTTTTTTTTTATATATGACCAGACAAGGACTTAGAAATTCAGGATGCAGGGTCTTTTTCTCTCCTTGCAAAGACTACAACAAAAATAATTTAACAGCCAAGTGAAAGGCTTTCAGAAGTTACTGTTTGTTCTAATCTTTGGACCAGACATTGTCATTTCAGAATAATGGGTAAGCATTTTCACAGATCTGTAGACACAGCTCTCTTGCATCTTGGCTGATCTACAAGTTTGTTTGAAATGGAGATTAATTTAAACAGGTAGGTTTGGTTTTTTTTTCTTTTGGTGGAAAGTGATTTTTACTGACATTAGCAGAACAATCAACACTGGCCAGGTTGCAATCATTCCTATGGGCTTTGGCCAAGGAAAGGTTTATCCTTCCAGGTCCTCACTGTGCCGTCTCCAACTGCTCAATTTCCACACAAAAAGTGAAGTTTTTAAATTTCTCTTCAACCTAGATGGTGAATTCATCTCTATCTGTGACACTAAAGAACATTGTGCACAAGCATCTATATTCTGTTTCAGCACATTACAATAAGGATATTTTGGCAAGGAGGAATCACAGAATCACATGAGGTTGGAAGGGACCTCTGGAGATCATCTAGTCCACCCCCCCCGCCAAAGCAGGTCCACCTAGAAGAGGTTGCGCAAGAACTCGTCCAGGCATGTTTTGAATGTCTACAGAGAAGGAGACCACCAGCTCTCTTGTTAGCCTGTTCCAGTGCTCTGCCACCCTCAAAGTAAAGAAGGTCCTCCTCATGTTTAGGTGGAACTTCTTATATTCAAGTTTGTGCTCATTTCCTCTTGTCCTATCTCTGGGTACCACAGAAAAAAAGACTGGCCCCACCCTCTTGACACCCAGTCTTTAAGTATTTATAAGTGCTGATCAGATCCCCCCTCAGCCTTCTCTTCTCTAGACTAAAAAGACCCCAGTCTCTCAGCCTCTCCTCATAAGGGAAATGTTTCAGGCCCATAATCATCTTTGTAGCCCTCTGCTGTACCCTCTCCAGGATTTCCCTGTCCTTCTTGAACTGGGGAGCCCAGAACCGGACACAGTATTCCAGATGGGGCCTCACAAGGGCAGAATAGAGGTGCAGGATAAATTTCCACACAAAAAGTGAAGTTTTTAAATTTCTCTTCAACCTAGATGGTGAATTCATCTCTATCTGTGACACTAAAGAACATTGTGCACAAGCATCTATATTCTGTTTCAGCACATTACAATAAGGATATTTTGGCAAGGAGGAATCACAGAATCACATGAGGTTGGAAGGGACCTCTGGAGATCATCTAGTCCACCCCCCCCGCCAAAGCAGGTCCACCTAGAAGAGGTTGCGCAAGAACTCGTCCAGGCATGTTTTGAATGTCTACAGAGAAGGAGACCACCAGCTCTCTTGTTAGCCTGTTCCAGTGCTCTGCCACCCTCAAAGTAAAGAAGGTCCTCCTCATGTTTAGGTGGAACTTCTTATATTCAAGTTTGTGCTCATTTCCTCTTGTCCTATCTCTGGGTACCACAGAAAAAAAGACTGGCCCCACCCTCTTGACACCCAGTCTTTAAGTATTTATAAGTGCTGATCAGATCCCCCCTCAGCCTTCTCTTCTCTAGACTAAAAAGACCCCAGTCTCTCAGCCTCTCCTCATAAGGGAAATGTTTCAGGCCCATAATCATCTTTGTAGCCCTCTGCTGTACCCTCTCCAGGATTTCCCTGTCCTTCTTGAACTGGGGAGCCCAGAACCGGACACAGTATTCCAGATGGGGCCTCACAAGGGCAGAATAGAGGTGCAGGATAACCTCTCTCAACCCGCTGGTCACACTCTTCTTGATGCACCCCAGGATGCCATTGACCTTCTTGGCCACAAGGGCACATTACTGGCTCACGGTCATCCTGTTCATCACGGTCACGGTCATCAAGTGCAGCACTCTACACTTGCCTCTGTTGAAGTTCATCAAGTTCCTCTCTGCTTAGGTCTCCAGCCCGTCCAGGTCTGTCTGTATGGCAGCACAACCCGCCATCGTGTCAGCGACCCCTCCCAGTTCCATATTGTCAGCAAACTGATTGAGGGTACACTTCATCCCCTCATTCAAGTCCTCGATGAATATATTGAAGAGGACTGGACCCAGGACTGACCCCTGGGAGACTCAACTTACAGACCTCCAATCAGAGTCTGTGCCACTAATCACAACCCTCTGAGCTCTGTCTTTCAGCCGGTTTTCAATCCACCTCACTGTTCATTCTTCTAATCCAGCACTATTCGGTGCTAACATAAGCAGCATCATCATATTGTCTCCTTACATCTCATTAAAATAGGTTTGTGAAGCATTCCAGTGGTGCTGATCAGAGTGAGGGTTGACACTTTTCTCCTGAGATTACAAACAAGCTAACATGGCACTGAAGTTACAAGAGGTACCAAACTGCAATGCATATCGGCCTCTTGCTGGCTTACTTCCCATATTTTCCTGTGGTGCATCTCAGTAAAAGATCCTTCAATTCCCATTTTACAGATAAATTGGGAGCACACAGAAGGAATTTTTGATGCCTCTGATCACTGGATGGCATCACTCTGCCAGCCTGCAGGTAGTGACAGGGATGTGAATAGGTCAGAAACAAGGTCCAAGCCATGAGGACTGAGGAAAGAGGTTCACTTTCAGGCAAATTACTTATAACTGTCCATCTCTTAAACTGAGTCCTGTTTCAAAATGAAGGCAATCTAGGACTATTTTGTTGACTGTACCATTTAACTTTCAAGCAAAGAGAGCTTTTTCACTCGGCATTCCAAGACACCAGACAGCTGGCCAGCACTTTTGAGGGACATAAAAAGCAAAGTACAACACTCATTCCTGCAACTTACTCAGAAAATATGAGGCCAAGGGCATGTGGCCTCAGGAAGGTGCTCCAACACTGACAGTGCTTACTACTCAGACTGTTCCAGCCTGCCATTGTTTACCTAGTTAAACGGTGTTACCAGAATGTTTTTGCATAAATGAATAATAATGGGTACATCTGCAGATTGATTCCAACAGCATGGGCTGACCTTAATTGTATCAAAATAAACAAATATCTGAATCATCAAGGAAGATCAGAAGTCAGTTGTTTCGTTTTACCCATTCTTTGGTAGAACTAGCAATGAACTTAATTTTGCTTTAAAAGCAACCATATGTGTCACAAACACTATAACCTGGTTAAAAGTGATTGCCTTTGGTTCTTATATGATTATTTCCTCTCCAGAGTTATTTATGTGACTGCAGTAAATTTCATATTTTATTCAGTTTAACTTAATAAAAGATATACAGCTACATAAAGGTTTTAATATTTTACAAACGAAAAATTCTAATTTTGATAAGCCTCACTCTTATATCTTATATCTTTAAACCTCACTCTAATATCTTTAAATACTCCAGTATTTGTTGTTGTTTTATGCTGTTGAATCACAGCATTTAACATGCCCTAGTTGTTTCATTTTCCTTCTATAAGACAAAATACTCCAGATGACAACAAATATTAAGAAAGTTTTTTATCTTCACCTTCTTCACAATTTTATCTTCACCTATCTTCACAATTGCTGCCAGCTAACACCTAAGCTCCTCCATATATATGACCAGGTCCGAGATGATTCTATACCTGGTATCAATAATGCAAATTCAAGAGCTTTCCTTGGTTAGGGATGAGAGTTTTGGCCAGAGAGAAAACCGTGAGAACAGGCCAGGGTTGCCTCAGGAGGGATTCAGCTAAAAAAGGGACAGTAACAAATGCAGCACGATTACTTCCAGTCAAAAAGACAGACTACACCTGTCTAACTCCTCAGCCTCTCTCACACTTCTATACCAGGAGGCAAAAAGTCAAGCACCGATTCTTCTGGTTTATGTCTCAGTTTAGATACTAAGGAACATTTCACAGTAGCTGCCAACCAACCATAAATAACAGCAAATCTGGGCCTGTTTCCCCGCTATACTGAAAGCAGTAGGGGTGCAACACTAAAATAAAACAGCTCTAAAGAAGAAATGAAAGGTAAACATGGCACACCAACTCTCAGCACCACGGTGAATGTCCTTTGGTTTACCCATTCCGCTGTGCCCTCCTGAAAGAAACATCAAAAGTAAAGATCACAGTCACAGCATCACAGTACAATGATGATGTGGCATTTAAATAGAGGGCCTTATGGGACTTTGTTTTTGAAATCTTATTAGAGACGCCATAAAAATGTTTAGATTCCCTCAATCTTTTGTGGCAGTCATTTGTACAGAGCCAGATGAGATACTTCCACCCTTCTTTCTTGTGCTCAGCTGCCTACATAGCATGTAGCTGCACACAGGCAATTATATTGCCATATTTCTGTCAAAGTCATTCCAGTTCTTAATAGAAAATTCAGCTCAGTAGAAACCTTCTATCTCAATGCTTATAATTAGACTGCGATAACTGAAGAAATAGATTACATGATATTAAAAGAGACCTGTAGAACCAGAGCAATAATTCATTAATATGAGCCAAGATAACAGGGCTGATCCGCTACAAGGGGCAATGTCCTTCTCCTTCAACACTGAGGGAGAAGAATTAGTTGGTAAATATCTGCGCTGGGTGCTGCAAGTTACCAATAAGGGTGTAGGGATAACAGACTTACCTGACTAAAGTAGGTGTAAGATGCCCACTTTACCCAGTCCTCATTCTGAGGATTTGCTAATGTCTGAACCACGAAAGTCCTGTTGGAGAGTGGACAGAGTGAGTGATCTTCTCCTTTGTTGTACAACTGAATCGTATAAGGACACTCTGCCTCTCCCTGGGGACACAAAAAGTGTAGTATGCAGGAAGGAGAAGGCTGATAACTGCTCCTCATTGCAAGCAAAATGCATCTGTCATATTATGGAAGAAACTGAAAAGAGATTCAGGATAGACCTAAGGAAGACAATAGTGTAAACTATTAGCCAAAATTAAGACACAATCCAAGAGAAAAGTGCTGCAGAATTGTGAGAGCCACACACCAGACTTAAAGAGGTGTAGGAAACATGAATGGGTTACAAACTTAATTGAGAGAACGCAGCACTAATGAAATTTCACCAACAAGACCTGCCTTGTGGCTTACTTTCAACAAAGAAGAGGGAAAAGACGAGCAATGAAGTGCTGTGTATTTAAGATGATGAGAAGCCTTTCACAATTCTGAAGACTCCTGTCCTTTCACACACAGCTACAAGCCTGACTTGAATCTTCGGGAAGCCTACAGCAGCTTTATATTTCCATCAACTTGAAGGCAGAAATGCAATGCCCAGACTTCTACGACCTTTGGAAGAGGGGGCAGGCCTCTCATGAAGACTTTAAAAAGGTAGCAAAGCTATGTAGGGAGCAAATAAGGAGAGCTAAAGCGCAGCTAGAGCTCAACCTAGCTGCAGCTGTTAAGGATAATAAAAAATGTTTCTACAAATTCATTAACAACAAAAAGAGGAATAGAGAGAATCTCCCTCCTTTGTTGGATGCAGAGGGAAACATTGTCACAGAGGATGAGGAAAAGGCTGAGGTGCTCAATACCTACTTTGCATCGGTCTTTACCAGTGGAACTAGCTGGACACCCAGCCCCATGAGTTAGGAGACAGGGAGGAGAAGCAGAAAGCAAGTATCACTATAAAAGAGGAAGAGATCAGTGACCTGCTAAGCCGCCTAGATGCACACAAGTCTATGGGACCGGATGGGCTACACACAAGAGTGCTGAAAGAGTTGGCAGACGTGCTCGCCAAACCACTTTCCATCATTTACAGGAAGTCATGGCAGACTGGAGAGGTCCCAATGGACTGGAGAGTGGCAAATGTAACACCCATCTACAAAAAAGGCAAGAAGGAGGATCCAGGAAACTATAGACCGGTCAGCCTAACCTCAATACCAGGGAAAGTTATGGAACAGGTTATCTTAAATGCCATCAAAACCCACATAATGGGCAACCAGGGGATCAGGCCTAGTCAGCATGGGTTTATGAAAGGCAGGTCCTGCCAGACGAACTTGATCTCCTTCTATGACAAGATAACCAGATTATTGGACGAGGGAAAGGCTGTTGATATTGTATACCTGGATTTTCAAAAAGCATTTGACACTGTCCCCCATACAAATCTGCTGGAAAAACTGGCTTCACACAGGATTAACGGTAAGGCTGACTAACGTTAACTAACATGACTACGATTGGACTTCACTGCCAACTTTAAGAAAATACTGTTACTTAACAGCACACAACTTTTGAGATTTATCTAGGCAATAATCTCCAAGAAACCAATCTAGCATTTAATAGCTGGTTTGTTGGTTGATGGACCATTAAAGTTCTAGCACACTGTCTGTCAACTAAAGTAACAGCAACAGCAAATTCTAAGGTGGGCATTTGCTCTGACTGTGTGTTTCCTGTGATATAACTTCTTTATCTGTCCTGTTAATTTTTTAGCAGCTAGGGACTCACAGCTAGGGCCACACCTCGAGTATTGTGTCCAGTTTTGGGCACCTCAATACAAGAGAGATATCGAGGTGCTGGAGCGAGTGCAGAGGAGGGCAACGAAACTAGTGAAGGGCCTAGAAGACAAATCATACGAAGAGCGGCTGAAGGAGCTGGGGCTGTTCAGTATGAGGAAGAGGAGGCTGAGGGGAGACCTCATCACTCTCTACAACTACTTGAAAGGACACTGTAGAGAGGTTGGGGCTGGTCTCTTCTCACAGGTAATTAACAATAAAACGAGAGGGAACGGCTTCAAGCTCCAACAGGGTAGGTTTAGATTGAACATTAGGAAGGAATTTTTCACAGAGAGAGTGGTCGGGCTTTGGAACAGGCTGCCCAGGGAGGTGGTTGAGTCACCGTCCCTGGCTGTGTTTAAGGGACGTTTAGATGCAGTACTGAGGGATATGGTGTAGGGGAGGACTTTGTAGAGTAGGGTAGATGGTTGGACTCGATGATCCCAAGGGTCTCTTCCAACCTCAATGATTCTATGATTCTATGATTCTATGACTTCTCCCAGCTAAGCTGTCATGGGAGCCTGGTGGTCAGCTAAGAGTCAGGGTGTGCTTTCTCCATCCGCTAGCGAGTGTTGGTCCCTCCGCAGGTGTGGACAAGGTGAAGTGGTGAGTGCCAGCAGGAAAAGGAACTACAACCAGGCATTCCTATCAGTCCAGGGCACTGGAACACAGCTTGTCAGTGTTGAGAGTGGGAGCACAGAGCCCTGGAACTGCAGGATTTGAGCTGTTGGCTCTGCTAGCATCTCCACCTCTCTTCCCCCGGTGAGGCAAATTTACTCTGGGAGCCAAACTGCACTCCATCTTCTGTCAGGTTCCATCTCATAAACAGAGGGACTACAGCAGCACTCAGATGTATTCACACCAAGGTGTCATAACTGTGCATCAAAAATGGAAGCAGACGCCTGTGAAAGGATGTGGTTTTTTCACGTCACCATGTTGCTCCTCTTGAAGGCTCTCTTGGCTTGCCATCCGATGTTCTGCTTTATTCCCATGGACTGGGTCCAGGCCACACTACAGATTCCAGCCTGCTCCCCGTGGGAAGGAACAGAAAGAGGCCAGAGAGCAGTCAATTCCCCTTTTCTCCTCCTCATAACAGCAAATTTCCATTTTCCACTTAGAAAAAAATTTAAAGTAGCAGCCACAAGAAAAACAAGAGCTAGAGCCTCTTAAACTTAAATTTCCAGCTAACACAGTATTCCCTGGAGTGATTCTATTCTGTGGTTTTGAATGCCTTTGGCATAGCAGAGATTAATTACTGGACAGTGAGTCATGGGGACACTTGGCTGCAATGTGTTGGATTTTGTAATGTGAAGGCAATGAAGACGCAATATGAAGTGCTTTGCTTTTTGGAGCATGCTGGAACACTCAATCTGTGAAGTTTCATCCGTGAGTGCTGTCTTTGAATGGGAAAACTATACCTTATACTGAATGCAGTGATATAGCCATAGCCGCTTATCAAAGCTTTGTGGGACAAGCCTAAAAATAAATTACTTCCTTTAAAATAACTTATCAAGGAAGACCAATTTTTACAGAAAGGGCTAATGTCTCTCTTTGTCCATAGATATGCACACAGAGAGAGGCACACACAAAATATTTATGCCTTCAGCTCATACAGAGAGCGCTCTGGGAGGTGCTTGGCCCTAGAGAAAGCAGAGAGATGTTCATACACACCATGCCATGCAGATGCTCCACATCCTTGCTTTCAGTGCTGGGCAGTTTTCTGCAATGGTGAGACAGTGAGCTTCCTGTCCTTCCAGTTCGCAACATAATTGTTTGCACAGGCACAAGGTCTACTGTTAGTTAATACAAAATTTCAGACATGGCACTCTTTTTGGTCTACTCTAGCAAAAAACCTGGCTGCTGAGAAAACACCCTCACTACCATACATACCACCCTGTGCCCAGCAGCTTAGAAAAATGACCACAAGGCAAATGTTTACGACACTGTGTCCAGAGCATGTGCAGTACTGCAGAAGACACCGGTGCAGTACAGTGTTTGTGAAGGAATAGCTGAAACCATCTTCATGAGGAAAAGAAACCAACAGTACAATTTAGGGTTGGGAAGTTATTCCTACTTTGAATAAGAGACAACTGATAGGGCATTATGAGATGTATTCACACAGAGGTTTCTGAAGGATCAGAGACCCAAGTCCAAAATGTCTTGAACTTTTGACTATAGAGTGTAGACCCTAGCCTACTATTTCCTTACACTTTATTACAGTTTCTTCAAAAAAATCTTCTTTGAAGAATGAAATTTCTAAACAATTGCTCATATTTTCTACAGCACACCCAGACAGTGCTCTTGGATCCTGATGTTTTCTAATGCACATTCCTGTGAATTATATTCGAATTTACATAGTCTCAGACATCAACAAGTACATTAGGTAATCATTTGGACTAGCTGAGCATGTGATGAACTTCAAATGACCTAGAACTTTACATGACGTTCTTATTCTTAAAATGTCAATGCTGATGTTATCATGCACTTTTTTCTTTCAACAGTACATATTGCTTCCAACTCTTCCCTTTCAGAAACCTTAGGCTGGAAACTTCTCTTGCTCTAGCCCCAGAAAATGTCATTTTTGCAAATTAGGTAAAAAAAAAAGAATTAAATTACTTTGTCACAAACACAGCCATCTGAGATGACTAGGGCCAAATCTAGGCTCCAGCAAGGCAAACAGTCGACCAAACACCTGCTTTGCTGCTAAGGAGTTGAGGAATGTGGCCAGTCCTGGCATGGGAAAGATGAACAGCAGACTGATTTTGCAGAGCTGTTCCTCTGTCCATCTCATCCCCACCATGTCTGTGGTGAGTGGCTGCAGAGATGCAGTTTGACCCCTGATGAGTTCCCAGCTCCCTCTGCACCCTAAAGGAGCCTTGAGCTTGCTCAGAGCAGTATGCACTGTCAGCTGCACTGCTTGGGACATACACACTTCTACTACTTATATATATAAATATATATTATTTTTAAAAAAAGCTCTCATTGTAACAATTACTCAGAGCTAGCCAATGTTATCACAGATTGAAGTTAAAAAGAGATTGAAAGTTGTTAAACTTTCCTTTTTCTCTCTACAAATACTTCAGGTGAGTATTTCATCTTTTTCCCCATACTTCTGGTTCTCTTGGCTCTTGCCTTAGTCTCCCCAAAATTCTGTGGTCCTGTAAAGTGCCTGGGCAACATTATCTATAATACATTACTGTGATTTCTGACCATTGACCTTAGTCGTCTCTGTTTTGAAAGAAAAAGTTTTACACAACTGAAGAGGCTCTACTGAGAAACAATTTCTGCTTCATCTCCCTCCTGCTAAATTCTCTAGAAAGTTGCTATTAACTACATTAAGGCCAACATCAATCAGTACTACTGCAGTCACTACGTCACATCATACTTTCCTTGCCAAGTAAATGCCCTAAAAGCTTCAATTTTCATCTAGCAATTTCAACTAAATTTGTTTACACTACTTCCAATGTTTGTCACTCAATGAATACCAAACTGGTGGACCAGTTGTAAAATAAAATTAAATATGTCAGGATTTGTTTGAACATTATCTAGAAAATATAAATATTTTTTTCTCAAAGTTAGGTTGATGGTTGTTCCTTCCAACATGGAAAATTCTATGATTCTATGAAGTCACTGTGCTATTTACGATTTTTTTGCCTTGCTGATCTTGCATAGAGCAGCTCGTGAGATCAGCCTATAGCTTTGTTCTGAAGCAACAAGGAAATCTAACCCCCAAACCCAGTCCTCTTTTCTCCATTGTTTCTTCAGTGCAAGTGTGTTTTGCATATGTATCAATTGTTTAAGTTAAAGACGCACCTAATGAGCAAATGCCCATAAGCAAAAAGTAGTATTTAACTTGTAAAAGGATGCTAGGAAGGATAAATTAAGCTGGACAAGGTCAGACCAATAATTATGAATTATAGAGAAAAACTGTAGGGAATTACAATAAAATTTATTCCTGCAAGGTTTTGGTAACAGCAGAAGCTGCACATTTCACAGTCTACTCAGAAAATAAATTAATTTCCTGTTTCTAATTTATATAACTTCCTCCTGCCCCCAAGACACCTGGAGATAACTTGGCTGAGAAGCATTGACTTGTAAGGCACTTAGAGTCCTTAACTGCCAAACCCACTGTACTTAACGTGCAGGATCATCTCAACTGAAACGTCTCTCCATTACAGCACAGACGGACATAAACAAAATACATTTGCAACCTTAGCATAAAGCAGTTGACTAACTGGACTCCTTCAGTTTTATATCAATTAAACAATTGAGGAAAATATAACAAGTGAAATAAAACTCTTCATACATTTCAAAATTTAAATTTGTTGAATTTTTCATCTGGAAGATACTAAATGGATTTTTTAAATATAGACAAGGAATTTTTTTTAAGAAAAACTCCATCATTTTGATTTAAAGACTTAATCTTTTACTGAAAAAGCTCACAAAACCAATTCAGTAAAAGGAGATAAATTCTTGGAATCTTTTGGGATTGTGAGATCCATCTCTTGTCAGCATAACTGCACCTGAGTCACTTGCTTCAATCATATATACAATACCACAATGCACACATTCACCTTCTTGCTTTCACCCATCGCACAGCTGCTAAAGTCCCCCACAGCTAAATATATAGTAAAAAAATCTTTATTGAGAGACAAGCCTTTTAAGCAAAAAAAGATAGTACAGTATTACTGCTGCCCCAAATTTGGAGATAGCACTGTAGTTTTGAAAAGTACATAAGCACCCGGTGGTGGTTATGTAATTCAACTAGGAAAATATTTGTTGTGGGATGTGTTAGTGTATCCATTTATTTGTTGGACATAGCTAACAAAGTGTTTCCTTAAAAGAGGTTCAGTAGAGAGGCAGAAACTGTGTCTCAGGACATATCTTTCATGAGAGATATTATACTTATCGCATAATTACAAAATAGAAGTATTTAATGGACCATAGCAGATTATCAACTTATGTCAATGACATCTAGTTTAGGATATGACTATTTATTTGGAAGAGAGAGAGAAATTGGTTTGCTACAGTGTAAGCTTTGTCAGCAAAAGTTAGCTGTCACACAAGAAACAGCATCACTGCAGCCACAGCAGTACCCTCACTTGGTCAAGAGAAAACAAAACCACCAAAACAGACTGGACGAATCGACAGGGTTAAGTAATGGGCAAGTAAGGGATTTTAGAGAAAGGATTTTTTTTAGAGAGAGAAGTGAATTTTTGAGCAAATGTAGTGAAGGAGAGGGTATCTGAATTAAAAAAAGAATAAAATAATTTAACATTTTCCTAAAATAAATTAAAATTCACAGTTATTTAACTCCTTGTAAAACATAGTATTAGGAGGGCTTTCTAAGAATTTTCTGTTTTATTTACTTTGCATCCAAACCTCAAGGGGCATGGCAAAGCATCTGGCAACACAAACAGAATTCAAGAAATGTATCAGATTGTTCTCTTTGAGAACATGAAAGTTGTGGGGCTAATGAAATTATAATAACATTTGAATGCAGATAAAATTTGTTGATTCAGTTCAAGAATATGAATTAACAATTAGAAGATATAAATCCAATGTTAAACCTGAAATACGAAATAACAGCCCACTCTATGATCTGTACGTTGTATACAACAATGCAGCAATAATGGTTTTTGAAGTTTGCAGTCAAATAGCCTTATTTATGCAAAAGTGTGTAAGCACAAGGAAGCAGCATTAGCTACAAAGTGTTCAGGTCTGTAGACCACTGCCTTACAGTAAAGAATGAAAAAAAGAATCAGTTTGGAGATGAAGGGGTTCAACAGCAATATCAAATTGTACAGACCTCCAGACAAAAGTCAAGCATATTTTTTGAAGACTGCTGAACCAGCACTCTGTTTGAAATTCCAGTTTGTGCAATTTAATTTAAAATATAAAAATAAAATGAAAAATAATGCTTTTTAAAGTGCTAAATATAGAAGACATATTCCAGATGGAATATCAGAAGGAACACATCTATATGCCTGAAAGACATAAGGTCAGACCAAAAAACATTAATCGTTCCAGTTTGCTATTGTTTTGCTTGTAAACTGATTTTATACACTTTGATCGGGAAGCAAACACCAAATACACCAAAGTATTTTGCTATAATTCAGAGTTTTTCCTCATTTCAGCCTATTTTTGGTGCTCAGACCATCTTTAGCTTCAGGCAGTAAATTAAGCTACAATGAAACCAACCAGCCACTCTTAAAGTCAAATGAGTGTATCTCTACACAGAGTTGCTGTTTTTTTCTGCTGTAATTAAAGATCATCCATCTAATGAAATCAGATTAAGTGTGTGCACCGTACACTGACACTGCCTTGGTCTTTTGCTTTGATTTTAGTGATGGAGCATACCAGCTCCCACCTGATTTGGATCTTTGTCTGAAATTATGAATGCTTATTTTTAATGGGGAAAAAAGAAGTATATTTACATTGTTATTTCTGTAATTCTGTTGGCATGAAGATAAGGTAGATTTTTAAATTCAGGGAGAAAAATCCAGCTTTGCCCACAATCTGAACATCAGCAGATAGCTATGCAGATCCCAGAAGCAGCACCTTCAAGTCAGCCCTTCCAGCTGCTGGATTTTTACATTGACAAAGGTCCATTATGTGTTTAAGAATACTGGATTGAAACTATAAGTATGGAAGGCTGAATTATGGTATTAGATGGACTCAACAGACCAGATCGCAACAACAGACCCAGCTTGTAAGAACAAATGTTTAAACAAACCACTTCTAAATAAAATCTTCAGTAGTAATTTTCTTGTGAAATACTTCTTTAATTTAAAGGAATAGCTTTGAGAGGTAATAATAGAAGGGTGGGAAATCTGAGTAGAACAAGAAGGAGCTCTTTAGAAACACAATGGTGCTTACAGAGGGCCAAACTCAGGGAGGTTTTGAGAGTGGCAGCTTCTGCCAACTTCAACATTTTATTCAGGGATGTAAAAGTTAAAGTATGATTTGGACAGAAAAAAGAATTTAAGCCCTTGGTAACTACTGCTGGCATTTGATAGCTCCTTTCCATCAATATTTCATTTCTGTAGGATTTTTAATAGTAGATGGGAAAGCCTGCCCTATATCATAGCGAAGAAGGAAAAGAAAAGAGGATGTGCTAACTGAACACTGTATGTTTAATGCATTCTTTTTTCAATACTACATGTCAAGCTACACAACACAAGCCACTAAACAATCAAAACAAATAGACTGTTGGGTATCAGAGGGATCAGAACATAAAAAGACTGCAACAGGAAAGTAGGGTATGAAATTCCACACGCTTACCCACTCTTTTGAATGCGTAGATGTAAAATGTGCTTGTGGTGTTAACAGCATTGTTATTACTAGAGAGGGTTCAAACATTTCAGTCTTACCTTTTTCTTGTTCCTCTACAATAAAAGATTAAAGCTCTGGGAAAAACAAAAAGGAAAAGAAATAACTACTTTTCAATCTGTTCTTGAGATTTTTCTTCCCCTTTTAATTATTTTCTTCACCTTTGCAGAACTTAACTTGGTCCTTACACAACAGGAAATATTCATAGTCAGCAGAAATTACTGCCAGTGAAGACATGATCTTCCCTGAGGTTGCATTTACTTTCACTGATGTCATGTCTCTTACTCAGCAAAGTACTGAACCGCATGCCTAACTCTATCCCCGTACGTATCTCTATTTTGGCATACTGGCAGAGTTTGGGATATGACATCTGAGTTTGTGTATTGCCTAAACACAACTTAGGAAGGTTTGTCCAAAACAAACTTGAAGAGCCACTTAAAAACCAATATTCATTTAAAAAAAGAAAATTAAGTGCAACTTCATATTAGTGAAGCTCTTAAATTGGGAATAAGGGAAGGGCATCTGAAGGAGCCGCTCCATTCAGCTGTTTCAGTGACTTCTCACAGAAAAAAATGTTTTAATAGTTAACAATTAAAGATTGATTTTGCCAGTGACACTTTGGGTAAACTAGCAAATGAAGCATATCTTGCTCCATGCTGGATGTGCAGTAAAATGAAAAATATATCACCTTATCTCTCACAATAGAGCATTTTAAGGTGGTCATTTATCAATATTTTGAAAAAAGCTTTTAAAATTCATTCTGTTCAGAATTCTGCTTACCGATCATATTTTTAATATCTTGTTCTTTCCATCTTAAATGAGATACATTTAATGAAACAAAAAGCAAGCAGTATTAACAGCACATCAGCTCATCAGGACTATGTCAACAACCTCTGGAAGATAAAAATGTCAAGAAGAAGACAATAGAGACAACAGAGTCATGAGAAGAAAACTTTTCTGAATCATTATTTCTGTTTACTCACTCAAGCCTACTGTGCCATCCCACCTCTGCTTCTCCTTCAGCTTCTCTTACCTACGTTTTGCTCAACAACAATTCTTATGCACATGGTAAAATTACTTTCTACTTAGTAAAACCTTGGGGCTTTTTTTTGCATTTGTAATCTTAATTCTCTGCCATTGTTCCTTCATTGAAACAAAGAAAGGAAGGATGTGAGAGGGAAAAAAAACCCCACGCACTTACATCCAGATAAAGAAACTTCTCAGAAATCTGAAGGTAGATATGCAGACTGCACCTTACTTACAAATATCCAATGGTAAAAACTTCAAATGAAAGGGTAATGAAGTAAAAAAATTCAGTATTAATCATCTTTTTTGTGCTATTTACAGACACATGAAAGTGTTTTAAAAATGGGGCATTGCCAGAGAGTGCAGTATAATTGAAAAAGTGAGATTTTGCTAAAACACAATGAAACCCCTGCTGAACATTGGACAGTACATTTACGAAGGGAATTCTTTAAGAAAAAATAATAGGAACACCAAGAACTTTGATTCCTCTCATGCCCTTGTTTCCTCGTGTCATACCATGAATATTTTCTGCCTGAGGACAGTGAACAACAAATACACAAATATATAAAAAGGTATAAATTAAAAATAGAAGTTCAGGACTACTGAAATAGTTTGTGATTTGGAGTCAAACTCAGCAGAAGCTTTCAATTAGGGAATAAAAAGGATCTGGAACCCTCTGGTATTTGACGAAATTAAAAAAATAATTATATTTTCAAAACAGTATGTCATTTAGAAAGTAAGCCATTTTTTTAATTCTTAAAGACTACAAGAAAATAAATCTTTTTCTTGAGTTCAATTGATATATTACAGCATAAATAAACAAGTCCTCTTCACTTTTTTTTAGAAAAAAAAGCTTATCTAAAAGGTTTTCCTTTTTCCAGATTGTCTATGTGGAACCTGAATCCCTAACATGGCGATTGCTGCTATATCCCTATGTAACATCCATTTCAGCAGGGTCTACAAAGATTCTGGTTAAGGTAAATTAGGTTAAGTCAGGTAAATGTTCTACTTCACAGGATGATCTGCTAGATGACATGGTCATCTGCACCGGGACAGCACTGTGACATATCCTTGTTGCCTGACTCAAAACACACACTCATATAGCACAGACGCATGAATGAAATGTCTGGGTAAACCCTTCATGTAACTCCATATATAAGCCTCCATTTATTAAGAAAGGTCTTGTACGAAAAGACGGCAGTGGGTTTTGTGGAAGTCTTAGAGTTGGTGGAAGTGCTTTTTAATTCATACAAACCCGTTGAAAATCCCACGAAACTCCTATCTCTGTTTTTAAACCTGGTCACTATTGCCCTCTCAAGAGAAGATACCTGGTTATTGGTACCAGAGTCTTCCTGAAGACTCTGCCACAGCATTAGCAGGACTGATAGCAAATGCCTCAGTGTGCTAATGGTATATTGCTCAGAAGCACCTGAAGTAATAACACCAGCTGGTTAAATACAAGAGCTGTACTAAAATGTCATCATGGAAAGCCTACCCATACAGAGATAAATGCTGAGATCAAGATTCGCAGAGGGAAGGGTGTCAAGTTAGGACATGAGAGTTAAGTAAGGGATACAGAATAAGCTGGAATGAAGACGTAAACATAATTGTCAATACTTTCTGTTCTAAAATTCTAAATCAAGATGAGTAAAATCATTATTACTTTTAAGTAATAAAAAGAAAACATCTCCAAGATATTATTTGGATAGGGTAACAATATTGGGGACATCAGTTGCTAGTTCCTGACAAGCAGAGAAAGTGACAAATCCTTAACTGGCTCCCATAGAAAAATTTGAAGTCAAGAAGGAAAGAAGGTATCTTGTACAGGAGGAACAAGATAGCTGTGGAGGAAACAATATTTCCAGAGGAAACAATATTTTCTTCATGCAAACAATTTTTGACCTCAGTAACGAAAAGTGTAGGAAAAAGGTATGGCAAAGCCACAGAATTCATTCCCAACACTGTCTTTGAACACTTTTTTATGGTTTCAAAGATTCTTTACCATACTGATAAAAATTGGACATGGTGACGGATCTTTATAGAAGTAAGGAGTAAGTGCAGTCTTGTGGCAATAGAAAAAGTGACTTGATTCTCCTTGACTCTGCCTATGACTGGGTAGATACTGGGTAGATAAATCATTTAGCCTCTCAGTTATTCATTAAACTAATGGCCCTGTGTTCCTAACTCCAGCAAAATACTCAATAAGAGTATAAAGAAAACTTAAGGATTTTGGATTAGGTTTTGATTCCCTAGGAAGAAAATGATAGGGCTCACTCTAAGAACAATCAATCAGATGTGTGTTAGCTACAGGAACAAAAAGAACAAAAGGATTGCAGTCAATGTCAAATCAAAAGCCAATCAGTTAAAGGCTAAACAACTGATTGGAAAAACAGTGCAGTAAACTTGAAAGAAAAAGACCCACTCTAAGACTGTCATCCTCAGTTCCTGAAACTCCTCACACATGCAGATTTCTTGCTGATTATAATTGGAGTGTGTGTCTGTAAGATTTCATCACTAAAGTATCCCAAACTTTGCTTTTATATGCAACTTTGAATAAAGCAAAGGTAAAAAAAGAGCTGGAAGGAAAAAGAAAAACTGAAAAGCCTGGAAACATCAGAGGGCTAATCTTGTTCTCAGTGCAGCCCTTGAAAAGCTTCTCCTCTTGTCTTTAAAATTGGATCAAGCCCAAGGACTGACTGAGCATAAAAGCGCTTTCCTGTTTAAGGTGTTTTTACAGTAGACAGCATCTGCTTCACGATCCGAACCACCCCTCAACCTTGTCTAGGATCTCTGCTTTCCAGCACACTTCAAAGGCTATACCACATCAGAGGATTAATAACTTCATGCTTTCTCCAAGACATGTGGTCAGCCATCATGTTTCCTACAGGAGCAAAGGAAACACTTCACCCAAGTCTTGCCTGTTGCCAATCCCAGAGATTCAAGGCGCCCGCTGGTAGGGGCTAAATCTGCCCAGATAAAATGAGAAGGCACTCAAGAGGATCATTTTCACCTAGGATAATGCAGATCATGCAGGCATGATCATGCCTTACTGACACATTGTGGATATTGTTTAAAATAATCTTCTTCTTCTAGTATTAATGTAGGCAATAGTCCCTAAATGCAGCCTTGAATTTGAAGGATAGCAGGCCCTAGGCACATGTTTACTGCTAAAGTGCTTGCTGATGCGCCTCACTTTGAGTTCCTGAATAGCAACTAACACATCTCAGCCTGAGATATCCCTGTGCTCATTATTCCTATGGTTTCTTTGAGCAGATTATTCACAGTTTCTAAACAACAGCCCTGTCACACAGTAGGGGCTGGAAAAAATGGCTACACAGCCCAAAGCAATGTGAAAACACCTCCCATGCCACCTCATTCCCTCAGCTGAGCAAAAAGGATTTCCAGGCCTATAAATATGAAGAAACTGTGACATAGCACAAGTGTTACCACTACTAGTAACAATCAGAGCAAAATGGTATGCAACAGAATAAATAAACACAAGCAATAATTCCACCATCCTGCTTTTCTAATGCAGCATTATTACATCTTTAACTTGTGTATCCTCACTGATTACCACTGTAATTTTATTTTTTTGTACCTTGTCTCAATGCACTAGCAATATTGACATGCATAGACATGTTATTTTCTGTAAAGAAAAGAATGCATTATATATTTGTTTCTTTAAAAAGATCTGACTAGTATGTTAAGCAGTTTGAAAACCTACAGCTATTCTCTTGTTTTTAGTAAAAACTAATTATGATTAGTTAAACATTTGGACATTTAGCTTAGCATTGCAGCTCTTAAAGCAGTGTTTACAGTTCTGAGAAAGCAACATGGTCATAAGCAAAAATAGTTGTGTTACTTTTTTTCTCTTCAACTATATTTTGATATTGGACAACAGGCAACAGGTACAAACTGGAACACAGAAAATTCTTTCTAAATATGAGGCAAAACTTCTTTACTTTGAGGGTGACAGAGCTCTGATACAGGCCGCCCAGAGAAGTGATGGAGTCTGCATCCCTGGAGATATTAAAAAACCAGAAGAATACAATACTGTCCAACCTGCTCTAGGTGAACCTGCTTTGGAGGAGGTTGGACTAGATGATCTCTAGAGGTCCCTTCCAACGCTTACCATTCTATGATTCTATGTAATTCTGTGACTTCTAATTCTAAACTGTAATCTCCTTAAAATGCAGATTATGCTTTACTTAGTTTTGTAAAATTCCACCTAATAAATAAAGTTTAATGATTATGGTACATTTCTTCAGTTTAATTCTCTTCTCACTTGAGTGCTGAACGATACAAAATCCACAGAACCACAAATCACTTTCTATTTTACTTTGTAATTTAGTTTATGCTTACAGTTTTTTTTAAATCCTGTTTTCTAGTCCTTCAGAAGGGTATGAAAGAAATAGGAAGAAGGCTGTGGCACAAGCTGTGTCTCTCAATGAGATGTGAAGCAATCCAGAAGACTCAGGTGTACATCAAATATCAGATTCATACAATTAAACAACTGACTTTTCCCATAAGCAAAAGCTTACAATGGAGTCTTCATTCAATATTTTCCTTCTGAAAAAGAAAGAGATGACGGTTGGCAGAGGTCTTTATTGGAAGTCAGGGATTTGCCACGCATTTATTTATAAAGGCATTCACTTATATGGAAGCCCTTCTTACCCAGGTTTTCTATATACACATCTAAATACTAGTGCTGCTGAAGACTTCAAATGACCAAGTTTTATTGTGTTGGGTTCGACATCCAGGAAACAGCAGAATCACCCTGAATCTATTTCTGCCCTGCCCCTTTGAACAATATAGGAAAAATGGAGATCAGGAAAGAGTAGGAAGAGGAACCTATCTGACCAGAGGCATTAATTATTTTATTTGAAATGTTTAGACTACAGGTGATGTAGGAAGCCTATAGGAAGACCATGAAGCAGAGCTGTGAAAGGAGGCAAAGAAATAAGAGATTTTATTTATTTTCTCTGTCATTCTTATGCTATGAAGACCAAAATAAACCAGGTGCTGTGTTAGCAAGTCTGAGTAAGAAAAGAACTCTGGCCTTCATTTCCCACTCATGATCCCTGGCATGGGAACAGAGGCAGAGCGAGGAAATGCAAAACCAGAATCAAGTTTGGTGTGTTTTCCCCTGCTGGTAGCCACTCTGAGAGGTTAATGGTGGACAGTGAGAAGCTGTACAACAGTTGTATGCTACAGAGAAAATAGGAGATCCGACAGTACGTAGCAGATTTGTGTGCTGTCACGCTTCATGGTCCTCCTCTACTTCCTTTGTATGTCTAGCGCATGGGTTCATCTTTTAAAACAGGCACCATCACATCTGAGAGACCTTTAATTTCAGTTTGAATGTAGCTTGTAGAAAGGTTGCACTTGTTTTCCCAGGCTGGAGAGACTACATCTGCCTTAGGAAGCAATGAACGGAGACTTTGATTTACAAGATCCCTGACTGGACCTTGCATTCCTAACAGCTTAGTGCCATAGAGAACTTGCACTACATCTCTCAACAGCGAAGTTCTTGGCAGAACCCAGGTAAGCACAGCTTGCACTCAGCAAGATTAGGACCAAGGTGTTTCTTCATTTTTAAATGGCTGCCCAAAGTGAGGCACCATTTCAGGATGCCATTGTGGGACTTGCCTGCATAAGAAGAAATATCCTGTTCCTCCATTACTGCTTTTCCAAAATGGGAGCCCTGTCCAGAAGTTTTGGCAGATACTTCCTGGAGTTCAGTCCTAGGTGACTTACTCAGAGACACACAGTAAAAGTGAGAGCACTGCAGATCTCTTAACCTCTAGGTAAGGCCTGTTCTTCTTTAACATTGTTGTCCTAAGAACCAATGGGTGTGCAAAAAAAAACAACTAAGGGGAATTCACTAATGTGAAGAATTTTGCATTTAATTATTTAATTATTTAATTATTGCATTAATTATTTTCCCTTTATTCTTAGATCTACAACAGTCTACAATAATATTTATTATGTTACTGTTATGCTATATGAGAATGACTCTGCTGGAACACATCTCATTTGAGGACTGTTTATATGAGCACTACGGCGAGAAGTTCTGCACAAAGGCCTTGCTTTTCAAAGCTCCTTCCAAAAAGAGTTTAAAACCAGTTCTGCTACTGAAATTTCACATTAATTAGGATCCAAAAATTAAATTCTATAAACAAATGCTTCCAAGATAGAGGGGAGATCAAAAATACCATGGTTTTTATCTACACCCTTACATATGCACAGCAATCTAGAGGGACCCATTTTGTGAGATACACACTTGCTTTCTCTCCAGCTCTCATCTACTTTTCCTCTGAAGTGAATTTTTCCTGTGCCTGGGGATTGTGCAGAACTTTGCAAAAGGCTCTGTAAGCATCTGCTGATACTCTTTATAATTACATTTTCTTGTGCTGAAATTTTGAGACTGGTTCTTTAGATTTGGACCGAAAGCTGGAGGTTAGCTCGTGCTATTTTTTAATTGTTTCCTTTCGTGAAAGATAAAGGAAGACACATGCCTCAGAATTTATCATCACTGACAAATTATTTCGCAACCGTTTCTTTGTTCTTATTATTTTACTTATTCTTAAATGAGCCTGAATCATTTTTAATAGCAGGCATGAGCAAATACACACATATATACACAACTCACAGCTAAGATATCTATTTTTGAATCTTTTTTTCAGATATTTTAAGTGATGTTTCTCAGACTTTGCTTTTAATATTTAATTTGCCTAGAAATCATTAATGTACTAAACCAAGACTTCTTATTAAAGTCCGAAGTATTTTAAATTTCTGCTGTAACACAGTCTGGACAAAAGTCTTGGATGATAAATCAGGTAGAATAAACTATCATTTTAAATTGACATGACATTGTACATTTCTCCTGTACTCCATCTAGTACTGTTTTGTACTTACGAAATATCTTCCAAAAAGTACACATTTAGGATTATTTAGCTACAAATATACAATAAATTTTAAGTCACTGAGAAGTGCTCATGTAGGAAATATTCTTACACAAGCTATCCACCAGAGTCCCTTACGGAATAGCAGGGATTGTCAATTAACAGCAGTGGTAATTCTTCCTGAGGAAATGGTGAGATGACCCAGCCATACCAAAAATACCAAACTCATCTTTGTACTACTGAACACCTGCCTGGGGGCTGCTATGGGTTGGGATGTCCCAGGGAGGGCTTACAAGGGCTGAAGAAAGCAGGGCAAGAATAGATGGAGATAAAAAGGAACAAGAGCAAACACAGAGCAAACAAAAAATGGGAGGATTTGGGAATGCCAGAACATATATGAGCATTGCCAGAAATCTAAAGGTCTAAAGATAGGCAGGATGCTACACACAAATGCCTGAATGTATGGTCAAAGAGAACTGACAGTGTCTGTTTACATGTCTTTTGTTCAATCAAGTAGTAATCAGTGTGGGTTTCTGATCAGGATTCCAGTCCTTGCTACTATTTATATATTTTTTGCAAATTTCCTTGTTCTATAGTTATAGATTTACTGTACTGGTTTTTGTACTGTCCAAACTACTGAAAGGCCACAGTTAAAGCAAGAGAGTACTTTTAAAACAGTCATATGCAAACTTAGCTTATTTGCATGTGCTTTGATGAATTTAAGACCAGATGAAGCTGCAGAGGCAGCTGCATCACAGCATACAGAGCTCCTTAAGGTTTAAATGTGCCCAGTCCTCAAATGTTACCACCACCAAGAGACTTATGATCCCACAACGCAGAACCAGAGGCTGCAAAGATGGGGGAACAACTGGTTTTAACCATCAAAGGAGCAGCAAATACACTATGTAAGCATGCCTTTTTTTACTCCCCACCAAGAAAAACTGCTTTGGTGTACAAACTATAATATTCAAAAAGATGGAAAAACAAAGTACATGACAAAGGACATTGTTGAGCAGTTTAAGCTCATTTCTCCAGTGGGAAAAAAAAATTCGCCAGTTCTCCAGTTATCTGCCTGACATCCCTGAATAATTTGTTCACAGCCACCACTGCACTTGCTTTTTAAGTTGTTGAAATGCATTCTAGGAAGGGAGAAAGTGTCTGAGTTGCCCAAAAGCTCGATTTTGGATCTTAATGTGATCATTCAGACTTTGTGGTAAATTACTGACTGTTCTCCATTAACAGTACTGCTGACATCGTTAGTGATGCCAAGGGCAAGTATCAAAGTGGATGAATTTCAGTGGGATAGCTGAGTCATTCACCCACACAACAGCATGAGAAGAAATGAAACCAGTAAAAGTGGTACACAGAGGAACAGGATTTTTTAGTGATCTTTCAAAAAAACCTAGTTGTTTTGACAGTGGAAATCTCAGGGGTTTTTCCTCCCCTTTTTGAATGGAAGCAGGTTTTGAAAAGTTCATTGCAGCCTGATGAGTTCTTCTTTAATTTGTTAAACACTTTCTTCAACACTTCTTTTCACAGCCAATTTGCCAGGTGTCAATAAGACTTTTAAGAAACATTTAAGAGTAACAGAGATTAAAAATATTTTGTATTTTGAAAAAGTGAAAGCAAAAAAAGAAGAAACAGTGCTGGACCTTCTAAGGATTTTATGCAATTTTGAAGTTAAATTAATCTCTGAGGAGATTAATTTAACAAAGGAGGATAAAAAGAAATGCAAAGCTCAGTTTAACTGTCAGCACTTCATGTCTGGACTGATGAGCTATTAATCCAATATAGTAACAGTTTAATAAGCTTTCTAATGACTGGGGCTTTCCTTGGGGTATCTAAATACTGTTCAAATATCTTTTAAAATAATGCTTTTCTTTGCAAATAAAAGGCATGTTTTCCAGTTTTCTCAGTGTGATACAAGAAGAAGTGCCATAGACTTATTGCACTGAATTTGCTGGTACCTTTTTGTATTCCTGATTAGCACCAGAGGTCATCAGGAAGTAACACGCTGTAATATGGGTAGGAAGAATTATAGCTTGACTAATATGTAACATACTGAGAACTTGACAGGGTTTTTGCAGAATCCATTTAGTATCTTTGAAAGAAAAAAAAAAAAAAAAAAAAAAAAACCAACCACAAAAAACCACAGAAATAAAGCTTGGGAGAGGACTACTTTCCTCGTATTTTTATTTTCAATACCTTCTGTTATTCAGAAAGACTACCTGAGCAAGAAGTAAATAAAAAATTGAGTGAGGACTTAAAAAATTTTATCTTAAAGTGTGTTTGATGTTAATCTAGTATGTTGTATTACAGAATCTTTTATAAAAGATTACTTTGTGAAAATCTAGGCATAATTTGCTCATTAAAAAAAACCAAACAGGCAAGCATTGAAGATTCTCTTTGCTAAATATGACTAATGCAGGTCAAGGGAAGTCATTCTCCCCCTCTACTCTGCACTGGTGAGGCCACAACTGGAATATTGCGTCCCGTTCTGGGCTCCCCAGTTCAAGAGGGACAGGGAATTACTGGAAAGAGTCCAGCGAAGGGCAACAAAGATGATTCAATGATTGGAGCATCACCCTTATGAAGAAAGACTGAGAGAGCTGGGACTCTTTAGTCTGGAGAAGGCTAAGGGGAGACCTTATTAATGCCTACAAGTATCTCAAGGGAGGGTTGAAGGAGGAGGGAGCCAGACTCTTTTCAGTGGTTCCCAGTGAGAGGACGAGGGGCAATGGGCACATGTTGGAACATAAGAGGTTCCACTCAAATATGAGGAGAAACTTCTTCACGGTGAGGGTGACAGAGCCCTGGAACAGGCTGCCCAGGGAGGTCATGGAGTCCCCTTCTTTGGAGATTTTCAAGACCTGCCTGGATGCAGCCCTGAGTAACGTGCTCTGACAAGCTCTAGGCAATCCTGCTTCAGCAGGGGAGTTGGACTAGATGGTCTCTATGGTCTCTTCCAACTCTAAAAATTCAGTGAAATTCAGTGAAATTTAGTGAAAAACTTAGACATGAGGAAAACATGGCAGCTGCAAAAAGCTGCCATGATTACAAACTGAATTCACAGTCATGTTTAAGAGTACCAAGGCTTAACAAACATATGTATTGTTCTTCATCTTCTAATGTATGTTGTCTTTGCACCATTACTTATTTTATGCCCATGGTGAATAGTTCCATTTATTTTATTATTCATTTCCCAAAATGTGGTTGGTTCACAACTGTGACCCCGCTCTAACCTTCTCTTTTCCTGCCTCAGCCATTACAAAGCTTCAGAAGTAGTAGCTTTCACCTTCTGATGCTATGGCATTTGCCCAGACCTGAGGGACACTTCTGTTCACTGCTTCACTCAGGCGGGAAGCTGGCTTGTGCAGAGAGAGGAAGGTAATTTCACACTTGGCCAGGCTGACCCCAATGTTGCAATTTTCAGACTGATTGACGTTGCTAATATGATCTACAGACAAAATTAAAACAGTCAGTAAACAGTCACACGGTGTCCTGCTACTAACCTTTTGCAAATCCAAAACTGATCTTTTACTTCCAATGCATTTACAAAATTTTCATTAGTTTTGTACCTATTTTTACTCTTTACTCTCCTGAAGATCTCTGAAAAGCTTTTTATACACAGGGGTAGAGTGACAGCACATCTACTTACATTTCCAAAGCGTAAAATGAAGTTAATAGAATGCTTTATTGACGTACTAGGTGGTTTATGTTGAAGTCTAACGATGTAACTAACAACTAATTATTTGTTCTATAATTGCTAAGCTATAAAGGAAAACATAACAATTAAACTATACAGGGCATTAACCATTAATTCATTTAATGCTGTCTACGCAGGATCTGCTGAAAGATCCCAAATCATTCTGAAACTGCTACCTACTTGTGGCTCATTTCCTTCCAAAATTCACCCCATGTTGACCATTGCCTGCTGTCCTCAGCTTCTCTCCTCTGTCCCATAATATAATGTCACCAGCTCCTTGTCCTTTTCACATGGCTGTCTATTAGAAACAGCAGAAAGAGTGCAGAGTCAGCACCGACCAGCTCTCTGTGTTGCTCAATGATTCGTAGCTTGAGGCAAATTGTTAATAAAAACAATACAATCAATCAAAAATAATTCAGGATTTTCAGTAAACAAAAAGTACTCTTCAAAAGTGAAAAGATATTGACTTCAAAATAATTAAACTTTTTTTCTTTTCATTACATAATTTTCTTTGTGATTTTCTGCCCTCCTTATGTATTCAGGATAAGTGGGCTTTTAGAGACGGAAAAAGAGTTCACATTAAAATAAACTTATTTCAAAGTGTGGTACATAATAGTTCTGTCCTATTCTTCGTTGCTATGCATACAACAGGCTCTCAAAAGATTGTTTTAAATAGCTTTATATTAATTGGTAAAAAATAAACTAACAAATAAAAGTCTCAGTGAAAGCCTAGGAGTCCTGTGAATCAGGATAATTCTATCTGTATTTCCATTTGGGATTTTAGTAAGTAACTAAACGATCTAACTGTTCAGGGATGTAGCTTCCCTTAATATGTTATGGAAAAGTATTAGACCAGTGTTAGAACTTATTGTTCTGGCAATTCTATTCAATGTCAGAATTTATTCTTATTTTCATTAAGAAAGCCTTGTTATACAAGCAGAAAAACAATTACTGTAAGGAAGAAGTAGCTCACCAGAGTCGTGTATCACAATATATACTCATATAGCACTAAAACATTGATAACAATGTTACTGAAATAATATATATGTATTTGTATGGAATACAATTGAAAGGGAAACAAAATATACATTGGCATACAAATAAATAGCAAAACAAAGCAACACAAATCTTATGTTAGAGCCAAGGAAAAACTGTTAGAGTGGGATGAATCGGAAAATGTAAACAAAATTTCCAAACAGGTGATTGACTATTTTAGGTTTATGTCTTTAAAGGAGACATATAGAGTGAGTCTGCTCATTCCCAGGAATCAATACATAAATGTTACTTCTGTATACCCCAAGAATCCTTTTCCTTTTTAATTTAGCAGATAGTCCCTTGCAATGAAAATGTTTGAAGCCCAGTCCCCATTGCTTGTACTGAATTTTCTACTTACAAACCAGAGAGCACTCTAAGTAGGACTGCCACTATTAACAGATGGCATCTTTGATGTGGACATAAAAGGCTTGTACTTGAAACTGTTCAGAACTCAGTATTCTGTGCTGATGGCACAATATTCAACCTGCCTTATGACGGTGAAGCATAGATAAAAAGATGCTGGTAGGAATAGAAGCAGCTAGAGAATCCAGAGAACACATTGGTAAAAATCCATCCCCCTTCAGGTTAAAGGCATGAGGCATACTTGCTTTTCAACATATATATGATCCTGTGTCATCAAAGGATAAAAACCAATGATTTCCTACACAACATCTGTTTCCCAATTCATATATTTAAGGGTGAGTTTATTTTCTGGTTATAAAGAATGTGGGGTGGTTGAAAGCATTGTATAAATTATATAACTATCTGGCATGTTTTACCATGGCTGCCAGCCAAACTAAAACCTATATATCTGTATCACTGCAGAATTCAAAGGATACAGAGGTCTAGGGAAATTTAAATTTCTCTGCAGAACAGAGAGATATCTGTTGACTTTCAGAGTCCTTGGTCTATATGATAAATGTTAAATTAAATTCAACCTTTTCGTATCTTACAATTTACCTTCACTGATATTTCTCTTCTTGTGTAAGATAAGAGTAGACCTTCCTCACCCACAGATGGGTTATTCATTATAATGAAATAAAAAGTTTTCATTCTCTTTTATCCATTTTCTTCTAGAAACTTCTACCACTTTCTTGGTATGGCCCTCACTTTACACTTTTTCTCTAAATTAGAATGGAATTCATTCTAATGTAAAGGCTACACAATGAATATTCATTAGAAGAATCACTCATAGGAGAATTATGTCAGAGACCTCTGACCACTCATTCTAGAAATTTCTCTTTGGAATCCATATTCAAAAGTGTCAAACTCCAACAGTGAAAGAAAGTGTAACTATTCTATTCTGAGATACCTCAAACTAGGTTTTCTTTAATTGTAATAATGAATATTCTCAGTTAGAATAGTTATTCTGAAAATGTAATACATCCACATGTAAGCCAAACAGACATGTCCCAGCCATGTTGTTTCAGCATGATCAGGTCTTTCCTCCACCCTATGTACTTGTTTTAACTGATAGTCTGCTTAACAGAGTGTACTGTGTCTGGCTGGGTTGGAGTTAATTTTCTTCATAGCAGTATGTATTGTGTAAATAAAACAGCGTTGATAGCACAATATTTTGGCTACTGCTGGACGGTGCTTGCACAGCATCAAGGCCTTCTGTTTCTCACTCTGCTCCCACTGTGAGTAGGTCAGGGGTAGCCTGTGAAGAGACACAGCTGGGACAGCTGGCACAAATTACCCACAGAAATATTCCATACCATGTAACGTCTTGCTCAGCAATAATGCTGGGGGCACGTTTTCCAAGACAGCTGTTTCTCAGACACTGGTTGGGCATCATTGTCTTTGCATCACATTGTTTGTTGGTTGGTTGGTTATTTTTCTTTTTTACCCTTCACTTACCAAACTGTTTCTAGCTTGACCCACAGGTTTTTCTCACTTTTGCTTTTCTGTTTCTTTTCTCTGTCCACTGTAAGGAAGTAAGAGAGCAACTGCTGAGCTGCCAGCCAGGATCAGCTCACCACACAGAGATTTTCAGACTCTTCTGACACTTAACAGTCAAATGTGCAAAGGCTATCTCCATTAATATTATTTTTTCCCCCATTTTTTAACACTGGGAGATAGCACTTTCAATATGACTCTCTTCATGGCTACCTCCCACCTTGCACATCACCTATTTTTAATTTCTTTCCTCTGGACAACTAGCTTAACTGGGCTTAAACTGCCAAATATCAGCATACCAGCATGTGTCCCCTCTCCTCAGCTCCATGTGCCAATCTGCCTTTGTTCTCAGACCAGAGTTTTACAGTACTATAAATATAACTTTCAGGCTGTTAATATGTAATTATTACAAATAATGCACCTTCGTAAATAATTCTCCTACTTCATATTAATTTAACATATTTTGAACCAATGTGCTCTGTGTCAATAAGCATCACATAGCTTCTCAAACCCAGCACAAAATTAGCATAAGGGAAGCATAAATGTTTATTGTGTCCTCTGGCTAATCTAACTAAAATAAAAATACATGACAATCACAATCTAGACAAAATTCATAATGCTTAGTGATATTCTTAGTGAAATTCTTCCATAAACATGGTTCTTAGCATTAGGGGCACTATTTATGCATCACCGCTTTTACACCCAGGCTGTGATTTCCCAAATCAGTCCATTCATAGCAATCTGTAACCAATTCTCTTTTTCCACTTACATCACTTCATCTTTCCTTGATGCTGAAGAAAACTGCTAGAAGCAAGTGGCACTTGTTTACATAGCACACAGACACAGAAGAACACTTATGGCATGGAGTCCCTGGGGTTACTACTCAGATGTAAGCATACAGGTATTAAGACTTACCTTACAATGGAGCTTCCAAGGTCATTTAATTCATCAGCGGCAATCTAAGCAGAAAATTCTTCTAAGTTTTAAAGTCTAAAACAGCTATTATTTCCCTATAGACAGCTGATTCTCACCACTCAACAATTCTCACCACTTAAACTCTGAAACTAAGAAAAGAACAGACTCTCCTGTAGGTTGTATTTCAACTACATGCTATTAATATCAAACCATTTCCCATATACAGAAGGCACTTCTCATCAGTAAGCTGACTTAAAATCCTGGTGTTTTCTGGTTTACCTTTTGTCTGCACTATGCTAAGACTTTTCCCATAGTGGTTTCTTCATATCTTCCACACACAGATCCATGCCTTATAAACCAGTGCCTCTGGGATGAGAACTGAGTTAAATGATGACACTTTAAGACTATGCAGTTAGTTCATATGGAAAACCTCAATTGTTTTTATAGTGCTTTTACACAAACTAAACCTTTGAAAAGGACTCTGTATTTAACCACATTTCTGTATGACTACGTCATGCTTTTAGTTGCTCAGAGAAGTCTGGACCACGTTAGGACAAATCAGAGAAGTCTGGACCACGTTAGGACAAATAATAAATATAAACAACCATAATCTCACTAACAAAAATTATTTATAATTTGTTTGTCAGGTCTTCTGTTATGACAGTCATTACATTTTTTTCTCCTACATGTAATTTCCCCTTTTTCTCAGTTTTTCTATTCTTTTTTCTCTTAGATATTATTTATGTTAAAGCACAAGTTAAAAATTCTACTACACCCTTCCTGCTACTCAGTAACATAAATTTAAGATTTCAGAAATTTTAAAACTCTTGTGTCATAATTACTACTGGAGACCTCTGTTAGAAACAAAGAGACTAGTTGTATCTTGAATTATAGTGGCTGCAGCTCCAGGTTGTCTAAGAAACTGAAATGTTTGTTCATCTTATAAAATGTCAGGTCAGCTTTTATTTCAAAAGCCTCACAAAATCTTGCTGGGATCTTTTCATGGCAACAAGGAAGCACCATATATTATATCAACTGGGAAAAAATGAGCAGAAGCAAAAGTGTTATATGGGCAAGTGAATTTTCTCCAAAGCTGAACTTGACAGTGGTGCCCTGAAATTGCAGAAGGCCCACACTCTATTAATTCTGTTGCAAAGAATCCCTAGTTGTCATCTTTAGGATATTAAGACCTGTTAGCGCCTAAAAGGGTGCTAAAATTTTTAAGATCAGAAAAAGTTAGTGTCTTTTAGTCTTCTATTTCCTTCTTTCCCCAAATAAGTAGCAATGTTAGAAGTCTTATACTTCTGATCCCAGTGAGCAGGGAAGTGTGTGAGGCCAGAGGCATTCAGACAACAATACTTTTATACTTACTATAGGTGATAGAAAAATGTTTATGTACATAATGAGAATACATCTGCAAGTGTGAGCATGGCTGATTTGCGGAGAAGGAGAATTCTGAGTTTATTAGCTGCCTTGAAAAGCAATCTGCTTCCATGTGTTTGTTTCTCTTCCTTTACATTTTAAAATGGAGAATATATATTTTGTCTCATAGACAGCCACTAAAAAAGGAGAAAAAAATCATCTCTCAGACTAACATAAGAATCTTATTTGCTATGGCCATTAGAGCTATTTCAAGGAGTTACATTTAACTCATTTCTCAGGCTTTGCCACCTGGGGCTTATATTCTTCTTGCTGAGCTGCTTTCTGTGCTCTGTAGAGTGTCCTGACAGCAAGATGAATGAGCGTAAGCCCTACTGCATTTAGAAATCAGCTCATGCTGCTGAATACACTTTCAACTCCAAGGAACAGTTTTCTCAACAGCTGGTTAGAGGACTGGCTACTGGGTAGGTCTTCCTGTGCTCAGGCTGATGCTGTTTTTCAAGTATGACACAACAAATCTAATGCACCCTCAGGGCAAAGAAGCTTTCCGGGTTTCATTAGGAAAAGCATCACCAGCAGATCAAGAGAGTGACTCTTCCCCTCTGCTTGGCTCTGACAAGGTTACATATGGAGTGCTGTGTCCACTTCTGGGCTCCCCAGCACAAGAGGGAGATGGAAACACTGGAGCCAGTCCAGTGCAAGGCCATTCGGCTACAGGACCAGAGCATCTCTTTTATGAGGAAAGGCTGAGAGAGCTGGGGCTGTTTACTCTGGAGAAGATATGGCTACAGGAGGTCTTATCAATGTGCGTAAACACCTTGGAGGGAGTAAAGGTGAGGGAGACAGGCTTTTCTTAGTTGTGACCACTGAAAAAACAAGAGGCAATGGACAAAAACTGAAGAAAAGAAATTCATCCTGAACACAAGAAACCACTGTTTTTACTGCAAGGGAGAGTGAACAGTGGCACATGTTGCCCAGAGAGATCATGGAGTCTCCATGCTTTGAGAGATGCAAAATCCCACTCCTGGTCAATCTGCTGTAGTTGACCCTGCATTGAGCAAGATTGGGCTACAGGATTTCAAGAGGTCCCTTCCAACCTCAATGATGCTATGAAATCCTCAGATATGGAGCCTTGGTTCTGTGTCGTGTCTGTATAATAAGGAATTGTTTGCTGCAGTGTTCCCACTTACAGGGCTGAAAGGGCTGCAGGTGTATAGCACAGTTTCCAGACCCCTAATGAAGGAGAACTAAGTAAATGGGGACAATGCAAGAGCCTCACCTCCCTCTGCACAATGGAAAGGGCTGTCAATCCATTTGAGGTTCATTTACTGCTTACTACTGGTTACTGGGAATAGGGTGACCAGGGCTCTAAGAGCCTTTGTCACCAGCACAAGTGCCATCAGTAGGAGGGCTGCTGAAAGAGGTGCAGCACTTTCATGGGGCAATCTGAGAAGACTACCAAATGAAACCAGATGTTATATTTCAAGGGTGGAATAAAGTCCAAACTGTTACTGCCCCTTCAATATTCAGGATCATGGTATGAAAAACAGCTTTCTGTATTGTAATATTAAAATTCCTAAAAATTGGTCAAAATTTAATGTTTTTTCTCAAAAAATAAAGTCTTTTGCATTTTAATGGATCAAATGTCCACTGCAGGAAGCAAAGCTTTCAAGTATCCCTTGTTCTGCCGTTTTTAAAAGGCAATTAATGCTGGGCCATTTCAAGTGGGAAGTTAACAGAGAAGTGTATGACTCTTTGAGCATTTATGCTGCTGGTGCTTACCTGAAATGTCCAGAAGCAAAAATCATTATTCAACTACAAACAAGAGATGTCCACAATTTTGGACAGGTTTTGTACCTAGAAACCAACATATACACAAAGTTTTATTTAAAAAAGTAATCTAGGATGTAACATGTTTTAAAAAATATTTATTCATATAAAAGATAATACTGTAACCAAGTGAGTAGTAAGTGAGAAAATAACTGTTTTTCAGCACTAAATATTGAAGCAAGAGGCATCAGAAGACTGCAATGCATAACACTGTTCAAGTAGAATTTGAGGCATTAAAGCCAGCTTTAAACTCCTAAAACAGCAAATTCTGCAGTTATTGATATCTGTGTACCTAGGCAGGCATACTTTTGTCCACTGTTCTTTGCAATACCGTAGGAGATGACTCAAAAAACCTGAATCCTGTAGTTTCAGAAATGTGGGTTTCATTACATATCAAGTCAGTATTTTCATCAAAACACCAAAAGCCATCAAGGACCACCACGTATTCTTGTAACTTGGCCCTAGAATAATTAGTGATGCTTCTTACTCATGTCTCAGAATGGAATCTGGGTAATTCCCAACTCCTTCCCCCCACACCAGGTTTTTTTTTGAGATTTCTACAACTTTACCGTATCTGTACGTGCAGGAGCTGAGGCCTTTCTGTTGATGCTGGGTTGCTCAGTTATTAAGGTGATTTATGTTTTATTGATTAGGGAATTCACCCAGAACTCAGTTCAGGATTCGGCAGACAGAATGAGAATCATTGCCTAAAAAAAAGTATGCATTTTTTCTTCAGAATGTAGCTTGCAGAGGGTGTGTATTGGCATGTGTATGAGTTAGATATTTTTTTAGCAGATCAGCAAGCAATTTTACCAAGAAAGAGTTGTAAAAATTGAAAACTTACAAGCTCCCTTGCTAGAAACTGTAGGGTGTCTCCCACATATTTTGTTCCCTGAAGAACATCACATCACACTGTACATGTTTCTCCATGCTGCAAAGCCAGGACCATAAATTCAATGTTTCTGTGGAAAAAATAAAAATAAAAAAATGCTAACATAGACTCTGCCACTTGCCCTGCAGAAACACATGGACCCTTCAAGGAGAATGGAGAAGCTTCGCCCTAGTGCTGCCATGTCATGCATTCTCTGAGCACCTTGCGTAAGCAAAGTAGTTGTTACCATTGTGACTCACATGTACAAGACCCCAAACAGCCCAGGGTGCAGAAGACACTGAGCTCCAAGAGTGATGGTACAACATAACCAGCACATCATGACCCTCCACATTGGTTTATTATTCCCTTTACTTGTAGGACAGTCATGATGCTGAGTGAACTGCCACACTGGCAATGTTGCCTGTCAGATCACAAGCAGATACACAGTATTCTGCTTGTCAGTTGCGCAGGGTTCTCCACAGCAGGAGCAGCAGCTCGTCTGCAGTGCTCCCCTGCTCCCCACCATCTCTTCCACACACACTGCCATGGTGCCAGGCTAATTTGGTGATGTCGCCTGCCTGATGGTTCAAAAGTCTTGCAACCTCTTCCTCTTCTTCTCCTACTACCTTCTGGGCACAGTGGGCATGTAGATGGGGAACCCCCTGCTTCAACTAATGATTTGTCTCAAGAATTTGCATTACTTGAATCTGTGTCCTCAGGCTGGTCTAAAACATAAAATAAGATGACACAGCAGCCAAACAAAATCCGCAGTCTCTTCAAAGAGAGTTATTGTAGAAGTCCGTTAAATTTACTTGGTCTTAATTTTTCCATTTTGGAAAAACAGTCTAAAATAGACTCTGATTATAATGAGACACCCATAAAGGGAATGCTTAATAGTCTGTATAGCTTGTCAGCCCACTGGTGAAATGAGTCATAAAAGTGTCAGAACACAGCAGGTACTTCTTTTTCACTGCTCGGACAGGAGGGGAAAATTATCATTGTCTGCCTGATGCTCTAAGGGGAGGGTTCGTAACAACATCAGAAGCCATCACTACTGAAAAGTCACTGGCCTTGGGCCAATAACTTCAAATACAACTGAAATAAACCACAAAAGAACACTTCTTATTATTTTACATAAACAAGTAACTAAACTCATCTAGGAAGCTAGGTCCTCAGTGTTGTTCCCAAAGTGTGTGCTTCATTGTTTATTACAGCAATGCCAAAATCTTTAAATGGAATGGGGTGACTGAGAAGTATGGCTGTGAAATGCATTTCATCAACCTGTACAGAAGAATGTCTGACACATAAGGCTTATACGCTGCAGTTTGAAGTCATATGTGCAGAAGACCACAGCTGACAGCATAGTAAAGTGTTCTCCAAATCTTGAGTAAGAGCAGAGCTGTAGGAATAAAGCTGTGGAAGGAAGAATTTAACTTACTGAACATAATTACAGGATTTATAGCTATGCTGGTACTTGTAAGTAAAGCTGCCTGTGGGAAACAGGTGCAGCTGGGGTTTATAAAATCCCATCATTTTACAGAGAAGGATGCAAACTGAGGGAGCTCCCACCATTATCTCCAGTGAAACTCCACATGTTAGGTCTGAGATTGCAGCTTCCCTTTTCTAGTATCAGCCTCTTTCAGTAGAGAGTGTGGGTCAGTAGCTGAAGACTGAGATTGGAACTCTGCACACACGTCTGCCATCGACCTGATCTCTGTCACTAGGCAAGTTGTTTGACATAACCATTGTCTATAACACCATTGGCACTGCATTATGACGTGTTTTTATTTTGTCCTGGCCAGACAGGATATGATCGCAGCTGAGAACTCCTGACAATACAGTAAAATACATGAAATATAAATCAATCTCTCCATTCTTTTCCCAGAAAATCAAATAAAGGATGCTTTATATCACCCCAAGTCCCAACGTAATCTAACAAAACCACCCAGTCAGTTGGACAATTTCCCGGCTCCAGCCCTTCTGAAGGATTACCTAACAGCAAGACCTCTCTTCAACAAATAACCAAAAGAAAATAACACTGTATTTTAGTCCTCCTAGCTATTCCTACCTTCATGTTGATGAGAGATATTAGAACCAGGTCTACTCTTCTCTCTTTTGCCTTCCACCAGCTAAACTCATATAGCATAAACTGCACCGTACTTTACTTACTTTTAGTTTACATTTTAAATACAGTAGGGAAAGAAAAAACAAAACAAAAAAACCAATCGAACCACAAACTGCTAGTTATTGTCTTTTCAAGAGTATAAGCTGAGAAACAAAAGAAATACTACCTTTTTTTTTCTCAGGGTGGTAGCCTGTCAGAAGTGGGGTCACCCAGGGATCAATACTGGGCCCCATGCTGTTCAACATCTTCATGAATGACATGGATAACAGGATTAAAAGCACACTTACCAAGTTTGCTGACACAAGACTAGATGGTGAGGTGGATGCATCAGGAAGACATGCATCTTACAGAGAGACCTGGACAGGATGGGAGTGTGTGTTAGCAAGAACAGTATGAAGTTTAACAAAGACAAGTTCAAAGTCCTACACCTGGGTCAGGATAACCAAAAAGCCCAGTACAGACTAGGATCTGTGTGGCTGGGGAGCCACAGCAGCCACCCCCTAGGACCCTGGCTGTTCTGGTGGACAACAAGTAGAGTGCTACTGCAGCAATGAAGCCAAATCCCAGGCTGCATCTGCAGGGACATTGCTAGCAGAGAAACAGACAAGACCAATCCAATCTGCTCAGCACTTCTCAGGCTGCACCTGGAGTTTTGTGTCCCGTTTTGGTCCCCACAATGTGGTGACAGTGGACAGACTGGAGAGTGCCCAGAGGACAGCCCCAAAAATGACTAAAGGGCCAGAGAACCTGCCCTGTGAGGAAAGACAAAAAGATTTAGGTCTCTTTTCCCTGGAGAAGAGGAAGTTCATGAAGGATCTCATCACAGTTTTCCAACACTTAAAGGGTATGCTACAGATGCTCTCTCTTCACAAGGAGCCCGATGGAGACAACACTTACAAGTTGCACCAGGAGAGATTTCATCTCAACAGAAGACAGTACCTTTTTCCAGTGAGATCGTAAACTCCAGCAAACAACCTCCCTGGTGAGGAGGTTTTCAAATGCAATTGAATAGGGTGCTGTGCAGTCTCATCTAGGTTCCCTTTCCCACAAAAGGCTGGATCAGGTTATCTTCTGATGTCTATTCTAATCTGTGTTATTCTACAATTCAGTGAAAGGAATTAGGATCATAACTAAATATGATTTAAATTCATTATTGTGAATGACTCCAAGGATGCAAGATTGTACTTAGGATAAGTTTCAAGGTTTTAGATTACACTATATCCTCCTAGTTTAGGTGATGAAAAACAAGTACTGGTGGTAACTGAACTAACTAATCTGAAATTTTCTGAAAATCAGGTTAGGAAAAATATTAATGCAAATAGGGAAGGGTGAAGGGGTAAACAAAATAACTCTGTTTATATGAAATGAATGGAAAAATAATCCAACAGCAGAATCTTGACAATCTCAAAGTGAAAAGCTTAGCCAAGCCATCATTTGGGGTAGAAAATACGTCAGCCTCATGTAACAAAGAGGGGGAAAAAGTGACCATTCAGGTTCTCTGCTCCATACAGCATCTCTAAAATGACACAAAATTCAGTGTGAATGCTCTGGTCTGCCTTAGGTCATCAACAAGATAACTCCCTATTCTCCCAGAAATCACGGTACATATCTCCTCAGTGTTAAACGCAGAGAGATTTAGCACTGCCCAGTGAGTCTCCAGCATAGCTGTCAAACAATTTTAAAAACCACAAACCTGGAAATATCTCAAGGAAAAGTGTATGACAGGTCTTCGGAATCCTTTCTGCCACACAGAAGGAAGCATTAAGTGACTCATAGAGACTGGGTATTGGTAGAAGCCAAAGTTGAAGCTGATCCAATAAAAAGCAAGGATATATATCAAAAATTGATTTGCCAAGGGAATGAGATTGCCTATACCACCTTTTTCTTTTCTGTCATCCATGATGCGTGAGATATTTGAAATATTTCAACAAAATAAACCCTATTTGTTCAATACTTAAGTTTTCATTGATAACGTAAGACACAAAGAAGTTCATCTTCAGTTTATATTGTTGATGGTACGAAAGGGAACATAACGACAGCTCCTGGAGATAATATCATACTAAACAGAAAATGCAGTTACAAATGAAATGTGCTGAGAAGGAGATCTTCAAACAATTTATGCATAATAGGAAAATATTTTCTTGAAAAATAATGCTGCAAAGATTAGGAAGGCAGCAGTAAAGCAAATTATAATTACAGAAACTCAAAACCAACTATCATACAGATCATGCACAAACAGCTGAATAAAGGAAATTGTTATTTTTGGAGGCAGCTGTTAGGAAAAAGTGGAGGCAATAGGAAGCAGATGATAACAACAAGACACTAAAAAAAGATATAGTCCAATGTCAAAGTGATAGTCACATACAGCTGCATTTTAAAAGGTGTTTACACTTAAAAAGAGAATGCTGAGAAAAAAGCATGGGGAAGGAAAATTATGTGAGCTTATGTATAAAAAATAAAAGCAGTAATTCAGAGAGGGAAGAAGAGAGCCAAAATTACATCTTCATTATTATTAAGCATATGCGGGTAGAATTGTACATCAGTGTGGACTGTATGATGGAAAGCAGTATAAAATGATTGAGGTCATTTTGGGATCAGTGACTTTAGAGAAAGAAACATTTCTCAGGAACTAAATATAACCTTCTAAATCTTTTCTGTCAACTCTTTTATAGTTGTGCTATTTCCAAAGAATATATAAATTTATCCAATAAAATATGAAGACCTGATGGAATAAAAAGCATAACCAAACAATAAAAGCTAAGAATAATAGTCCAAAGCAGCAGATGAGCATCACTGAAAACTTTGAATCAGAGAGGTTAGAAGGTTAAGTGATCAGTGTTTTCTTCACAAGCAGGCTGAAAGCAGCCTCTATTTATTTGACTCCTCTTTCCATTTCATTTCTATTGATAATGTTCTTTGAACTCTTTTCTTTAGGTCACCACAGATTATGCTAGTCTTCTAAAGCCCACTGAAATGTGCCCAAGACAAAATATTCACAATTAAGTTAGTGACAGGAATGCAGTAGTATACGCTTCTGACTTACTATTTTTTAAATAAAAAATGTATCCTTAGATCTATCGATCTGCAAGCTGCAGATGCAGTAAAATATTCACAACCCCCCACCACCTTGCTTAACCGTCCTTGCTCACAATGCCTTGGTTTTAGTTCGTTAAGGAGATGCAAGCATGGAGATATACAGATGTATGAAAAGCAAATCGCGGAAGTGACAAGCTTAGGAAAAGCTCCAGCAACTCCTGTTGGCTTGGGGGGGATAACTAAAAGCTACTGAGAACAAACCTTTTGCTTGGCATTTCATCTGCTGTAATACAAGAAGTCCAGATCACAAATCTAATCATAGGCTGGATTTTGGTCAAGACACTTTAAGTACAGAACTGAGAGCACAAGCACAGGACTCAGGCCAATGCTTTCACATCAGACTATGAATATAGTTGCACCCACCTTAAGGCAATATTCTGATCATGCTTGGTGCTGCAGTGAAGTGCTCTGATTATTTCCTTGCTATTGCTCAAGCCCAGCTAAGCTACGCCACTGATTTATCTTTTAGCCTTGTGAGGGGAAAGACGGTATGACAATTTTGATCAAAAAGTCCTCAATTTTCTTCTAGTCATTTTCACTATGACTGGAGTTGAAGCAGTTGAAGTATAATGCCCAACTTTAGGCACAACACTTCACAGGATCATGTGGATCAAATTGGAGACAGCCCATAGTAGAGAAATAGGAATGATGAGATGTCTGCAAAACACGTGCTATGAAGAAAGACTGAAATAACTGGGTTTGTTTAATCTGAGGATGAAAAGACTACATAAACCAGAGGTTGAGAGTGGTGGAGAGGGAAAGGGCTCGAGGGAAAATGATTACAGTCTTTAAATATGTAAGAGGCTACTTCAAATGGGAAAGAAAGCCTGTATTCAATTTAATTTATTTGCAAGTATTTAGCTACTTATTAAGCTGTTAGGTCAATTATATTAAGAAACAATATAAAAATGTAACAAAATAAATGTATTTCTGAAGAAAACAGGAATATGAGCTAAGTAAATGTTTAAGAGATCTACATGGATTCCCTTTGCCCATATGGTTATTAAAAATTGTATGCTATGGTATGAGTTTGTAATGAGATTTGTAATCATTTCCATTTCTCAGGGTCATTTGATATGTGAACATATAGAGCATATCCTCTTAATTTGAGATACCTCCTACTCAAAAGTTCAGGACTCTTCAATTCTTTAATCACAATTTTAATTTCCAATACTCTGTCCCCCAAAAATACCCCAGCTTTCTATAGAAAAATCAGATATTTTTGTATTTTAAATTCATAACTTCTTCCTGAAACAGATCACTATTTATTTCTGTAGCAAGAAAATTTGCAGCAGCGTCATTCATATCCACTGTCATGTCACGACAAAGTTCAAGGAAAAGAGAAGGCACTGCTGACTAGCAAAATTTTCTTGACCGCAAGCCACCAAACACAAATTTTATATCTGTTCTTTAACAGAGACATGCTGGATGGAAAATAATGGAAACAAATCTCAATTATCCAATAAATCATTTATAGCATATAAGCTAAATCAACTTGACAAGAACTTAGATCAGAGATCCATTCCAAATTCTGCCAACAACCCAACCACCCTGGTCAATACACTTCACAACACTGTTTCTCTTCTTGTCTCTCATTTTTGAAGATTATATAGATCCTTTGGGATACTTTTTCTATGTGTATGTATAATGACAGTTTAGTCCAGCTTTGGTTTCAGCCAGGCATTCATGTATTGCCAATAAATAATTAGTTACTAAAGTATATAGAGATTCCTGTGAAACTATGTAAGCAGTGACATCCATGGATTCTGAAAAAGAACAGCTCTGACTATTCATTAACTCAAAAATAGGAAAATGTCAACATTGCTAATCTTCATGACATACAGAAATGAAGAGTTATTGAGTACTGTTAGCAAGAGCCTACTAGCTATAGCAAGGCTATATCTTCTGAATATAAATTATTGATAATTCTTTATACAGGCAAACAGAGTTATTACTACTTTTCAAAGGATGTTCATGGATCAATAGTTATTTTGTAGATATTTGTTATGATAATCTATGTTTACTACCCTAATCATCAAGGAACAGTATATCAGTGTATCTGATACTTAATGTATTTTATCTATAACTTGCTACTTTTGGAAAACCAAAAAAAAAAAAAAAAAAGAAGAAGGAAAAAGGATAAAAGTCATAGTGACAGCAACTTTTGGTTGTGATTCATAGGATGTTAGGGAGATCAGCAAGGAACAATGCAAGTAGTCATTGGGAAAGACAGAACAGCTGCTTATGGTTCTGTTAGACTCTTGGTAAACCACCTACAGAAACTGGGAGCTTCCACAAACTCACGTAAGACAAGGAATACCCTATAAAGGTTTAAGTCCTGGTGCCACTAGCCATCACATGGAATTGTCTGAAGAAAAAATAGCCTGTAACACAGAACAACATACACTCATTGACGGCCTTATTTTTATTTGTACACTCATGTTTTCCTAAATCTGAAGTGGTTCAGAATCCAGTTACTCTGTAGTTTCTGTGACTAAGAAATTGAACAGATTGGAGTACTCATTGCATAGCTTCCCTTTGGGGATTCCCACTTTATTCCGGCCTGTCAGCTTCAAGGCTTAAAGAACCATATTTGCATAACATATTTGCATAACTGTCTTTGAATAACAGTTTTGAGGCTTGTAAGTACAATAATTAGAAATCAGATCATCATTCTCCAGCTGCAGCCTTAGTTAAGATACTGTGTTTTGGCCATCCCTAAGCTCTTTCATTCTCAAGCAGACGAATAAGGTCAGAACTGACAAAATAAGAAGCACTACCTAGCATCTTTCTACAGCCACTGACTCAGTAATATTGTACTAACTCAAAGAAAAAACCCGTTCAGAGATTAATGTGGAGAAAGAAAATCACACTAAAAAAGGCAGAAGACACCAATGGTATTCTTTGTACTCTTAAAAAAAAAGTTTTTTGTCTTTTTGCAAAGTTATTTATTTTCAGTGCTCGCTTTTTCCATCTTTATGTCCAGGCTGAGGTACAAATTACATATGGATCCCTGCAGCTACACAATGAGATTGAAAAATCCATGAGGTTTTGTGGGCCTACAAGGCTGGGGGAAGTAAGGGTTCCCTTCTGAGTACTACCTCATTCAATTCACCGCACATTTTTCGTTATAAAAACAAACTGTAGGTGCTTTGTGACTAATTCCTCACACCTCGTTTCTTGAATTCTTTCACATGTCTTTTTTCTGTTTCTGTGGTTAAATTACAGCTTCTGTGAATACATGTTAGTAAGGACAGAAGCTAGCTTCACCCACCCTAGGCAGCTTTAATTTTTCAGAATTTTTATTAATATACCTAATACAACCAGCTGTCATTTGTTAACAGGTCAGAAGGTTTCCAGCTGAACAAATATTCCTTATAAGTATTACATTTTAAAGACATCAGTTCCTCTCCATTCTTATTACGTGTTTTGGCAATACAATAGGTCTTTTGACAATCTAGAAGTTACATGGGGCTTTTTTGTATCCTCAAGGCATAGAAAAGTGATTGGCATTTTCTGAGTAACAATACTAATTGTTATGTTTATTATAGCTAATAAGATTGGTTTTCTATTTATTGCCATTAGCATTTCTTCTAATGGTACTGTGATTTGGCTGTAATTGTCAGATAAATAGTTCAAAAAATGCATGTGAAGGAAGGAACAGAATTTTGCTCCAGACTGAACAGAATTCAGTCAGACCTTGCAAAAATCTCTTGTTCAGGTATTTGTACAACAGAATCTTCTCACAGCATTCCTCTGCAAAACAGTCACTCTTAATTTTCATAAAGCACGCTCCCCATTATGTGCCTCTCTGACACCACAAAAGAGGAAAAGAGATTTCCTTGCTCATCTGAACAGTTGAGGAAATAACACAGTTCTCTGAGAAAACCACTAAGTGACCTTTCTGCTTGAAATTTCACTGCCATGCTGTGTGCTTACAACTCTGAAAACACAGCCAGAATGTTTATGATTAAACAAAATACAAAGAGGCAATCAAGACCTAGCTGGAGATATTGAAAACTTTCTACTGGGTGATGAAGACACCTAAAATCTGAGATATTCCAGCCTTCAGCATCCAAAGACTGCACAGAAGCCCAGCATGGAGAAATGTTACGTGTCGCAGAGCCCACTTCTTCAGATTTCCTCTCAATCCTGCTGCACAACTGCCAGTATTTTGAGATCTGTAATGTGGGTTTAATGGGTATGTTCAGTCTACAGGAGGAGAGCACACTTATTAATAGAGGGGATTAAGATAGGAGACCAATGTATTCATAGCTCATAGGCTATTTCCATTACCTCTGTGTATGCTGAGGTTCTAAAAACAAACAGTTTCTGTAAGATCAATCAATCTTCTTCTTCTATTTTTTTCTCACATTATTTTTTTTTCTCCAGAAAAGCATACTGTATAACTGTATAGGATATTTGCAAGATAGGATGAACTTAAAATATTTACAAATGTTAAGAAAATACATGTTGTTGTTCAATACTGCTTTTATCAAAGACTCACTTGCTCCACCTTAAAAATGAACATCAAAAGGTACTTCGTAGCAGTAAATATATCATGACGATATCTTAGAATTTAAACTGTGAGCCAAGGACTGAATATTAAGTAGCAGCTTTCTCTATATCATTAGGTTCTCCATTTAGAATAGGTTTTGCTCGTTGAACAAGACAACAACCTTAGCATTGAAACTTACTAATGAATCATGATTCAGTTGTAGATTTTCTCAGCAGCCACATCCACATCATAGATGTACCTGGCTGCACATTGCTTTTGACCATTTCATATAACAACCTAGCTGTCCTCAGCTCACTTTTAAATTTTCAAATGTTCTTATTTCTATCTTTGACCTTGCTTTACAACAAAATGAAATTCAAATTTTCTTTTTCATTGCGCGAAATTTTTTACTTCTCTTGCAAACATCAAGATTTCTGCATTACAACCAGCAGAAAACAAAGAGAACTAAACAGATGAGAAAGAACAGAACAGATGAAAAGACATACTGGAAAGTCTCAAGAATCTGAAATGTGTTTTCCTTAGTCTCACTAGAAAATCTGAGTCACCACAGAGATATTTTTAAGTATATAAAAAAAGGAAGCAGGCCTCAGATATACCGTTGGATTATATCTTGGCTGGTATTCAGGCCTAAGTTTAAGGCCTAATCAACATCAAGATTTGGGTTTGGCTTCAGCAAAATCAAAATTTTACAGTGGTACCTTGAAATTTTGTAGTTAAACTTCTGATTTAGCACTTCAAAAATCTGAGCTCTGTTCTGCCAAGCTCAGCTTAATTCCTGCATGAGCTCCTTGAGCTGACCCCCACCTTGGTACTCTGTCCAGTCTGAGCCACACTCTGACTTGTTTGTTCAGTGCAAATTCCTTAAACCCAGGATTCTCACTATGTGTTTTCTATCACAGTGGGACTCTGACAGTGGCTGGAATGTCATAAATCTGAAAAATGCATGCTCTCCTGAATAGAAAATGTTCACAGCCATGCTGTTCTTGTAAGGTGTTAGCTTGTGTCATAATTGGAAAAGCAGGGCTCTCTGAGCTTAGGCAGAAGTAGAAATTAAATGTACAAAGGACTGCACAACCAGAGATTTGACTCTTTTTATTCAACTAAAATTATGAATGGGGCTTAACTTGGAAGTTTCCAGTTTAGAATATTGTGATTTTAAAATGAAATCTTTCAGCACTGTTGCTGCTAAGATAAAGAACAGCATTTATATCTTACATACATCACTTGAACTTTGTGTTACTAATGTGAAAAGAAAAAGCAGAACTGAAAAAAAAAATTATAACCTAAGGGCTATCAGTTTATAGTTTGAAGCGTAAGCCTGAGAAGAGCAAAGGCTGTGTTTTAATTGATTTTGTTTTCAAAAAGTGACTATGTGAAAGACTATAGCAACATATCAGACCATATCCTGATTTAAAAATCCTTCTTTGCTGGTAGTTTGTGTCAGGGATTTAGAACAGCAACAACTTCCTATACAGCTGATCAAGCCATATTAGCTGGCTATGAAGAACGAAAATATTAATTAAAAGAGGTAATACTTTAAATTCTTCAAAATGGAAGTAACCAAATTTATAAAGTAAGAAGAGGAAGCTGGTAGCAAAAGCAACACCTTGCAAGTACCATGAAGTCAGACTTTGTTACATGACTAATTAGGTAGAATCTAATCACGTAGAAACTTTTTGACACATCCAAAAAGAAAAAAAAACTCTGAAAGTTGGAAGAGTAACAAAGGGAAAAATAATTAGAATGCAGTAGGTAAAAATCCTCAACATTTGCACCCAAACAGCATTTTCAAAATATTTATCGTCTTTAAACTTCTTCATTACAACACAGAATACTGCTATCTCCACTATACCAAGGAAAGAATAATCTACAGAAGTTTAATCAACTTGCCCAATGTTGAGACAATACAGAAATAAGCCTTGTGGCATCTGATTCTGCATCAGCTCATCTTCGATCCTGTATAACCTTAGCTGTAAAATCACTTGAAACTACTGACCTAGAAAACATTCTGAAGTTCTTGAGAAATCTTTCAAAACAGGCTTCACCCTGGCTCTTATGTAGCTTGAGAATGCCACAGAAAGAACCTTATGCACTATAATTTGGTGCCAAGAGTTAGATTTGTGACAATAATGGCAAAAATCTAGATGTTCAGTGTGCAGCTTAGTTGAAAAAAATAGCTCAAGTACACAATTGTTACATTACCTCATTTGTTTTGCCCAGCTTTACACTCAGGGATGTTCATTCTTGAATCCTTCCCTGACAGGTAGCCTGAAGAAACACAAACCCAATTGCCATGGAGAATGACAGCTTCTGCGGTGCATTTGTGGGGATGTTACCAGGGTGCCACTGCTAAAAAGTTGAATAAAGTACCTCACAGGAAAAAAATAACCCTAGTTTTCAACACTGCAAAACACACAGTGCTGAATGAGTGAATTCTAAAAAATAAAACTCATAATATCTGGCATCCTGCATAGCAGCTCAACATAAGCTCTCACACCATTGAGAATCTTTCACTGGCCTCAATCCTGTCCTCTGGACAGTATCAGACCGTAAGTGAAAAGAGGTACATTCCATCACAGACGGGATGTGGATTATCCACAGGAAACTTTGTAAAATGATGGGTCATATGAAAAGTCTGACAGCAGCTGGAATTAGCTGAAATCTGTGGCATACTGATCTTTTGGGGCAACAGGGTATCAACAGAAAAGGTTCCTGATATCAGGGATGTGTATGCTGATGACTAAGTTTAACAGAAGTTAAACAGTAGTAGTTTAACAGTGAACAACAAAAAATCCCAAGTGTCAGAAAAACTCCAAGACCAGACTCTGGGGAATTGTTGTGTAAAAGTCCCTTGGGCTGAGGTTCAACTGACTTTTCTTCATTGCCCAAAGGGCCTGACAAACTCCTGATGAATATGTGAAAAACCACCCAAGCAGTAAAATAGCCAACACAGCCTCTGTAGACTGTGACCATAACCAGTGCACAGTTACATGGTGACAATAAATCACTGCATTGGCATAGCCACTGGTTGATTTAGTACTTAATTTGCAGCCACATTTCAAATCCCAACCTAAGAGTTTGTGGTCACCACATAAAGCAAAATACATTCAAGTTCTTTAGCTTACAAAACTTAAAGAAGTAGATATTTTGCTTTTGGCTTAATAATGTTATATGCTCTCAATCTGAACATAGAAATGTCTGGATATATTTGTCAAATGTATGACAGTTAAAGTGACATGCATGGGTCTTTTTCACATATCTTTTTAACATGGTTCCTAGAAGACAGTAAAACACCTATATGCTGTATTTATACTTCATTCACTTACTCAGAACTGTAAAAATTGAAGAACTGAAGAAAATGAAGCATATTTGCAAATCTAATCTTTAAACTCAATTAAACGAATCAGCTCATTGACCTGTATAACTAACAAATACCTAGATACTTGTGTAGGCAAAACAATAAAAAAAGCAATAGAACAAAAACAGGACAAATAAAAAGAAGCTTGAGACTTGTTGAGATCACATTAAGACTCTTTCAAAATGCTCTTTTTTTTTCTAGTTATTGAGAATAGGATGAAAATAAAAAAGAATTACAAAGCACCCCCAGGTCAATTTGCTGATCTGTGATATAACTAATTCTTGGTTCTCTTTATGTCATTTAATCATAGAAATTAATGCTTATTATCTGCCTATAGGCAGATCTGACCTTCAGGTCATTTTTCACTCAGATAAGACAAACTTCGTATTTGAAATAAAATATTTTCACCACTTTTTTATCATAAAAGAGTGAAGAATAAAAAAAGACTAAGTATAATAGTGAAGGAATGCCAAAGCTGGGTGCACTGGCACGTATGAGGTGCTTGACCCTGACTGTGCACCCTGGTCTGGACAGCATGGGTGGGAGTCATTATCCTGCCGGCTATCCAGATAACCTGTCCACAATAAAGCCTAAGCCACATCCTGCAGGCATGCATTAAAAGTCTGGTTGAGTATTCTGTGAGTTGAAGGGAAACGATCTTCAAGTGGGGTGGAGGTGAAGAAAATTAGATTTCTTTACTTTAGATGGGGAACATTTTCAATGTTTTACAGCTGGAATTCAGAACTGTCAGACTAAGAAACGACAAACTGTAGAATGATTGCATTTTATCTTGTGAACTGTACTTGGTTGTACACTGTACACAGATAATGAAGCTTTCAGAGACATCTTCAAGAAGGAGCTCGGGACTCAAAAGTGTCTGCTCTAACCTTCTGTTTTCCTCCCAGAGATTAGAGCCAAGACCATCCCTGCAGACTTTGGCAAACACAGAGGAATACCTCTAAAAGAACATTCTTTGCAAAATGACATGTGCTTTCTCAGAAGTCTTACATAGTCTCAGTTTCATTGGCTTGAGATACAGTCCAATTTACCTGGACTTTAGCAAGGTATTTAGCACAGTCTCCCACAGTATCCTCCTGGAGAAACTGGCTGCTCATAGCTTGGATGGGAGTACTCTCCTCTGGGTTAAAAACTGGCTGGAGGGCCGGGCCCAGAGAGTGGTGGTGAATGGACTCAAATCCAGTTGGCAGCAGGTCACGAGTGGTGTCCCACAGGGCTTGGTACTGGGACCCATCCTCTTTAATATCTTTATCAATGATCTGGACGAGGGGATCAAGTACACCCTCAGTAGGTTCGCAGACGACACCAAGCTGAGTGGCAGTGTCGACCTGCTGGAGGGTAGAGAGGCTCTGCAGAGAGATCTGGACAGGCTGGATTGATGGGCTGAGACCAACAAGATGGGTTTCAATAAGACCGAGTGCCAGGTTCTGCACTTGGGTCACAACAACCCCCTGCAGCGCTACAGGCTGGGGGCAGAGTGGCTGGAGAGCTGCCGGGCAGAAAAGGACCTGGGGGTGTTGGTCGACTGTCGGCTGAACATGAGCCAGCAGTGTGCCCAGGTGGCCAAGAAAGCCAACAGCATCCTGGCCTGTATCAGGAACAGTGTGGTAAGTAGGGCCCGAGAGGTGATTGTCCCCCTGTACTCGGCACTGGTGAGGCCCCACCTCGAGTACTGTGTCCAGTTTGGGGCCCCTTACCACAAAAAAGATATCGAGGGGCTGGAGCGGGTCCAGAGAAGGGCAATGAAGCTTGTGAGGGGTCTGGAGAGTAAGTCTTGTGAGGAGAGGCTGAAGAAGCTGAGGTTGTTCAGTCTGAAGAAGAGAAGGCTGACGGGAGACATTATCGTGCTCTATATGGAGAGTAAGTCTTGTGAGGAGAGGCTGAAGAAGCTGAGGTTGTTCAGTCTGAAGAAGAGAAGGCTGACGGGAGACATTATCGTGCTCTATATCTACCTGAAAGGGGGGTGTAGAGAGGCGGGGGTCGGTCTCTTCTCCCAAGTCACAGGGGATAGGACAAGGGAAATGGCCTCAAGTTGCACCAGGGGAAGTTTAGATTGGATATTAAGAAAAATTTCTTATGGAAAGGGTTATCCAGCATTGGAATAGGCTGCCCAGGGAAGTGGTTGAGGCACCATCCCTGGAAGTGTTCAAAAGATAGATTGACATGGTCCTCAGGAATATGGTTTACTGATATTTTTTTTTTATTGATTATTTCTTATTTATTTTTTTGTCAGTGTTAAGTTGATGGTTGGACTAGATGATCTTTAAGGTCCATTACAGCCTAGATGATTCTATGATTCTAACAGGAGATTTTGGCAAACACAGAGGAATACCTCTCAAAGAACAATCTTTGCAAAATGATATGTGCTTTCTCAGAAGTCTTACATAGTCTCAGCTTCATTGGCTTGAGAAACAGCCCAGATATCCCTCAATAGTACATGGAAATGTTAGTTATACAAGCATCTGGCCATGCTCTTTTGTGAATGAGATGAGTGAAGGAGAAAAAGAGAATAATTGAATTGCTTGTCTGTTAAGAGGAAAGGAATGACTACAAGGACAAGAGCAGGCTGGATAGCATTATCTTTATGTTTCCAAGAGAGGAACAAAAGCAGAACAAGCCTTCTGGCCTCTGAGCTTCTGTTTGTTTCTTAGGGTACAGGGATTTCAAGGAAAGGAGCACAAGCAAAAGGAAGAGTCCACAGGATGGAGAACAATAAGAAAGTAAAGCTATTAAATTGGTTTACAATTCTGCAAAGCTACCATTTCATTTTATATCAAATGCAAAAGGAGACATCAGGAACAAGAAGGCATTTAAATTGACCTTAGCTGCCAAAACAGCATGAGATCCATTAAAAAATTGCATGTGTGTGAAAACACTGCAGCAAGAGTCTGCCAAACTGCCACGGTGGAAGGGAACTGGATTTTGTTTCCTGATCCCAAGTACATGAGCTATCATGATCCAGCCTTTCATCTGGCAAAGTTAAGAGCCAGTTGTTACTTTTATACCACTCCTACCACTCCTGGTTCCTAGCAGCAGTTATTGAAATCGGTATAGCATTTGTCCAGACAGAAACAATAACCACAGAAACATTTTCATCTTGATAGGCTCATCCCTGTAGTAATGAAACCTAATGTATTGAAAGTAAAATTGTGTATAAAAGCTAATATTTATTAAAGGTCTCCAAGCTACATAAGCTATGTGCTTCTATCAAAAATGCAAACAATTATAAAGATGGTCTCTGTTCAAGAAGGAATAAAAAGATCACAATTCGGGCAGAGAATAAGCTGCTATAGGATATAACAAACAGATTTTCTAAGCCTAAGTGTTCCAGCTGATTGCAACTGTCTTGTATTAATGAACTTTACATGGCAATACAATGTTAAACTAGACAGCTTATTATTACCATTATAAATAAGCAAATCAACAGCTAGACAGCAGCAGATAACTCAGAGGACTGAATATCAATGGCTTTTTTAAAGTCATACAATCATTTATGTTCTGGAGGATCTCAAGAATCTTTACTAACTTAGGGATCATTTTATTCAGTACAGCAATGAAAGCACCTCTATAATGAAACTAAACATACCCTTCACAATAAGCAATGAAGAAGACAGAAGCATAAGGAATTTGTTTCCACATTCTGTAAATATTGGCATAGTTAGTTCTGAATAGCTTTAGTTGCACTGCTGTAAATATAATAAACTCCTCTTAAGTAGGAAATACATAATGAGGAAAAACACTTAATTAGCGTACCTCCCTCAGAAATTTTTTACCTAATGAGAGGCAATTGCAGTGAATGCTGCTGTACAGGAACAGTATTAGCATATATTCTCTCACTCATTACCAAGGATTTTTGTCATGGTTAACCAGGTGTTATAGTACCTGCAAAATTTTAACTTTGATTCAACTGATATACAAGTTGCCAAAGACAGTTAAAGTGAATAGACTGTGTTTTCTGTTCTTGCATTTATAGTCATATATATATTATTTTATGTCAACTGTCTCCCTAATTTAAAATCAGAGACTTAAAACTGAATGTTATGACGTATTTGTAATATATTCCATTTGGGCAAACACAATAAATTCCTACAGACAATTACAGCACTTACTCACACAGTCATAGAAACTACACGTGCAAATGGAACATGGGTCCCAAGTCTTCACAGATGATAATTCTCAAACTATCTTATAATCATAAAAGCCACTTAATTAGGACTCCAGGATTTCTAATTAGATTTCCCAATTACCACGATACAAATGTTCCCCAAACTATCTCTAAGTCCCAGGGGGAGGTGGAGGGCTGGGAGGGAAGAATTGCAGGCATGTTGCCTTATTGTATTTCTGCCTGCAGCTGCCCTGTGAAGTACTTAGTGCAACCACTGTTCACTTGCATGACTGTGACATACGACAAGGGAACAGGGGCCACCGGTTAACTCAGCAAGGAGGCAGAGGCAAACCAGGCAGTCACGCTTCTGAAGCAACAGTCCAGCTGGAGGTGAGATGTTTTCTGGTGAATTAGTAATATTTTAGTCTATAAATACAGTCTACCTCCAAAATGCATTTTAAATACACACTTCCGCATCTAGAGCAAGAATCTTACCCCATTTCTAGTCACACTACTTTTTTAGCAGTAGTAGAAACACTTCTAAGAAAAGCTGAAGTCACCCACTTCTACACCACACAGTGAGCTCAACTATCTCCTAAAGGCTAGATGGATCTGCCAGAGCTCAAATGATCCCTATCTAGCACTGGGATCTGTACGGCTGTGTCTATGCTATGCAGCCACTGCACTCTCAGCAGTCATTTGGCCCTCTCAAGCCCAAATCCTCATTCACATTGTCGTGGCACTGGAGGCCACTAGGTGTATTAGGGCCACTGTGTCCCATTCAGGCTGCCATGTGCATTATTAAGGTCCATAAAGACCACACCGACCCTTCAAGTCATGTTCTTGGGCATCATGGACAAATAGAAAACCTGAAAAATCCTTTGCAGATGCAATCCATCTTTACCCAAGTTACATCCTTCGACAGAGAGCATCCGGGGCACCAGATGGCACATTGCTCCACAGGTTTCACACAGGGCTTTTTCATAGCTGGAGCAGGCAGTGCATCTGTGAGCACAAAGAAACACATTTGGGAGCCATCCCTGCTGTTCTAGTGTCACAAAATCTTTCTTTCAGTATTCAAAAGTACAGATAACAGGTCTGTGTGTTGTCATGGTCTTACTTTCTCTGTTCCTCAGACCACCCTATCCACTTGATGGTCAAACATGTGAAGTTCATATCGATGACACACTCTCCTCTCAGTCTCATCTAGTGTCTGTCCACCTCGATCATGCGGAGTCCAGTACCCAGTACTGAATGGACAGCCAGGTGGCCACATTCATGTGAGATGGCTTCTCAGGGCCAGTGACTGGTTTGCACAGTATATTCTGGATGAAAGTAGACAATGGGGAGGAACGGAGGCACAGGCTTGGTACTGCCATTGAAAGGAGAATCTCTGTCTATGCATTTCACAATCACGACCATATGCTAGGAACAAGGCCAGCTGAATCTTTGCCTAATCTAATTTGCTGCTGAAGCAAGAGTTACCCACCCTTGTCCAGGGACATCTCCAAAGTGCTCACATAGTAGTCAAGAAATATGTCAACAAATATGTCTATAAGAAGGAGCTAAATGTTCCCTTTATACTGAAAATAATTTGGATAATGTTCTCCCCTGGATCAGGATGTGCTGAGTGTGCATGGTGATGGCTCCTTGTATTCAGTACAAGCTTATGTCTGAGGAAAGACGAGAACAGACCTATATGGAAACGTTTCAAAAGCCAGATCCCACATGACTTCAGTTCTGTGCAAATGAAATCTGAGGACAGACTTACAATGTTAAAAGCACTGATGTGCCCATTGGCTTTGCTGTGTGCCACCCAGGACAGCACATCAGCTGCCTCGACAGATGGCCTCCAGACTATTGTTTTAGAGGCCAAAATATGGATTACATACTAAGACAAGAGACAGCCTTTTCTGCCCTTTGTGACTTCTACATGATGCCAGGACTCTAAGGGATCCTCTTCTTTGCTCACAAACTCTGCAAACAGGAAAATAAATTTTATTTTATCAGGACCGGTCAACACGGACTCACCAAGGAGAAATCATGCTTGACCAATCTGATATCCTTCTCTGATGATGTGACTGGCTGGGTCGATGAGAGGAGAGCAGTGGATGCTGTCTACCTCCACGTCAGCAAGGCTTTTTACACTGTCTCCCATAATGTTTTCATAGGTAAGCTTAGAAAGTGTGGGTTTAGATGAGTGAACAGTGAGGTGGATTGAAAACTCAGAGGTTGCGATCAGTGATGCAGAGTCTAGTTGGAGGCCTGTAACTAGCGGTGTTCCCCAGGGGTCAGTACTGAGTCCAGTCTTGTTCAGTATGTTCATCAATGACCTGTCATCAGCAAGTTTGCTAATGACACAAAAGTGGGAGGAGTGGCTGACACACCAGAAGGCTGTGCTGCCATTCAGCTAGCCTTGGACAGGCTAGAGAGTTGGTTGGAGAGGAACCTAATGAAGTTCAAAAAGGGCAAGTGTAGGATCTGGCACCTAGACAGAAATAACCCCATGCACCAACAGAGGTTAGGGGTTGACCTGCTGGAAATTGGTTCTGCAGAAAGGGACCTGGGAGTCCTGGTGGACAACAAGTTGACCATGAGCCAGCAATGTGTGCTTGTGGCCAAATGTACCCTGAGCTGCACAAAAAAGAGCTTGGCCAGCAGGTCATGGTAGGTTATCCTTCATCTTTAATTTGCCCTGCTGAGGCCACATCTGGAACACTGTGTCCAGTTCTATGCTTCAGTTCCAGAAAAGCAAGCAACTAGTGGAGAGAGTCCAGTGGAGGGCTATGAAGATGATAGGGGAACTGGAGCATCTCCCTTAGGAGGACAGGCTGGGACACCTGGGTCTGTTTAGCTTGGAGAAGAGAAGACTGAGAGGGGATTTCATCAATGCTTATAAATATCTAAAGGGCAGGTGTCAAGAGGGTGGGTCTAGACTTTTCTGTGGTGCTCACCAATAGGACAAGAGGGAACAGGCACAAACAGTAACACCAGAAATACCATCTCAACGTGGCCTGAGTAAGTCTGCCCCACACAGGTGATCCAAAAGCAGACAATTTGGGGCAGAAGAAGTATTATAGGTCCTTTGCCAAAGCCCCAGGGGATAGATATTATCTATTTATCTATTATGGTGCAGTGTGCCCTAGGGTGTGTCTGGACTCACCTTCAGCGTATGGATATAAATAACGTGGTTTTCTACTAAGCTTGTCCTTTGGAGGAACATAACAGATCAGCTTTAACGTAGCTGTTAATACTGCAAATTGCAAAGCTTTCAACATCCCCTATGCAGTGCAGCCCATTACAACCCCAACACCTGATAGACCTTACAGTTCCTTTTATTTTCACGTAATTTAAATTTTGTTTGTTAAAGTAGATGGCTTTTACTAGCATCTGATAATATTGAACAGATGAGGAGCGTTATGTAAAAGCCCAAAAGCGGGACAGTAAAGAGGGGATAAACATATACTAGAAGAATAATTACCAATGTTCTCTGTGCCTTGTGCAGTTTATATCACCCTGAGTAATCACACAAAGTATGAATAGACTTAGCTTTTTCATTCTGGAATGTTCTGCGCTTCTTCTGTCTGACACTGCTTTCCCTTCTTCAGCAGCATCCTCCACAGAAATTATTTTGGCGATCCTTTCAAATTTGACTCCCCCATGAAAAGGATATCAGAAATCTAAGGCTGGGAGAAATTTCAAAAGCATTTATATTTTTGGACTGGCAGATTTCCAAGAGTGCTTGGGAGCACACTTGCGGAGGAGGAGGAAAAAAAAAAAAAAGCAAAATGAGGAGAAAGAAAACAAGTGTATTATACAATGCATACTCTCATCCTACAGTGCTGTCTGCAATACATCTGCTTGCTTATCAGCAACAAGCTTGCAAAGCAAGGAAGGTGCACATTAAGGAAATCTTGCCCAAATAGCAACTTAGAGCTGATTTCAAGTTTCAGGTTTCACAGGCAAGAAAGCTGACAGATGATATTACGAAGTAAAAGACACACAATCATTTGCCACTTGGAGACACTTGAAATTCACAGGACTGCAACAGGATAGACAGAGTTCTTCAAAGAAAAAAAACACATTTATTTCATTACAAATCTCCTAATGTCATTGGCTTAATAATACCTTAGCTGTATATTGCAGTAATACATTTTTAACGAATGATTTTCCTGAAGAGAAAGTAATATAATCCACTTGAAGCAGGCACAAGCATGGGAAGACTTTCTGTCAGGTGCAGGGGTTGTTCTGTTCCTTGGCTCCATAAGTATAAGTACAATCCTAGGCACAACACTGGGCTTCTTTGTCCTGAGCTTTTCCACTCTTCATGCAGGAGTACTCATGCTTATATATGTCTTACAGAAGTGCTGCAGTCTTCTTACCATTTGACATATGTCATTAAATCTCCTGATAGGAGGCAATCTGCTAGTACAAAAATATTAGAAACATTTGTTCACTGCACATCAGAAAACATTGATGTTACACATTGTAATATTCTAGCAGTCCATTTAAAACTTCTCCGTGATGAACTCAGGAAGATTCTGGTTTTGGAGAATCGTTCATGAGGTTTCATCCTTCAAAGCTATCATTTGGATTTGGGTTTCTAATAAACTTGAAACTATACAGAATTTTGCCTCATTTAAGTCTAAACTGGAAAATCCAGTGTGAAACTGAAGTGCTCTGGAGTTCTTCAGTGTTTAAGGCACCACAAAGGCAGAGTGAAAGAAGACTGTAACAAATTATGATCTTATTGCAATAGCATGAGAGACAGACAGAAATAAAAAAACCAGGGCTTCTTCACTTTTATGATATCAAATTACTGATAACTCCTCAATAAGAACAGCTCAACCTCGAAGCCTCCAGAAACAAAAGACTTGTTTAAGTCATGCCTGCATCATACTATGGAGTGAAGCAAAGATGACAGAGTGAGTGAATACTTCACAAGCCAATACAGGATAGGTGCTGTAGCATAGTTTTTTCCTCAAGCTGCAAGACACATTATGTTGGGCACGGTGCCATGCTAACGCTGCTGAATAGGAACAGGGTTTTACATTCAAGACACTATATAATTTCAGGAACAAGGCACTACATCCAATCACTGCCGTGCTGCACTTTGTGATCTTTACGTGCACTTGAGGTCTTTATACCAAACAAAGCAGTTTGCTGCTGCAGGAAAAAAAAAAAGCAGGCTTCACATTGTGCATTGGAAGTTTTCATTATGAAATGTTGTACCAGAATGGATGAAGCAGCACCTCACAAAGGTGAAAAAGTGTATTACCCCAGGGAAAAGATGTCCTCATTTTTCAGCTCCATCCACGCTTTATCTTCTTTTGTGGATTCAGTAAAGAAACTCTGTTGAAAAGGAAAGACAAAGAAATCATTGTGGGAGATAAGACACTTTGAAAATTTAAAGTGAGCAGGAGGGGCAGTCAGCTACCTGCTGAGCTACACTTGGAATGTCTGCATCTGAGATCAAAAATGAAAGCCAGTGCTGAGCCAGGCTTCTTTTACAAGCAGCACTGTGATCCATTCAGCACGTTTATTCTTAAAAAAAACACCTGACAGTAACAAGGAGCACAGGTCCCAAATAGAAATGGAAGCAGTATCAAGCAGAGGAAGTTCTAATAAGAGTCCAGGAATTTGGGACCTTTGTTTAGAGATGCTTTAGCAAATGGATGTTTTCTTGGGAGGTGTAAGAAGGTTGTTTTGTACCTTCAGTAGTGCATCTCTGGTAAACAGGACAATGATGTAGGTGTAACCTGTTTTCTACACTTCTATAGCTTCCTGTCTTTGAAGTCTTAAGTGCAGTTTAGCCCAAAAAGAATAAAGTACAGTGTAGCATATATAGCATATATATGTGTGTATATAGGTAGGTATGTATGTACATATATATTTATAGACTTATATATGTATTTACATACATATAATTAAAGACAATATAAGAATGCAGTTTTGAACACAGAAAACCTCAGATGTCCTGTAGGCATGCAGGTGGGTTGTAACTCTTCATAAGAATATAGTATTATTTAGGTGGTTGACTTAAAATTGTGGGTCTGTGGATCTGTATGTAAAAAATATATGCAAATTTAAAAAATATTCAAGTGTCCTCTCTTTTTTGTTGTTGTCATATATGTGATTTGGAGGTAAAATAAAAAAAAGAAAGACAACTGAAATCTGAAATGGATTAGCATACATGTGTGGCCCTCCTCATATTCTAGAGTAGGCTTTTCAAAGCTCTAAGAAACTTCACAAAGTTGTCTGTTTTCTGGGTTATTTTAATAAAATGTGAAAGAAATATTTCCGATTTCTTGCATAATAGGAGAAAATTTCAAAAATTTCCATCACTGATGGGTGGCAAGAAGATGCACGATGCAATCTTGAAGAACCAATGGACCTTTAATATGCAAAAATGTTGATTTCCATTATGACATTGCTCTGCAGAGCTAGAATGACAAATTTTGAAAAGACAATTTTGTTCTGCCAGAAATCAGAAATAAAATATGAACAATCTGCAGGCTTTTTATAGAATATTCAGCACCCCCTTCTTCAAAGTACCTCTGTAGCAGCTGAATTATCTGCTTTTAAGAGTTACAGAAATGGAAAATGCTACAATTATTACTTCACATTAGCGTAGAACTGCCATAAGGAATCCATTGTCTCTAGATATCAGTGGTTGACCAGAAAGCCATGATACATTTTGTTTCAGTATTCATTCATATGACACACCCTAGAGCTGAAAGACAGGAATTTGAAACAGATTTGGATTTGAATCTAACCTTTCACAGAGCTGAGGCTCATCTCTGGTTAGAATACAGAGTGGGTTTTCAGTAGCCACTTTCAGTGCTGCAGTGTTAAATCCTCAGCTCACTGCTAAAAGGCCAGTAGTCTCCAGCAGAAGACTGGGTGATGTCAAGAACAAAGAAGTCAACTGTTCAGTGCCTCAGCTGGTCAACGTGACTGCTACGTATGCTCAGAAACAACACAGACTAAGACACTGTTGTGGTTTGGGCTGGACTCAAACTAAGACAGATACCATAGGAAATTTATATGTGAATTATTTCTTTCCATTCACTTGTATATCTGACAGGACCGTAAACTAAATAACACTATTTGTAACGTTACATTATTGACGGTCCTGGTAGACACCAGGAGAACACAGGATAGCACTGTGCCTTTGTGGCAAAGAAGACTAATGGTATCCTGGGCTGTATGAGGAGGGGTGCTGCCAGCAGGTTGAGGGAGGTGATCATTCCCCTTATTCAGCACTGGTGAGCTACACTTGGAGTACTGTGCCCTGTTTTGGGCTCCCCAGTACGAGAGAAAGATGGAGCTACAGGAAAGAGTACAGCAAATGGTCACTTAGGTGATGAAGAGACCGGAGCATTTCTCCTATGAGGAAAGGCTGAGAGGGTTTGGATTGTTCAGGCTGGAGAAGAGAAGACTTGGGAGGAGTCTTAACCTATTGTACACACACCTGAAGGGGGTGTGCTAGGAAGACAGAGCCAGACTCTTTCCAGTGGTGCCCAGTGACAAGGTCAGAGGCAATGGGCACAAACTGAAACATGGGAAGTTCCTCCTGACCATCAGGAAACACTTTGTTACTGTGAAAGTGACCTAGCATGGGAACAGGTCACCCACAGAGGTAGCAGAGTTTCCATCCTTGGAGATCTTCAAAAGCCATCTGGACATGGTCTTGGTCTGCATGTTCTAAGTCTCTCTAGGGGGTTGGACCAGATGATTATGTACTTTGTTCTGGAAAAACAGCAAAAGTAAGTGTCCATATGAAAAGTTTCAATTGAGGAAAAAAGTCAGAGCTAAATTTTTAGAATATTAAAAATATCATCAGAGTTATCTGGTACATTGACTGGAAGAAATGTACAATTGCTATAAAATTTTACCATAAATGGTGACACAAATTGGCAAGAAGACTGTACAATGATTTTCAGGTTCTATTTCTCATATTATCTAAGATAAAAAGATAAAATTAATACACGGCACAAAGCTGAGCAGAAAAGACGGCTTCCTCTGCTCTATCTGTCATGCTATATGTCCTGAATCATCCTGAGCTGTATTCACAGACCTCAGATAGATATGGTGTTGCATTGTTTAATGACCTATTAAAACCACTTAGAATGCAAAACCAAACCAGATTTCTGGGGAAGAAAAAAAAAAAAAAGATACAGAATCTGAACTTCTTCATTTGACATTGCTGCATGCCACTGAACTGTAGTTCCCTTAACAGAATGGCTATCTTGATACATTTTTTAGGGGCTAAGGAAACACCTTTAGGGCAAAAGATTTCAAGTAATGGACTTAATAATAATCTCAGCACCTACAGAAGCCAAAATCCCCACGAATCTGTAGTTTTTTATTGCAATAGATAAGTGAATGGTCTGTGTAAAGAGTCTCAAGACAATGTAATTATCTACCAGCCTAGAAAAGGCAGAAATTTAGCCAAAATATGAGATATGAACTTGTTATTTTCTTTCTAATATTTAAGTTTTCTCAAATATTTTCCTGCCTGCCTGCGCCGTACCAACTTCTACAAAGAAAGTGATAACTGAACAAAAGGGTTTCAGCTGGGAATTTTTTGAAGTCCAAATCCTCAAAAACACTTACACCCCAAACAATAACTGCAATTAGTATCAGTAGGATGCTGATAGAGGAAAAAATTGTCCATGTCCTGCAGCATACCTGATTCTAGTACGTGCCAGGCAGCACTTGTTTTCAGTAAAGGTTTCAATGATCAAGTAATCTCTCAGTTAAAACATTTCAGACTTCGGCATTTCACAATCTTTGGCAGCAGGGACACAGTAAGACTTCTTTTAAAGTTTTATACATAATATAAAGAGGCAGGGATGGAGAACTCTGCTATTAAGTAGCCCCTTGTTTCTGGGAGCACATTAAATGGCTAAATTTACTGCAGAATCTTAAGAGACATAGCATTTACTACTCCTTAGCAACCATGGTAACATTTCGGTGACAAATTTTCATTGTGTGCATCCACCCACAATGGCCTGGCTTTATCATTTCAGACTCATTCTTCTACCATACACACAGGGAATCCCATTAATCTCAATCAGATGAGAAGCCATATCAGACTAACTAGAGGTGGAAACTTCTAAAACACAACTGTGCATGGGCTGAAAAGAAAAACACACTGAATTCTTGAATGAATCAAGTGTGCTGACCTCTAAACCAACAAACTGCAACTTCAGGCAGGAAGCAGTCCCTTTCAGTCTGTGGCCATGCTGCCATAGCAGCAGAATCTGCTTCGCAGTATGTATGCTATTCTGCAAAGAACTCAGTTATTCTGTCAGCTTCCCACAGTGCCTTTAGAAGCACATGAACTGTCAGCTCTCCAGTGTAAAATCTCTTTGCACTGTCCTGGCTTCCATTCCATTCTATATATGAGTATCGTATTAATACTATACTACATGAGTATAGTATTAAAACACGTCGTGTTCTGTATGTTAGTCAATGGTCTCATATTTTTACCAGATTTCTTCTACAAACTATGAGTTCCTTCCCCTGAAGGACTCATGTCCTTAACTTGTATTTCCAAGTGCATGCCACTGAAGTTTCTTTCCACTGATTTGAGCACGGTGGAATGTCAGTATTTGGGTGGTCCCTTTGCCAATACAGAGTCCTTTTAATCTCCAGGTGGTCAACTCTGTGCCAGATTTCTAACCTGTGATGAAAATGCTGATTTGCTCCAGAAGAACAGAACATAGAAGCTGGGAACAATTTTGCTCAAAACGGAGGTCCTATAAAATACCCTTTCCCAATATATAAATCTCCTAAGCATACTTTCAAGATTTTTTTCTTGCTGTTGTGGGAAATAAGCTAAGTTTTGCTTCAGCTTATTGATGTATCATTGTTAGTGTGATAGTACTAACAAAGAAGCCTTAGTAATAGTAGAGTCTAATAAATTGTATCCAATTAATCCCCAGAAATGCCCTTGGTCTCTCAAGGGATCTTTGTTTGCAAAGCGTTATCTAGGTAAAGAGAAACAAACTGGAACATGGCCTTCAACACAAAAACCCAAAGGGTAGGGGAGTATCAATAAGGCCAAAGAAACCAGTCTGGTAAATCTGCCAAGTAGATGGTAACAAAGACTGTGAAATAACGTGTAGCATAATCAACTAATCAAAGGCGTATTTAGGATAATGATTTCATAGAATAGGTGTGTGTGTGCCTTATATGGAAAAAAGTGCAAAATAAACCTGTAATAGGTCAAGCGGTCGGGAAGAATGTGAGCTCCAACTTCTCAGCCAATGAGAAGGGAGACAGAGACTCAAGCGGCCGGGATAAAGGTATAAAATACCTAAAAGATAAAAGGTCATCGTGCATCTATTTTTGGTGCACCCGATTCAGCGCTGTTTCGTATTAATAAATTATTTTTTTAACCTTTGCTTCGGTGACTTTGTCCTCTTTAAATTCTAAGATGTGAGTCGGTGTTTCTCACACTGTTTTTCTAAGTACCTTTTCTAAGTACAAACAACAGCAACAAAAAACTGAATTTTCTGCAGCAAAGACTAATACTATTGCACTTCATTCATAGTGGAGGACCTAAAAAAACCCCAAACTCTAGTACAGAAAGCAGTGTATTGACCAGCCTCCTCTTATTGTCCACGTTAAGAGGTGGCATCCTTTTTCACAGTTCAGAATTTACCCTTTATGGTGGCTGGAAGGATTCCCTAAAATCTCCACCAAATTGCATAAGCAATAACATAACCAAAACAGTAGCATTCCTGACCATGTGCTGGGCACAAAACCACACACAGCCATGCTGAGCACATTGTCATTAACTATGGAGAAGCAACACACTTGACCCTATTTCATGGTGAGAGATGCAGACAGCCCTAATACCGTGGCCAGCCAAGTACCCCACGCAGAATCTTCCTGTGGCTGGTCTTAAAGTGGCTGAGCTGTTTTACTACATTGTGGCTACTTAGAAGACTGCAGGCTGTGAGGAGACCAGTGGAAAAGTGAAGAGCAAGAAAACTTACCCCTTGTAGAGGAGGACCAGGCTAGGGAACATTTCAACAACCTGGACATACACAAGTCCATGGGACCTGATAGGATGCACCATGGGGTGCTGAGGGAACTGGCCAATGCCATTGTGAGATTCTCTTAATCATCTTTGAAATATCACAGAAATTAGGGGGGTAAAGGGTGCTCCTAAGGACTGAAAGAAAGCTAATGTTGCTCCTACCTACAAGAAGAGAAAGAACAAGGATCTGGGGAAAGACATGTTGATCAGCCTCACCTTTACATCTGGGAAGGGAATGCACAAAACAATCCAAACATAGAAAGGACAAAAAGATAATTTGGAGTAGTCAGCATGGATTTATGAAGGGGGAAATCATCCCTGAACAATCTGATAGCTTTCTATGATGAGGTAAGTGGGCTAGTGCATGACAGGAGAGCAGGAGAGGTTGTTTTATATTAACTTCAGCAGGGCTTTCCACACCATCTTCCATCACACACCCCTAGACAAACTGACAAAGTACCAACTAGATAAGTGGAAAGTGAGGTGGATTGAAACCTGGCAGAAATGCCAGGCTCAAGGGGCTGTGATCAGTGTCACAAAGTCTGGCTAAGGGCTAGTTGTCAGTAGTGTGCCCCAAGCATTGATAGTGGGACCAACAGTGTTTAAACTTATCACTAATTATGGGACTGAGTGTACTTTCAGCAAGTTTTCAGGTGATACAAAACTGGGAGGAATAGTTATTATACCAGATGTGTGCTGCCATTCAGAGGGACTTTAAAAGCTGGAGAAAAGGGCAAACAGAAACCTCATGAAGTTTAACAAAGGGAAATTCAAATTTCTGCCACTCAACAGGAGTAACAGCAGGCACAAGTATACAGTGAGGGCTGGCCAGCTGGAAATCAGCTCTGCAGAGAAGGATCTCAGGGTCCTAATTAATGAGTTGAATATGAGTCAGCAATGTTACCCTTATGAAGGGTACCCAAAGAAGCACAGCAGCTTCCTGGGCTGCACCAGGAAAATCTTTGCCACCAGGTGAAGCAAGTGATCTTTCCTCTCTTCTCAGAACTGGTAAGACACATCTGTAGTCCTGGGTCCAGTTCTCTGTTCCCCAGTACAAGAGAGACATGGAAATACTGGAGTGAGTCCAGTGCAGGGCCACAAAAGTGGTGAGAGGACTGGAGTGTCTTTCACATAAGGTGAGGCTGAGAGAGCTGGGTCTTGTTTAGCATGGAGAAAAGAAAGCTCAGGAGGATCTTGTACATTTGTAAAACTACTTGACAGGATGATACTTGTAAGAACAATAAAGTTCTTTTCAGCAGTGCCCAGTGACAGGACACGAAGCAATGAGAATAGTCTGAATCACAGGAAATTCCACATAAATGTAAGAGAAAAACTTTTTATATGGTAAGGGTGATCAAATACTGGCATAGGTTGTACAGCAAGGGTGTGAAGTCTGCATCCTTGGAGATATTAAAAACTCAACTGGACATGGCCTGGGCAACCTGACTCAGTTGATCCTTTCCTTGTCTGGAGGGTTGTAGTAGATGATCTCCAGAGGTGCCTTCCAGCCTCAATGACTCTGCATTTCTGTTCTATGCTTCTTACACTTATGCAGAATAGGAGTCACAGCACTCCCAAAGCAGATGACAAGAAAAGGGGTTGGGAGCTGAGGAGAAACAAAGTGGCAGGATAGACACTGCATTACCAGTCTGATAATCCCTCACAAAAAAAAAGAAGTGTCAGGCTGGAGACGTAGAAGCAGCAGAAGTTCTGCTAGACCAGAATTTCTCCTCCTCTCTCTAACCCAGATTTAAAGTGACATGGTAAGCGAAGATGAAAATATACAGTATCTTTATCCAGTTGAACAGTTCAAAGTTATTTTCATATGTGAACAAATAGTTTCTTTTAAACTGCACAAAGGGTCCCATTTTTCTGCTTCCTTGACCATTCAAAGTCACTTTTGTCATGTACATATGAAAGTGGATCACAAAAGGCTGCATAATCCAAGCAGTAGTTTTTAGATATACTTTTCAGACATACATTTCTCTAAAGGCTAAACCTTTTCCCTCTCAAAAGCAAGAACCCCCTACAGGAATAATGCACGGATACAAAAGACAACAATTAGTCCCAATAATTCAAATTCAGGTGTATTGTTTTTCCAAATTTCTGCAAGTCCAAGATTATGCTCAGCTTTTACTTATTAAGAATATGATTCTACTTGAGACTTTTCTGTCTGCTTTATGCATAATTCAATACAGGGCTAAAGAATATGGAAGGACTAAATTGGAAGGAGTATTTAGTACGGACTGGTACACAGTACAGCTGAGAGGGTATACACTTCTGTATCTCTGAATTGTTCTGAAAGCATGAGAGGAGAGTTCTGGGTCCTCCTCATTGAGATGAAATACGAAAAAGCTCAGAAAACCATTTCTTGTCAATGTTAGGTAAGATGCAGAGATATTTTTAATGACATGCAAACTTCAGGGGTACAAGGTAGTTCACACAGATAATGAGACAAGCAAAAAAACCTCCAAGGAAGGATTTTTATAAGCAGGCAACAGTCAGATCTTACTTTATTTTTTCTCTATGTTTCTGCATCTGAATGAGAGCTTATTTTTTAGTGACCTTTCCTGAATGATAAGTAATTTTCATTTCAAATTATGCTCTAGGTACAACTTTCTTAAGTGCCATGATAATTTTAGGGAGTTCTTCACTGGCTCAACTTTACAGAATTAATAGAGGTAATGCTATTTTATCTGTGCATAATGTTATTCAACATGTGGATATTCACAAGATAGTGCCTAAATTGGTAGGAGGTTTCTTACAAAAAACTTGACTTTCATATCTCTCTGCAGTTCTAACGTGTTTTGTTACAGAACAAACTATTACATTTAGAAGTCACATAAGTATTTTTCTGGAACTATATACACTTTATAAAAGAAAAATGAATCACGGATTTGTAGTTGACTAATTTTCTGAAAAATCAGCACTCAAGCTGGTTTCAAAAACAGTGAAGGATCAAACTTTTCTGTTAAGATGAAAGACATGCATGCACCCTGTTATTTACTGGAGAAAGCTTATTGAAAGAGCAGATACAAGAAACATATTTTGGAAAAACAAGGTATTCAAGGTACAACCGGCATCCCAGTACAGCACAGCTATTCACAATAAGAGAGATCTCTATTTACAGAAACTCATCTCAAGTACCAAAAGCAAAATCCACTCCTACAGTACCTCTAACACATTTCTGTATCCTACCAGTAAGTCATAATTCCTTTTTGGTATGAACTGCAATCTCTACACCAGGAATCTGTTCTGTGAAGTCTACCTCCCACACTTGACATTTAGGCTACAGTTCAAACACAAGACCTCTTCCCACTTCTCTTGTCTAAAGGAATTATTTAACCTCCTTTCACATCCATGCTTTCCTAAGTCTATCTCACACCAACTGTTACATCACATAGAAAATCTTATTATAGCATATCCATAATGCACAAAATAATAAACAGAATACAGAATATCTGTTCATGCAATAGCTGAGCCATTCCAGAGACTTGTACCTACCTATCTAAGTGCCTAGGAACTTTCCTAGACTTAAAGGTAACAACTGTATATCCTAAAGAGCTATCATAGTTTTTATCTGCAGTCCTGAAGGACTCTGTAACCCTAGATAGTCAAATTGTGGATCACATGGACACACACAGATGACTCCTGTCTACATCAGTGTTGGAAGACAGCATGGCTGGCTGTTTTTCTGTTCTTTTTTATTCCTTGAGAGGTTGCTGTTAGTTCACTTGCATTATAGAAATTTCCATGCAGATCCCAAAGATGGAGAATTATCCAGGATACATGGCCAGATTAGCCCTGTTTGTAAATTCTGAAAACATTTGCATTCATAATTTTTCATCTTTTGTCATGTAAAAACTCAGATCAATAATAGTTTTATTGATACTATAACTATACACTAATATATATAACTATATCACTATAGCACTAATTTTCTTCTTTTCTCTACCAAAACAAGTTGCACTTACATTTTTATCTATCAGTTACCTAAAATGTAATCTGTAAAGAATACTGAAATTTTGCAAGATATATTGACTAAGAATTAGTTCATTTAAGATATGGCATACCTGCCTAAAAGGGACCAGATTTTGCTGCCATTTCCTATAGTACACACAACATCACTATCAGATGCAAGGAAATATAAATTGGAAGAGAGATCACTTCTGGCTCTCAAGGGTTTACATAAACCCTTAAATATCTGAAAGCATTAGAGGCCTAGGTCTACACATTTTGCTGTTTCAATACTTCTACAGGGGTAATATCCTGTTTGTTAACTCCTCACAAAGAGTAAACATTAAGTCTTGAAGCATCCTGATTAAAGCTTCTGTGATCTTTTCAATCATTTTTTCAATGATCTTTTCAGTAGTTCCACTGGACCCAGCATCGTTTCCTTCTTCCTTTAACAATATGGGGAGATTTCATCTGTAAAATGTTGCTGTAATACAGTGATTTAGTCTTTTCACTGGACAGCATAATTTGAGCTAGAAAGAAAGTCTTTGTTTCACTTTTTGTAGTAAAATATCTATTCAGTAAGCAGATGAAGGCAATTCTCATCTCTTTCACATCACTTCAAAAGGATGTTAGGACCTAAAGCAATCATGCTGCAAATGTGCAATCTGTGCCTCAGCATCTTAAAGTAGGTAAGAATCACTGGAAGAAGCCAAGGGCAAGGTATGACAAACTTCCCTAGAAAATGTTGATGTTTATATCCCGTATTCCGTAAAGTGCTGATAGTACAGGTTCTCAAGAGCAAAAAGAGAAAACAAGACAGCAGTGCTCTCTATCCATATTAGATATCCAACTGGGAAATCTGTGCAGGGTGGAGGTTCACGTGAACAAGCTGAATGTGAAGGTCACGATGTTAGAGTGTGTTTGAACATTTGAATATTTGAAATCGGAAATTCATGTTCAGTGGGTGAGTCAGGTCAGGGGCAGCAGCTGGCACCCCTTCCTGCCGACACTGCCCCACTCTTGAGACTGATGACACACTGCAATGGTGGCAGAGTGGCTCACACCTCAGCCTAAAGCTCCACAGCGTAGTGCTTAGCTGGCTCATAGGAATTCAGATCAAAGCCAATATCCCATAACATGCTGTGTTATGAGTGCAGCACTTTCAGAGCTGACTCATGTGTCATTCATTTGTCTTCTCTTCTGAACGTGGTCAGAGGAGGGCAGGAAGATCTAATGCTCATAGCTAATCCACTCCTGGCTGCGTGCCTTTAGGCAGTGCAACCAAAGAAGACTATCTGGAAGTCTAATAGGGGTTCAAATTGCTAAGACTCTGTATAGTGCCAAGAGCCTATACATACAAATACATATAGACGTTAGAGCATCAACAGCATGTACATATCAACATACTAAAAGGGTTCTGTAAAACAACACATCCATGTGTATAAAGCTGTTCCAAGCACATTATTTAGGAAATGTCAGAGAATGTCAGCCAGCTGGCTGATAGACCAGAAAATACATTAAGAAATACCAGATAGCCAGAAACCAGTTAGAATAGAACTGGTTATATCAAAAAATGCCAAAAATTAGCAGAGATGGGATAAAATGCATACAGAAGAGCAAAATGGAAAAAAGACTAAATGTTAAATGACAGACATGGGCTTTTAATTCATCTTTATGCACTTAAACACAGTAAATCAATTACAGTTACACTCACTTTGGGGTTGAAGTAATATAATGTGCCTTAATGCAACTGTGAGTCTCAAACATTTATTTCATCACATTTAATTTTTCAAGAACTGCATACTGATTTTCTCAGTAAGGCAAATGATTTTCAAGGTTATTTGGATTTTCTAGGCTTACCATATACATGCAGCAGGAAATTGTGTGAGTTAAAACATTGTAAGGATAGCCCTGGTGATGTCTACTCTTGTTTTCTACTAAGTATTTGTTTTTCAATGTGATTTAGAGAGACATGAGGAGCTATTCATATCCTCTTATGAACACAGCAATTGTGTCTTTTCCTAACACCCTAATACACACAGTCTATGAATGACAAATAACATCATAGACTGACAGTTTTGGCTAGAGGGGAGAATGTTTTTGAGACTGAGTCCTTGCTCATTATCCACCGACTGAATCCACCTTCTGTAAGCTAAATTACTGAACACTGCCCCTTAACATTTATGATACTTCATCATATGCTCAAAAAAAGAAACTTATGTGCCCACACCAAAATCTACTTTGATGGAGTTCTCTGCCAAATCTGTCTACATACAGGCAGCTGCTGCTGCACAGCCATAGTATTTGGAGCTTCTGGCATAACAAACCATCCAGCTAACACACCTGCATTATTATTTTATTATGCAAAACATCATCAATGATATATTAACTTTCAAAAGTCCTAAATGGGCACCTTGAAATTGGAATCACAAAAAAATATCTTAGCCATTACTAAGTGCAGGCATACTTCAGGAATTTGTAAAACAGGATGCCAACAATTTGAAAGAGACTGATTCTGTATTTGCCAAGTTGCAACAGAGCTGCAAAATGCCTTTAGGCAGAGGCAAATAAAACTATTACAGGTGCTTCAAATGCAGATGTGCTTTGATATTACAGATGTGCTTTGCTGCTTCAAAGTCTGTAAGAACTAGCTACCTCTTTGGCTACTTCAGCCAGCTATATTTTTCTCTTATCCAGCACAACTAGCCAACATATGCTGCACTTAATGTCATTCACTGCCTCCTACCTGCACAGCTGAATACAGAGGGGTTGATTGTAGTTGCTGCTGCTGTCTGTACACTCATGAGAAGGATCAAGGTGGGATAGATCATAGTCTCTCTCAGAATCAAGAGCTGCCTTTCAGATCCTCCTCGCTGGCACCAGAAGCAGGAAGTTTCTGAGCTCTCAGCTGGCCGTTTGTCCCAGATACTTGTTTTGAGACAGCTTTTGGTCCTGTTTGCTCTTCATTCTTCGTTTGTCCAGGTTCACATTTACATTGCTGAGAAGTCTATAATCAGCTCAGCAAGGTCAAAGTGGGAAGGAAGAGAGAACAGAACAACCATGTGACTGCAGCCCATCAAGTGAGCAAGGGCACACTGAGTGCCCTAAGTGCTGCTTGTGGCGGAGAGAAGGGCAAAAGAAGGCAATGGCCTGTCCACCCTTCCTCCACCATTCAATGACTTTGTATTTTTTCTAAGCAGCTGCCCTTTTGTGCAGGTAAAAATGCTGCCCACATTCAGCAAGTAAATGTTTGGCACAGAAAACTAAGTACAAAGTTACCCATGTGACCAATGCCTACAGCCCCAGCAGATTCAATGAAGGTATTCAGGCATTTAAGATATTAATGTGACTATTTCTCAGATGAAATCTAAACTGAGATTGGTTTGAAATCTGATGCAACAGATGTATCTCAGCTGTAGAGAAAAATTAAATCAGCAGGAGTCAGCTAAGAAGTGCCTACACCTTCATATTCCCAAACAAGTGTCTTTTAAATACCTCTGCTCACAACACATATGTTTAAAATGTATATAGATTTACAATATCTTTGTAAAGCCTTAAAAGATATTTTCTCTTTACCAAAGAAAACTCACTTGTTATAACAGGAATTTGTTTTGTTAGCACCATGTAATCCCACAGCAGAAAGAATACGTTGTCAAGGCTACATGCTCATGATCAATTTATTCATAAACCTGAAAGGAACATTCTGCCTAAGATCAAGATTCAGACCAGCACAAGGCTACTCCAGCTGCACAGATAATTACAGGCTTTGCTAAATTTGCACATGGTAGCTGACAGAGGAATTACACTACTGGGAATACACATGGGCAGACATTTCTGTTAGGGCTTTCATTACTTGAGCATTCTTTCTACAGAGTAAGTTCTTGCTGAAACACTTCTGGCATAACAAAGAAAGAGCTGCTACCTTTTAGCCCGTTAAATTCATCTCCAACCTACTATTATTATTGCATTATTATTTTATGCTCCTGTAAAATGTTTTAAAATTCCAAAACACTTTAAAAGATTAACAAAAACTCTATGCAAATAAAAATTAAATATTCCCCAAACACTTCCAGACAAATCCAGAAATGAATACCAAAAGTTGGCAAAAAATCAAGAAGGAACAGTACAATTCTCCAAACAGTAAAGAACAAATTGTTGTTTTACCACTGTGTGGAGATTAACATAAATTTTGCAAAAAGTAAGGGGACTTTGCCCACACAAAAGTCTGTGAACTCTACTGGGGAGAAAAATTTATCTAGCAGTGGTAAACTGGCTGTTTTCTTCATTGGACCAGACCAATGGCATCAGCCTATCTGCAGTATTGGTTAAACATTGATGCAAACCCATTGTCTTCATTCTCACACTAAGGTCTGCAAGTTTGCAAGTTCTTCCATGCATCTGTTTCAATATCTCAGCATCGCTTAGCTCAGTAGACTGGAGTTGATCACATCATTATCAGGCAGTACCTCTGTCTCTCAACAGCATGGTGCTCTGGCCTGCTCCAAGAGCCATGTGGAGGATTATCTGTAAATTTCATTCCTGTTCATGTAGCAGATATCAAGAAATAAACAAGTGATCATTCTTCACCAGATTTCTTTTAAATTGATTGAATTGCAGTTACTTTTATGATAAATAACAATGCCAGAACAGTCTAACTACCTAACAATAATCTGTGAATATTTTAAGCAATTAGTCTTTCTGATTGTATTTAAGAAACTTTTCAAAGGTGCATCAGAGATTCTGCTCTTCTGGGGTAGAAGGCAGGCTTTCCGTTAAGGTATCTGAGTCTTGAAGTCATTATTTGTCTAGAGGTTCTGTAAAATTGCATTTTGTATCTGTAATATTTTTATAGTTTTCAATACAGATCACATAGATTGCAGTTACAGTTTACTGATACTGACTGTTGCACACAAGGGGAAGGACTGAAATCAGGATGCTCTCTATAGCTCCAGTACTGGAGATCTATAAAGACAAAAAAAACTGTAACTGTGATTTTAAAACCTACCTAACACTGGGTATTCAATTGATATCCCTCTTGTGGTTAATAGGGAAGCAGACTTGAGTCCCATTCATCAAAACCTGGAAACCCTGGGTAGCAAGCAAGTTTTACTCTAATAACAGTAGTGGGAAGAATAAATTTTAGCTTCATAAAGATACCTCAGAAATATGATCCCATTTCATTTTTGTAGCAATTCAAAAGACAGAGCTCTCTTTCTGAAAGTTTAGCTCCGTGCTGTGCAGGATTTTCTTGAACGCTGATGTTGCTTCATTCACCATCCAAAAAAGCCAGCATCCCTTTTGCAAGAGTACTCTCACAACTGCCATGCATGTTCTCCCTCCCTCTGCTGTTTGAAGTCTTTGCTATATCAGCCATTGACTTTCGTTGCCCTCTCTCAGAGGGCAAGGTTCTTTTGCAGTCTTTCCTTCCTGTAGTTAGTTGGCTGTAACTTTTTAGATACTGACTTGAAAACTGGACATTTTCTGGACTTCCTAAAGTCCCTGTTAGCAAAACAAAAATATCACTTATGCTAAGTTTACAGGAAGCAGATGTTGATCTGCAGCTATTTTCAGCAGTAAACTACATTTCCTTGTATTCTTTCAGGGTCTTGCGTTGAAGAGAGATCTCTGAGACATCTCTGCTTTCTAAGTCAGTCAAAACCAACATATGCAGGCATGAACAGCTACTTCACTGCAAAACCAAAAAGGCAATTTATACTCACTTACATAATCATCATGATCACAGCTCACTGCTGCATCCTTACCAGCATACGTTCAAGAAGCATCAGTTTGAAAGTGCTAGCAGCAATTCTATCACCTGCCGAGTGGCCACCAAGAGAGCCCCAGAGATGTTTCTCATTATAGATCTCGCAAAAAAACCCCAGCATTTTACAGTCATTTCAAGGAAGTCTTGAGCAGTACTTCCAGGAGGTCACTGAATTTCCAGTCACTGAGGGAATATTACTGCCTTAAAAAATGCACCGTTACCATCTGCATTTGGAACTTCCTCTCAATCTTGAGCCAATGCTATTTCAAACACTCAAACCCCTACTTATTCTCAGCTGCATTTCCCTAGTTCATTCTGCTAATGTGCTTTGGTATCTGCTTTGGAAATGTTTGAAGATAACTTGTATGAAAGCACTTTTAGTAGGAAATTTAAAGAAAATGATAAGGAGTCCAGGTGGGATACAGTGAGGAGTTGTTAGGCTGTAAGTTCATCTCCAGCTCAGGAGGACCCCTAACTTCAAAGTTATACATCTCACCTGAAAGATATTTATAATTGCCTTCCAGCTCCCGTAAAGTGTATGCTTGCAGGTATTGGGAGTGGACTTTTGTCATGTTGGGTACCGAGGTTGATTCAGTCTCTCCCTGATATACCCACACTTACAGGAGTGGATATCAGACTCCTGCTTCCCAGCTCTGGGATAGATGTCAGTAAGCACAGGGATACTTTGCAAGAGAATGCAGGGTGGGGTGTGAACGAGGAGAATGGAAACAGATAGGTCCTAACTTAGTTTGGTAAGAGAAGAGGCATTATATGAGGGTGAACAGACTGTTGGGAATATTGGGTTGGGACTGCTTTGGTATGAGAAAACTGGGACAGTAAAGTTCATTCCCTGACTGACAAATCATTTGTTCTCAAGTCACAGATTCTCAACTTTTACAATATACAAAATCAATGTAGCCTTGGTTTTCCCTGTGATTACATATTGAATTTCAGCTGCATTTTGCATTAACATTCTATGGTGAATGAGTAGTTACAAAGGAAGCATATAGATGAAACAAAATCACTTTGATGAGCCAGTCAACAGAGTGCCTCATGAGTCAAGTTATAGAAAAATGTGATATTTCAGACAATGGTGCAAAACCTCTTCCCTTGTTTTTTTAATTTCAAGATTACAGGAAAGTATGATTCTGTTTGCCATTCTATTCAATTTTTACACAGTTTGATGAAAAAGGATGAAGAAATCACACAGTAGTTTGGTACATCATTGCTGCATAAATACATAAGGCACATAAACTTTCCTAGTTCAGCGTTACTACACTGAAAATACAGTTATTTAAAAAGTAAGTTACTCTAGTGTTTCGGTCAGCTTTTTATGGGGAAATTATACAAACTGATAAATAGAAGATAAAGTAATATATCTATGGGGTTTCAAGTGACGTAATTAGAGTGATTGTAACATGCAATTTGGATGTGACAGTTTGTTCTGACCAGGAATTCCCATACAAATGAGGACTCTTACAATGTATTTCACTGCAAGAAGTCTATTCTTGGACATACAGACGAGGGATGGGTCGATAAGGCTACTTTATTTGACAATAAAATCTCAAAACACTTGAAAATATTTTCTGTCAAAAACAAACGAAAAAAATGAATACGAGGACAAAGACAGGTTTCCTACCAAGAAGTGGGTCTCTGTGAACCTCATGATGTTCAAGAATGCCAAGTGCAAGGTCCTGCATGTGGGTCAGGGCAATCCCAAGCACAAATGCAGTCTGGCTGATGAGTGAGTTGAGATCAGCCCTGAGTTGGTCTATGGGGTGTTGGTAGATGAGAAGCTCAACATGAGCCAGCAATGTGCACTCACAGCCCAGAAGACTGACAGCATCCTGGGCTGCAACAAAATAAGTGTGGGCAGCAGGTCAAGGGAGGTGACTCTGCCCTTCTACTCTGCTCTTGTGAGATGCCACCTGGAGTATTGCATCGAGCTCTGGGGCCCCAACATAAGGACATGGACCTGTTGGAGCAAGTCCAGAGGAACGCCACAAAGATGATCAGAGGGCTGGAGCACCTCTGCTATGAAGACAGGCTGAGAGAGTTTTTCAGCCTGGAGAAGAGAAGGCTCTGGAGAGACTTATAGCAACCTTCCAGTACCTGAAGGGTGCCTACAGGAGAGAAGAGGAAAGACTCTTTACCAGGGAGTGTAGCGACAGGATGAGGGGTAATGGTTTCAAACTTAAAGAGAGTTGATTTAGATTAGATGTTAGGAAGAAATCCTTTACTGTGAAGGTGGTGAGACACTGAAACAAGCCGTGCAGAGAAGTTGTGGATCCCCCATCCCTGCAGGTGTTCAAGACCAGGCTGGATGGGGCTTTGAGCAATCTGGTCTAGTGGGAGGTGCCCCTGCCCATGGCAGGGGGGTTGGATCTAGGTGATCTTTAAGGTCACTTCCAACCCAAACCATTCTATGATTCTATGTTTCTGGAATTTAGTACTTACTGATGATTATTGCAGTGACTCAGGAAATATACAAGCTAAATTTTACCCATGAGATTTTCTACTGCAAACACAAAGGTCCATCTGTATATGCATGAATAAACTTTTGCCATTTTACCTTCTTAGATGGTTAAGTTCACCTTTTTCTTGATGATCTTATTTTATACATTATGACAAAATTTTGCAAAATAATAATACAAATGTGTCATCATGTTTAGCTCATGCATTCTCAAGGAGAACAATATTTTGAATTGTAGCAATAATTTCACCTATTTATGTTGGGTAGAATGAAGGTATGTTTGGATGTCTTCCCTTCCCTCCAGTGTGTCAACTGCTCCACAGAGCTTGGTGTCATTGGCAAACTCGCTGAGGGTGCACTCAATCCCACCATCCATGTCACCAGCAAAGATATTAAACAGTGCCAGTCCCAGTATCTGTGGGAGACTGGCTAGCTGAGAAGGGTCAGCTAGTCCAGCAAGAGCTTAATAAGCACCGTATTCAGCTTATCTAGCTCCCAATAACTGCAAGGCCTTGAAGTTGTTCTTCTGGCCTTGAAGGCAGCTGTGGTCCAACAACAGAATGTCTGTGATAAGGTAAACATGTAACTGTAAGAAAGGAATTTCGGGCGGAACTGTCTTTTTAGAACTAACCAATAATGAGCTCTCATTTTGCAATATGTATGAGCTAATTACGAGTGTGCATAAAAGAATGGTAGTGTGTCTAAATAAACGGAAGCTTGCTGGTCACTCATATTGAGTGCTCATGTCTTCCCTCCGTCGCAACAAATGGCGCCCAATGTGGGGCCAGGACCCTATACAGGGTGGAACCTGTGAACAGGGACCCTGTACAGGGCTGAACCTGCGAGCCACGGTTCGGCGGAGCCCGGGTACCGGTCCTGTAAGCAGCGCAGGAGGCGAAAGGGACGAATCCCCGCGCCCAGGAGCACCTATAGAGGGTCCTGTGAAGGCGAAAGGGAAATCCCTGCGCTCGGGAGCACCTATAGAGGGTCCCGCCGGCCACGCGTCGCCGAAGTCTTGCAAAGGCTGCAACAGCGCTGACGAAGGTATGAAAAGACAAGCGACGTATGATTTGCTCAAATGCTTTTTAGAAAAGCGGAGCATTTAGGGTATAGATTGTAAAAAGGAGTTGCCTGATTTATTAGCTTATGGGGTAGCGAGAGGTTGTTTTGATAACCCAGATACGGTTTTCGAACACTAGCTAATCGCATTGAAGATGTGAGTCTGCGAGAATTGAAGAACCAACGTTTAACAGAGCTATTAGTTAGCCTGCAGCTTGCGATCACGCAAAGAAGCAACCTGTATGCCGTGATTCACATCCGGAGCCACCAATGGGAAGAAGGGCTCGGAGAAGGCAATGCTAGGGCCGACCGCCTAGTCGCGGTCACAACTGAGCCCCCCCTAGCACCACATTGCCGGGCCCGAGAAGCTCCCTCTATTTTTCACCAAAACGCAAAAGGACTGGCTCGAGCCTATAAACTGTCTATAGCTGAGGCCCGAGCCATTGTCAAGGCCTGCCCTATATGTAGCTATCATAATTTGGGTCTAGGACTCGGATGTGGGGTCAATCCTAGGGGGCTAAAGTCCAATGAGGTCTGGCAAATGGATGTTACCCATGTGCCCGCATTAGGTCGATTGAAGTATTTGCATGTGACTGTAGACACTTATAGCCACATGATATGGGCCACCCCACAACCAGGGGAAAAAGTCCGGGACGTGCGTCGGCACCTGACTAGTTGCTTCGCCGTTTTAGGGGTGCCTGGCACGATCAAGACTGACAATGGCCCGGCCTACAGCAGTGTGTCACTGAAGCGCTTTATGCAATTATGGAACATTGTCCACCTCACTGGCATTCCCCATTCCCCCACCGGGCAGGCCGTAGTAGAAAGAGCCAATGGAATTCTAAAGCGTTACTTGGAAAAGTTTAAGGACATTGTAGACGCAAGAGAAAGGGTCCAAAAGGCCCTCTTTGTGCTTAATCATTTATGTGTATTCGGGGACGGTAATGATCCGCCTACTGTAAGGCATCATGCAGGATCTGAAACTCTCAAGCCACCACACATGAAAGTGTTGTATAAAGATGCAAAAACAGGACAATGGGTGGGTCCTGCAGAGGTGGTTTACGTAGGACGTGGTTATGTCTGTGTTTCTACCACCACAGGTACCATTTGGGTTCCCAGCCGATGGGTGAGGCCTGCTGTCAAACACACTGATGGCCACAGCCTCGAGGGACTCCACAGAAGAGCACTACTTCGTCTGCATCTGGCTATAGATCCGGTGGTGCAACCATGTGCGCATCTCTTTCGCTCATTTCTAAGATGGACATCCTTTAGTGAATTCGCCTTGTAGATACTGGGTTCTTTGGTCTAGATGCTCTGGGAAGCTGGATGGGATTAAGTAGATGGCTTAAAAGTGTGTTACAAACAGGACGGTTGATCTTAATCATAATAGTGATAGTATTACTTTGCTTAAGCTGTGTGTTTTCTTGTATCAAAACTCTTTTAATGAGAATTATTAATCAAGCTTATATCGCCCAAAATAAAAACGGGGGAACTGTGGGAGACTGGCTAGCTGAGAAGGGTCAGCTAGTCCAGCAAGAGCTTAATAAGCACCGTATTCAGCTTATCTAGCTCCCAATAACTGCAAGGCCTTGAAGTTGTTCTTCTGGCCTTGAAGGCAGCTGTGGTCCAACAACAGAATGTCTGTGATAAGGTAAACATGTAACTGTAAGAAAGGAATTTCGGGCGGAACTGTCTTTTTAGAACTAACCAATAATGAGCTCTCATTTTGCAATATGTATGAGCTAATTACGAGTGTGCATAAAAGAATGGTAGTGTGTCTAAATAAACGGAAGCTTGCTGGTCACTCATATTGAGTGCTCATGTCTTCCCTCCGTCGCAACAAGTACCAACCCCTGAGGAAAACCACTCATCACTGCTCGCTACTTGGTTTTCAAGCCTTTGACCACAACCCTTTGAGTGCAACCATCCAGCCAATTCCTTATCCACCAAGCAATCCATCCATCAAATCCATGTCTCTCCATTTTAGAGACAAGGATGTTCTGTGGGACAGTGTCTTCCCTTATCCACCAATGCTGTAACCCCGTTCAATCACAAATTGGACTGCGAAGTCATACTAATATTGTACGAATGAACAGTGAAACCACTGTGATTCACAATTTTCTTTATTTCACAAATAGGGAGTAATCATAAAAAAGTATTCACAACAGTATGAGGTTTTCTGATGGGAAAGAATGAATTTGTTTCCTTCTGCTCCATTCAGATATGACTATTTTTCTGAATAATTTTAATTTTATTTTTAAATTTTACTTATATTTTAATTTTTTTTATTTTTGCTTTGTAGAACAGTTGTGCTTATCAAAATTATATTTTATGACTGATATTTTCATACAGTTTAAAAGGCTGAATTATTTTACAGTGTTCAAGAACCATGCTTTTTTAATTTTCCCAGTAAAACTAAGGCATATTGGTTTATGGCAGCAATGAGTGCTTATACAGCAGGGCAGAGGCCACAAGTCTCTCTACATTGTGGCACCTTTCCCAAGATACTCCACTGTGGACTAGAAAAATTTTACTGACCCGAGACTGGTAATGGGTAATGCACAGAGAAGAATGTCAGCTTTTAAAGCTTGTATACCTCAGTGGACCATAGCTTTACTTAAAATAAGACAAAAATAGAAACAATTTTCAGTATCAAAAACATTAGCTTGTTTCTAACTCCATTGCCAAATAAGTTCAAATCATCATTTACCAATGATGTTTGCACGATGGAAAGTAGACTCCTCATCAGTTGTTCATGCTGTGTTCTGACAGCATACAGTGTGGCACCTCTTGCTACTTGAAAAAGACACACTACAATTTGATTCGTATAGGGCATGATGCAAGATGAGATGGGGTTTGGATTTTCACAATACAGCAATTGCTCTGTTTTTCATTCCACTGGGAATTAGGTTCAGTGATGCCAAGGCTCCAAGGATTGTAAACCTTTTCCAGAAACCATCTTTCACATTCTTGAACTTCAGCCATTCACACACTTTTGCCCTTGCTTTTCTTAATGTATTAATTAAATGTATTTAATATAAACGTATACTTTTCTTAATGTATTAATTAAAAAGCCAATTAAAATTAGGCTTTTTAAACTAATTTCCTGTAAGCAAATGAGTAATTAGCTCTGTTCAGAAAAAAATTACCTGTGTACCTATTTTCCAACTAAACACTAGGTAAGTTAATTTAGTTTTCACATGTTATTATCTGTCTTCTGCCAAGAGAAGCTGTGAAGCTTCTTCTTATATCTCACCAAATATAACTCTAATTTTGATTTGGAATGTGGGACTTTTAAGCAACCAGTAATGGCCAATGGCCCATTTTAAATGGTCGTTATTATCAAAGCTACAGAAAAAAAAAAAGGCAAGTAAGAGTAATTGCCATAAACTCAAATCTCTTTTCCTTTTCAGAAACATTTTAGTTTAGGGATCTTCAGGGTCTTTTTTGTTTCAGAGAAAAATATTTTGAGGCAAGTCAATCCTCCTCTGTAGACCACTAAGTGTTGGCCAGACATTTATTAATAATCTATAAAGTGTTAGCTTATCACATGATTCTAGCTATTTTCCTTGTTAATACATGTGAACCCCAAAACAAATGGGTAGAGGCACCTGACGGAAAAGATTTAGACAGTAAGATTTATAATTTTCAGAAAAGACTAAAGCAACATATGACTTAAGCATGCCAAGAATACGCTAAGTATTAATCTAACGTTGTCTTCTCTGAATTCGTCACAGTGGCACAGGGCTATTGTGGGACTGCAAAAAGAAAAGAGATGATGATGCATAAAATAATATGATCCACAGAGTCATCAAAGTTTGCTTAGAAGTACTGTGCAGTCCATATGAAGAGATAACCTAAATTAGACAGGATAATTCTGAGCCACATTTCTTTCTTCACAGAATTTTTCCTAATTACTATGTGATTCTTGTCTTAAGCACATTCCAGTATAAAGTAGAAAGAGTCTAAATTTACCAAGGAGATATTCCAACTTTAATTATAGACCAATGAACCAGGAGGTTTTATGATAAATGAATTCAAAACCATGTTAAATCTTCTGTCTTGTATAAAGACTTTGTGACAAAGATAATAAATCATATTTAACTGTTGCAGGATGAAATTTTGTTTTGGGCTTGATACCTGTTCAGACTGTGACATAAAACAATGAGGAAATACATTCTTCATTCCCATATATTGGGAATATATTGGGAATTTCATGACATTGTTTAATACTTGCAAATTGCTCTACAGCTTCTTATTCTACAGTGACATAGATACATCAGAAGTAGCTGTGGTTTGATATCTGCTTGTATGATCAATCAATGCTATCTACATGATTATCCTACTAGATCTTGTTCTAGAAAATGATATCTTAACAAAACCAGCATGTATGGACTTGTTTTTCCAAATATATATAAAACCTATCATGATCACCAACAACACAAAGTCACATTTCATAATGAAGATTACATTAGAAACTTATGTTTCATGGATTTAATTTACATCTATGAAATATTACTTGTTTAGTGCAAAGGAAAAAGTAGGGTATTTCAAATAACAAATTAACAATATAACAGTTTGGTACTCATTCTAAAATATATTTTAAATGCCTTAAGTTATCATTACCCTTTGTATCTCTTGGCATGCTTTCATCTGACCTTTATCCTTCCAGAAACAAGCACCTAAAGGCAAAGCCCAGGTCTGTCTCTTTTGTAGCAGACTTTAAAGAAATTACTAAAATTAATAATTAGATATATCCAAAGATTAAATACTTCTTAAAGTATTGTCTGTAGTTTCACTGCCCAATACTGCATTAAAGTAGCATTAAAATATGACCCTAAAGACAGCCAAAGTTTGCCAGACATCTGTAGATAACTCCAGTAACCTCAACAAGAAGTTTCCTATCTGCCAAGATAATACAGCAACAAAAAAACCCTAACATTAAGGCAAAAGTACATCATTAGTTACCAGACAAATTATCACAGTATTATAATTTTTCTCTTTAATACAAATTAGCTGAAAAATTTTTACAAGCACAAGCACTGTATCACTGATAAAAATTCTAAGTCTTGGTAGTCTGTCATTCACACAGGTTTTCTGTGCTGTTGAGCTCCTCCACAACTCCTGTTTTTATCACTTCGGATCCTAAATACTCTAAATATTGCATTAAGTTATAGTCTTTAGGGACAAACCAGAAATTTCTTAAAACTGGTCTGACATGGTGAGTTAAAGAAATCTGCTAGGAAACTCCCAAGTTCTCTCTTTCACCCTTTTGGGGTGGTTGCCCAATTTCTTCATTGTTTGTTCTTCCCTTTTTTTTTTTGTTCTTCCCTTCCCTTTTTCTCATTACAGGCACACCACAGTTCTCCCTGCATTTGAGAAAACAGGTTTATATGTGGGTATTGGCATGGAGAAATTATTTCATGTCATAATCACAGTGTTAGAACACACTCCAAAGTAAAGGTCATCTCAGATGGGATTTTTTTTTCCTGGATGATTTTTCTAGTAATGCTGGTAAGATGCTTCTCATCTTCCTGAAGTAGCCAATCATCACCTTTTTTTCTGGCACATTCATTTCCCACTCATCTGTTGGAATGGTGTTCTTCACTTAATTGTGCAAAAACAGATTTATCACTTATGTTCTCTCAAACCCCCATCTCTCATTCCCCTGCAGTGTCACTGGTCTTCCCAGTTCCTAAAGCTTGAATACCAGAGTAAGAATGTCCTAGTGAAAATATAGTGCAGATTACAAGCTCAGGAAATGCCGTGATAGACAGAACGGGGCACTAGAAGTGAAAGCCTCCTCAGGACAGGATTTTGCCAGATGGAAACATGTCCCTCATGACAAACTGTGAGGGAAGAAGTGTCTCAGCCTCCTCACTTCCAATATGCAGACCATGGTGCATTCGTGACCACACTACCAGTCTATGTAAATTCAGACATCAACAAACCTAGGCCATAGGAGAGCACAGATTTACAAGTCTACATCTTATCCAGTAGAAGGAATGGGGGATGTTATTATGTACAAAGAGAATAAATGCTGTTTCAGATAGTATTCACAAGGTGACATTTCTAACTAACAGAGAAGATTGCTTAAGCCCATGAAAGTTGATTAGTAAGTTTCCATCTCTATCCAAATCACACTGCTCACCAATCAGCCCCTAAAACAACGTAGTTTGTAGCCTACCATTCAAAAGCAAGCAAAAATCTGTGAAGTTCACCCTGAAACAAACATCATGCTGTATACACTACAGCAGTCCAGAAGCTTATTGACAGTGTCTCATACACCCGTATAGCAAGGGAAGAGCAGAGGCTGGCGGACACAAGCATTTGTCTTTCGTAAACCTGAGATCAAAGCATGGAACAATGATGTTTTTAATGTCTTTTGCAGATGACATTGAGGTTGGTGGATCGTTGATCAGCTTGAGGGTAGGAAGGCTCTGTAGGAGGATCTGGACAGGATGGATTTGATGGGCCAAGGCGAATTGCATGATGTTCAACAAGGCCAAGTGCCTGGTCCTGCACTTGGATCACAACAACCCCATGCAGTGCTACAGGCCCGGGGAAGAGTGGCTGGAAAAATGCCCAGCAGAAATGGACGCAGGTATGTTGGTCAACAGTCGCTGAATATAAACCAGCAGTGCACCCAGGTGGCCATGAATGCAAATAGCATCATGGCTTGTATCAGAAAAAGTGTGGCCAGCAGGACTAAGGAAGTGATCCTCCTGTACTTGGCACTGGTGAGGCCCCACCTAGAATAGTGTGGTTTTGGGCCCCTCACTATAAGAAAAACATTGACGAGCTGGAGCACGTCCAGAGAAGGGAAATGAAGCTGTGAGGGCTCTGGAGAACGAGTCTTATGCGTAACAGTGGACAGAGCTGGAGTTGCACTTGGCACTGGTGAGGCCCCACCTAGAATAGTGTGGTTTTGGGCCCCTCACTATAAGAAAAACATTGACGAGCTGGAGCACGTCCAGAGAAGGGAAATGAAGCTGTGAGGGCTCTGGAGAACGAGTCTTATGCGTAACAGTGGACAGAGCTGGAGTTGCTTAGTCTGGAGAAAAGGAGGCTCAGGGAAGACCACATCACCCTACAACTACCTAAAAGGATATTGTAGCAAGGTGGGGGTCAGTCTCTTCTCTCAAGTAACAGTGATAGGACAAGAGGAAATGGCCTCCAATCGTGCCAGGGGAGGTTTAGGATGGATATTAAAAGACATTTCTCCACTGAAAGTGTTGTCAAGTGAACACGCTGCCCAGGGAAGTGGTTGAGTCACCATCCCTAGAGGTATTTAAAAGGCATGTAGATGCAGCACTTAGGGATGCAGTGTTGTGGTGGACTATGTAGTGTTAGGTTAACAGTTAGACTTGAGGATACAGTTAGAATAGAAAGTATTCTATTCTATGGTTCTGCATGCTCTTCCACTACTTGTTTCAGTCCTCATCTTGAGTAGCTAGACTTTCATTACACCATTTGGCAACAGAAGTTCAAATTACTTTCCCAATACATCAATTCCCTGTAACTTGCTGGCCGTTGCCCAACCCAGGTGGATGTCTTCTAAGAAGTTCAGAAATAGTGCTTTTTCTACCTTGAAACCACTGTCTGCCATCAGTTATAACACTCACTTATGAAAATCAAATGATTCTCAGATACAGTGCATGGAAAATGTCCAGCATACATGCAAAATGTAATCTTCTTCTGGTCCCCTTTAGGAGATTATTATTAAATTATTAATTTAGGAGATTATTATTAAATACATCAAAATACCAGATGAAGGCAGCACTAGCTAAAGCTCAGGATCACTTACTGGAGTAGGAGCTGTCTGTCCCAATCACTACCCAACATTTAAAGAGCTATGCAATTGCAGTAAGAACGCTTGCAACAAGACTGTGACAAAGCAGTGTCCAATACTCAAGGAGCAGTAAGGAAGAAAAGGCTTTCGTCCTGGAGTCCATCTTGGTTTTAGATGCCAAAAATGACTGAAAATGCACAAGCAGGAGAGCGGTAATCTTTTTCTCACAGTAATGGGAAGCAGAGAACATGTTATATTTTTTCTCATACAAGGAAGCGCTGCCTGTGATCCCCACATAAGAAGTCACTTCTGATTTGGAGCTCTTCCTCCTGCAGCATCTTGCCATTTTCAAGTCTCATATATCTCATAGTGCCTAGAAATCAAAGCAATCCCTCAACAAACGAGAATCTAAGCATCTCTATAATGTACTAGTAACTTGAGAAGACAGGTGGGTTTTGACCAAAACCTCACATGAGAACACCCACAGAATCTGCAGAAGTTCTGATGCAGATAAATAAGTTACTTAGCTCTACAGAAGAAGAAGAAATCATAAGTATAAATAAAATCCGTTGAAAAGTTGATGCTGCAACACAGAATGCACACAAATTTCTGTCTTTTACTAAGACCATCTATATTTACATTTACACTTCAACGGTTGAGATTAATGTACTAATCCACAAGGAACTCTCAAATTGCAGCCTCATCTTAAGCTACAGTAGTAGGTAATTCACTGCCACTCAAAAGCAAGAAGAACAAATATAAAATAGCATTTTTAAGTAATTTCATGTTTTGTTTAATGTTATTTTAAAAGACATTTTATTTTATTATCTCAGTTGTTATTCACCATCAAGAATTGGGTTTTGATTTATTCCATTACTTCTGAACAATAGAAATTGAGGGTCTCCCAACTCAACATAAAAATTATTCACTATTGAAATTATTACAAAGGGACTTAGCTCAGGAACATCAAAGTCAGTAAAAGTTTTGCCAGCAAAGCCATTGGATGCATATATAATTATATGCTAGTAACACTGTATTCACTATTACACATGGGATTTTTTCAGTAGGGAGAATTTCCTGCTTTGGGAATTGTAAGCCTTAAAATTCAGTACATACCCTGAACCAGTGTTTAAAGACTAAATGGGGATATTCAAGGTGAGGCTCGATGAGGCCCTGGGCAACCTGGTCTAGTTTGGGGTGTCCCTGCTGACTGCGGGGAGGTCGGACTAGATGGTTTTGGAGGTCCCTTCCGGCCTGGACAATTCTATGATTCTATGAAATGCAACTGGAAAAAACACTAGAAGACATTCTTGGCTATGAAAAACGAGTATCAATGAGATCAAACACTGCCTAAATAAATGTCTTGTCTCATATGACATTATGTCTACAGGGTGATGTCAAAATGTAGAGCCTTCCAACAGAGCATTTTTTACCTACTATACATACTTTTGTGGCACACCAACATACCTCAGAAGGACAACTGGTCTTTTTTTATGGAGCTCTCTTGGTACACTTGAAAGAGTATTGTTCATTACTATTTTGCAATGGCTCTAGCCCTCAGATGTTTACAGTCAATCCCAGAGACAGCCACATGTGTCTAAGCCACAAGCAAGCCCAAACAAAACAGAATTATTTCTCTGGTAGAGAGAAAGCCATCTTTGGAAGACCAGATTGCACAGCATTTCCTAAAGCTCTTTAAAGAACTTCTAATCTACAGGAGGATGTGATCAACCCAACAGTAAAGCAGACTCCAGAGTTCATGGTTGTCTCATACTTTACATCTAGCTCCAGCAGCAGATGTTGTGTCTATTTTCACCAGAAGAAACACCTTTTCTTGGAAGACAAAGAGGGCAGAAGGGAAGCCTTCCTTGGGCTAGACAAACAGGCATGTTAAGTGCAGCAAAGCTTTAGCTAATTACAGAGTTTTAAAGTATACAGCTTCTTGTTTACAATAAGAATATGTGCTAAGATCATTAAAAACAAAGTCCCTTCGTAGCAGGCCAGCATCTTATTTGCAGTTGCAAAAAGAAACATAAAACAGAGAAAATGAAACTGATCCATCCAATTTATAAATAGATTTATTTCTGTCTGTAAAATTGTTTTTGAGTTATTTAGATCATTGCCTGAAAGCAAGAAAAAACCCAAAAGTCTTTAAACCCCCAAAGATGAAGCCCACTGAAACCCATGTGGTATAAGAACATTAACTCTACACCTAGAAATGTTAATGCACCTGGGAACTTTCAGGAATCTTTGCACTAGATTTAGCCTTTCCAGGTGCACAGATCTTCTCATGGCCCTTTTTACAGTTTCATTTTCCATTTAGAATAAGAATTTCTACATCACTGTGAACATACATAGGGATTTATAAAACACAGGAGAATACAGGCTCCACTCCAAAAACCTAGCATTCAACAACACAAAAGTGAGCACTACTTTCTCTAATACAGGTGATGGATCCTACTAACTAAATGCATTCACATAGACTTAAAAAAAAAAATAATTAGAAAAAGCAGCTTATCTTACTGTTGTTTTGTTTCCACATCACCCACACAACAACAGCAAAAATCTCCAACACAGACAGCTGACCTAAAGCCATTTTCAGTAGCAAACACAGGAACACCATCCCAGCAGGAGGAAAGTACAATTTAGTAGCTTGTGTGCACACTACCCTTTCTTCCTGTGATAACAGTTTCTAGGGATAAGGATTTGCAGCAAGAAGGTCCTGGTGCACTGGCAATTTTTGGCTTCTGCCTAGAGATGATGCATTACAGTGACCCCAGGATTTTGTGCCTCTAAGGAATGTTTTACATTTTGTAACCAGTTATGGTTATCTTTCAGTTGCAGATTGTGGCTTTATAAACTCACAGTTGGAAGATCTAAAGGTAAGTGAGTCAATGGAAAAAAATGTGACTCATTGCAAGCAGTAAAATGAATGGACAAGGCATATAAAGGCCAAACTCAAGAGAACAACTTTGGGATACAGTTTAGATACTAGTGATAATTTCCCTAGGGACAAGAAGATCTGGGAATTTTACAAAATCATTCAATTGAGTTCTAATTAATTTAACCTCTTGGAGGAAGAGTTAATCTGAAACAAATGTAATAGGCTTCCAGACCTTTTCTAAAGCTGCTTCAAAAGTTTGACTGCTGCATTTGAATGCTTGCAAAGATTTACTTAAATGTCTCTTCAGTGTTTTCAAATTCTTCAATGCAAAAGCCTATGTAATTGGAAGGAGTGCCATGATAATTTCTAGCCTTTTATTTGTTTCTTAATCTTTCCTAAAGCCAAGATACAAAGATATATGTTTATTGCTTCCATCCTCCAAGGAGGAGGAAAAAAGGCAAGAGTGTTTGAAAAGGGCTGATATTTGTAGTGTATGCTTACTGATATTTATCATTCATATTCTGGTAGTATCAAGAAGTACCAATCAGAAGCAGAAGTACTTTTGCTAGATCTTTAGGCTCAAACTACAAGGGCACTCGTATAGAGATGTCTACCTCAAATCTACTAGATCAGTAGGACTGGTATTCACGAAGTCCATATTCAACTGCTTTCTCACCCCCTGTTTAACTGCATCTTCCACCTAGAGCTTTTATCTTGTTTCACTCTGACATCTGCAATACAGCTCATTTTTTAGGCTATGAACTCTCACTATGTATGACATAAAAGGAGCATAAAAGAGACTGGGCAGCAGTCATCTATGAGCTGGACATTACAATGCCTACATTTCACTTGCAAATCTAGCCTATATATTTGAATTAAGACATTTTGCCTTACTGAATTTAATGCCTATTCAGAGATATCGTAGCTCTTCATAATTACATTTTTATGTCCCTACCTCCCCTTTCCTCCTATTTTCTAACTGATGATTGTTCTACTGAACTTATATTCTCTCTCTCTCTATGTTGAAAGTGTCTGTTGTTTAGTAGTAAATACTAAAAAAAAAATAAATTGAATATTACTGCTTTAATTTCTAGCTGAGAACACCAAAAAACCCACTATGTCAATGTGTAATTTCATCATGAGTCCCTACCACGAATAATGCACGCAGTTCAGACAAAAGAAAACATTTGAGCAACAACTTTAAAAAAAGCTAACAATGATGAACAATGGCACAGACTTGCTTCTGTACAAAGAAGAAAGTAAAAAGCTGGTGGAGATAAGCAGAGGCCAGTAAAATAATGAGCCACCATAAAGAAAAAGGTGCATTCTCTCTACTCCACATAATACAGAACTCTAAGGGCATCAAATTAAACTACAAAGCGTCAGGTTTTAAAGGTTTTTTTTAATTGGTTATTAGAGGTATTTTACCACCTACCTACCAGACTTACAGTAAACTGAGGAATTCAGTGCTGCAAAATGTTGTGGATAATAAGGGCATATTAAAAACCACAAGGAATTTGGACAAATCCATTGGCAAAAAAATAAAATGTATAAATAGTGTCAAAAAGCCCAAAATCATACTACTTCTAGACCAGAAAGCCTTTCAGCCTCAGACTGCTAGAAAAACATATTGAGGAAATATCACCACACTCTTCTCTTAACTTTTTCATAAGCACTAGACACTTTTGGGAACACAGCACACAGGCAGCTGAATAACAGCCTATTCCAATATTTGAAACAATAAATGTATATTGCAAAGTTTAAATCTTCTTGGCTGAAGAAATGGCACTAGAAAAGAAAAATCTCAAGAAGATGGATGAAAGATGACCTTATACATTGCGTTCTTAGATTCATTCAGGATACCTAGACAGTTTGTCTAGAAAAGGTTAATTAATGCATTTTTCAAAACAAGTTGCGCAAGATTGTTGGATTCTGAAGAGCTGCTGAAATATTCAAAGAAAATATTTATAGAAGTGAGCATCAGAAAACTGTCAATGAGATCACAAATTGTCGATTTGAAAATAAAGCAAGGTACATGCTCTCTAGTTCCCATTTAAGTCAGAGGCTTCAGAGCATTGAGGTCAAGTTGGTTTTATTCATATCTTTTCATAAGAATAACAAGCTGTGTACATATACAAATCCATACTTGTGAAGCATCCTTTCAGAAAAACAGGCACAACACACAGAGATCAGAAGAGTTAATTATTTCTGTCACTGTTCTTTTCTGTTTAATGCCTGCTAGATTCCCTGTAGGATTAGTTTCAGTCCTCTGAAGACTATATTAATTGTTTTTCTCCGAGCACCTGGAATTCACACTTATTTTTTGCAACACCTGCAGAAGTTATTAGCCAGCTAAAGGGCATTTATCTATTGAATGCCACAGCATTCAGCAGCAGCTTAAATGCCAATTAACATCATAACCTGGTAATGATAGGGTTGTAATAATCCCATGTACTTGTTTTACTACCCAAAATTTCTAGATAAGGAGCCTAAGACCAGGGCAAAAGAAAAACTTAATTTCTTACCTGATGTGCACTTTGATGTAACTTGCCGGCTGCAGACAGTTTGTAAGTATGCCAGCACATCAGCTGGCATATGAGGAGGGCAGACCAACCTAAATTGCAAGCTGGCATCATCATACAGACAAGTCCAGAGAAACAAAGCCCAGATCATCTATGCCCCGTAAAATCAATACCCTTTGCCTTTGCCCACAAAAAGTCCTGCCTATTCCATGAGGGCAGAGAGAAGAGATAACGCGCTTCTTATTCTCCCTTATTTTGCATTTCTGTCAAAACACAGGAGTCAGTAATTGCTTGATTCATTAGTGAGCCAGAACTGCCTTGACAGAAAGCAGGCGGATCCACTGCAGTTCTCTCTCTGCCTAATTCCCTTTGTGGGCAATATATTCTCTGCCTCCTATTGATTGGGTCCCAAAAGAAGCTGCAGAGCATTGGGCTGAATTTATATCTTCCTAGATAAAGGGGGCACCTTGCAGAGATGTGCAAATTACTGTGACTTTTACAGCCTTATTTTTTATTGTTGGATGTCAAGAATAGTAACAATATAGTATAGAAATATAAAAATTACAATTTGCAGGTGATGATTTGCCCACAAATGTAGCTATGGTGCACATAAAAGTACTATTAGGTTATTTGCAGGTGTATTGCTCCACCTACATGTAACACAAATACTGCTGCTGGCAGCTGAGACACTTTGCTTATTTGTAGTTTGATCCCATCACAATCAGGTGAACTAGTGATCTAGAACAAATTGTGATAGGCAAGACATAACCTCAAGATGTATAGTATATTACATTATTGCTGTCCAAGGCAAAGAAGGAAAAAAGGCTAAGCAATACGTTCTTACATACTGCCAAAATGCTAGCAGGAAAATGTTCACAAGGACTGAGTTAAGCAAAGAAATCTGCATAGTGTTATCACTATAGGTCTACTCAGAAGCTCCTAGAGATCTCCCTTGGAAAATAAAATTTCTTTTTCCTTTTTAAGCATAAGGGTTTCTGAGGGAAAATCAATGAAAAACAATCTGAAATTTAAAATTTAATCCAGTAAGTCATGTGTTTCATTTTAAGTGCAGTTCACCTAGAGGGTACCCTCAACTTAGAGACAAGCTAATGATAGAACTCAGTTTAAGTTTATCACTCATCTGGAAAGGATGCAAAATTTTCCTTAGAAGAAAGCTAGGATGTGAGCTGAAATGACCTTCTGTCAGTGGAAGCTGTCTTTATTTCTGGTGTTGAGATAATGTTACTCAGCCTTACAAAGGGATGATAGTTCAGAGCTAACAGAACGATAGTTGGGGCATCAAATATATTTTGCACAATAAACACAATTCTTTCTTACATTGCAAGCCATATGGACTGCTTCAATGGTTTAACCAACAGAAGGAAACAATACCAAAAAATATTGGGAGAAGTCAAATATATACTTTTTGCAGCACCAGAACACAAAACTTAAGGCAGTTCTTTACAGTGGGTTCAGTGGGACAACGTGGTTCATGGAACACTTTACGCCAAGAACTATTCAAGGGTTACAGCACATCCCAGTCAAATACTGTGGTAGAAGATGAGACCAACTTTTAACTGCGCATTTCAGAGAAAGCACTAGTCATGGGCTATTTTACAGACTACAAGAATATTTCCCTAAATTATGAGATTCCTTCATTTCTGCTAGCATAACAAGGGGATAAATTATTCCCCAGATTAAAAAATGTAGACGCCATTAATTTTACTAGGAGAATCTCAGTAACAGTCTCTTTCCTCATGTTGGGAATATAACTCTGCTAACATTTTTGCTAATTCTGATTCATTTTCTATTCAGTCATGTTTACTTTTCACATACATACATTCATTCACATACATTCAAGGATTAAACTCTGCTCCCATAAATGCTCATAGAAGGCAGATCTTTGGTGTATGAGTGAAATAAAATCAAGCAAGGATCTAACTTAACCCATGAAAAAACTGCACTTTTCTACTGAAGCCCAGTCACCAGCTTGCATATTCCAACCACAAAAGCAAGCACAACACTATACCTTTTCAGTTGGCCAATCATGAAGTACAGGGAGGAAACTGGAATTGCTCCCAGCAAGCAACACAGAATTGTAAAATGGGTTGTGTTAGAAGAGACCTTAAAAGATCACCTAATCCAACCACCCCTTGACCTGGGAAGGAACATCTTTCACTAGACCAGGTTGCTCAAAGTCCCATCCAACCTAACCTGGAACACTTCTAAGGTTGGGGCACCCAGTTCTTTGGATAACCTGTTCCAATGTCTCACCACCCTCATCATAAAAAAATTACCTTACATCCAAACTAAGTCTACCCTCTTTCAGTTTCAGAAAGTCTTTCTCCAGCTTTCTGGTAAGTTGCCCCCTTCCATATATTGAAAGGCTGCAACAAGCTCTCCCCAGAGACTTCTCTTTTCCAGGATGAAGAACCCCAATTCTTGTCAACCATCCTCATAGGAGAGGTGTTCCACCCCTCTTTATGGCCCTCCTCTGGACCCACTCCAACAGGTCTGTTTTCTCTGTACTGGGACCCCAGATCTGCATGCAGTACTGCTGGTGGGGTCACACGAGTGCAGAGAGGGCCAATCACTTTCCTCAATCTGCTTCTTTTGATACAGCCCAGGATACAATTAACTTTCTAGGCTGTAAGCGCAGCCTAGTGCTGAATTGCTAGTTCATATCTAATTTTTCATCTACCAATATCCCCAGGTCTTTCTCTGCAGGACTGCTCTCAACCCATTTACCACCCAACCTCTACTGATGCTAGTGATTGCCTCAGTCCAGGTGCAGTGTCTTGCACCTGGCCTTGCTGAACTTCATGATGTTCATATTGGCCCACTTCTCCAGCACACCAAGGTCCTTCTGGATGCTATCCCTTCCCTCTAGCACATCAACTACGCCCCTCAGCTTGGTGTCATCTGCAAACTTGCTGAAAAATGTCTTTAAATAGGTGCTAGATCTCTTCTAGTCCTTTACAAGCAGTTTCTCAGGGTGTCCCAACCACTAGTTCCTTAAACAGCTGAAAGTTCACTTTTCTAAGGTTTAGGGTCTTTTCACCTGGCCGATATACCTCAAGATCATGAATTCCACCATGGCATGAACACTGCAATTGAGGCTACCACCAGCCTAGACCTGTCCAGTAAGTTCCTCTGTGTTGGTGAGCAACAGGTCCAGTAATACATCTCCTCTGGTTGGGCTTTCTATCTTCTGGATTAGGCTGTTAATGTAAGTAATCATATAATAGAACACACTTGCACAAAGACTTCTACAGCTTTTACACTAAACATGAAGACAGCTTCTGAGAAAAAAAGCTTGCCTGTTTCTTCCCTATGTCAGCTGCTTTAATTAAATACTAAGACCTCTCTAAAACTATTCTTATTTCATTAACTAATTTGTAAAGAGATGCAGTCTATTTTTGAAGCAGCTGGGTAAAATTAAAATTGTTAAGATCTTACTTTGAGGCCCAAATATAATTAAGATTTCACCTCTAGTTCCTACTGCACCAATTGTGGACAATTAGGAAACACAAGTACACTCAAACATGAGCTTCACCAGCAGTGACTTCTAATGGTTTACAAGGATTACAAAAGCTAACTGGAAAATATTTTTCCTGAGCTGCTGTTACACCTCAAAATTAAATGCCTTTCAGTTTCACCTATTTCCCAAGTGTTGTTTGCTTGTCACCTACCACTTTGTGATATTCTGAAAGCACCTGCACTACAGAGAATGGAAAATCTTGTCCAGTGAATTAGGGTATTTAAAGCAATGTATTTTCTTTCAAACTGTTGGGAGCTTTGTCAAGTGCAGAATACATGTATAAAGCAAACAGCAAGCCCTCTGCAAATCAGGATTCTGAAAAAGTTGCAAAGAGTTATTAGATTCCCAGAGTGAGGGAGGGAAAGTCACAGGAGAAGTCATTCCTGATTTTATGGAGCCAAACTGTGCCTATCAGTTTTCAATATTTCTTTTTCTATTTTTTAAATAACAATACCCTTAAAACAATGTACATCTTGAAAGAAATATTCCTGAGGTATTTTCAATTGAGTATTAAGATTCTTCAAAACAACTTACATCTTGAAAGGAGCATTCCTGAGGTATTCTGAATTGTGTATTAAAATTCAGAAAATATATCCTTCTCTGCTTCATTTTTACCTTTTCAATCAGTTGCATCCTAAAGACAGAAATGAGATACACATTGTGTTGAAAGTCTCATCCAGTTTGTTATTCCATGAGTCTTATGTTGTTGTTTTTGCTGTTTTAAAAACAACAATGTACAGACATGCACAAATACGCAGCAATTAGGAAAAAGCATGAAGAAAACAGAATATACTTTTATTATAGATAGAGAAGAATATTTACATACAATGAAGCAGTGTAGCTTGAAATACAAATCTTTTGGTTCTCATTACTTATTGCTACAACTTTTAACTTCAGAATTACAACATACTTCTTTACTGTGCTTTCTACTAAAACATAGGTGCAGCTAACCTAAAGATAGCACTCCTGAATTATTTTTTTTCCTTAATAATTTATTTAGCACCATATATACTCATGATGTTCTGGAAAACAAACAGGATCCTCTGCTTAGAAGTATATATCACTCAAGGACCTTGTCTCACGAGCTGCCCCATACTTGCAAATCTCAATGTGAATGTGAAACTTACTGAGAAGAGCAGACCAACAGCTCCAAAATTTCTCTGTCCAGTAACAAGTAAGTAGCAAGTGACCATCACTAATAGCTACAATAAAGCTCCTACCCCACTGGATCAGATAGTATTCGACAGCATTCCAGGCTTTTTTCCAATTTGCAGAAGCTGAGGTCCAGCCCATACACCACAAAATTCAGTGAACAATTTTTTTTAACATTTGTATCTTAGAAAGTTAGTTATAGTGTAACTTTAGAAGCAAAGAGACAGAATATGGTCCTTTTTACTTTAAACTATAGTCCCACAAGACAATGGGCTTTTTAAAGGATAAAATAGCTTATGCTTATTTGAAAGTTACTAAACCCTAGTAATACAGCAAAATAACAGGTATTTCAGTCAAACCTGACTCTCATCTGGTTCTAGATTCATATTCCTAATCCTCCTTTAGATTACAACAGTTATTTTTCACTTTTTTATTCTCTCTCAAAATCAAAACTGCTTTCACATAGCAGCTTTCTAAAGCTGGCTTTTTTCTTGATCGACCCTTGTAGTCCAAGATTTTTGCATACAATCATCATTGCTTAGCAGCTATTGTATGTCAAATGATTTCTTCCCTCAGTTAACCACAGCATTTGCCCATGAAATACACAGGTCTGGTTCCTACTTCTGTACAGTTCTGAAACATGCATGGCACCACCAGCAGTTAAAATCAAAACATATGGAAGGAACTAGTGAATAGATATGAGAACCTCACTGACATGGGAAAAAAAAAAAAAAAAAAAAAAGGCAATGAAATTCAGAATATCCTTGACTACATGTGGCATTCAGTCCCTCATTTTATACTTTAATGCTCCTCCTGATTGAAATCCAACCCTCCATATAAAGAGTGATTTGAAAAAACTTGATCAGTGTTAAATGAATTATGCAGTAGGGGTTTTTATAATATTGTGTATACGCCAAAGTTTTTTTGAAAGAAATATTATATTGATACATAATTAAAGAAGAAAACTACAGTTAAATGGTTGTTAGACTACTTAGAGTTCTTAGTCAGAGATGTTTTATGACCCTTTCCCTCTGACTGTCCTGAATACAGTCCTAGAAAAGCAATGATACGCTGCAATGATCCCATACTTGTCTGAATGAGCCAGGAATAGCAGGATTCCTATAGCAAAGTGTTGTGTAACCACCTATGCTTTATGTGCCTGGCACATATAATAAATGGAAAAATCTGGCCCGGTCCTCTCGACACCCGCTCCTTAGACATTGATAAGCACTGAAGAGATCTCCTCAGTCTCCTCTTCTTCAGGTGGCTAAAGAGTCCCTCAGCCTTTCCTCCTACGAGAGGCCCTCCAGAGCCCTCCTGTCCTGTCTCCCCTGGCTGCTCCCAGCTGCCCGTAGACACCACCGCCATGGGTCCCGGGTCTGTGCCCTCACTCCCCTGAAGGCGGCTCCCAGGCTGCCACACACTGCACAGGCCTTCACAGGCCTGTCCCTTCCACTGGGGGCCAGACCCCCAGGGCTGCCATCTCCCTGTCAGGCCAGAGGGCTGGGCCCGGGGAGGCCCCATGGCGGCGGGAGTAGGGGGAAAGCTGAGCCAGGATCCCCCCGGGGTTCCGGCTGCTTCTCGGGACAGGGTCCAACATGGCAGCAGTGCCCACACAGCAGGTGCCTGGCGGCCGCTGCCCCAGCTCACAGGGCCTGCGGAACCACCTCGCTCTGCTTCAGACTAACAGCCACACGCCTCTGCTCGGGGAGGGGCTTCTCGGGTTGTCACTTTTTATTTGCACACTCTTGGCTTCATTCCCAGTCTGGTAGTCACTCTGAACAGATTTATGATACTATTTTGTGTTCAGCACACAGGTATTTGGGAGGCTTAAAAAAGCCATCAATCAAGCTGAGCAGAATTATTCACATGAGCAAACCCCTTTGATGCCCTGACATTGCTTAAGCCACCTTGGAGAGGACGTACTGGCAGTGTGAAGCAAAACTGAATCCCTTATCACCTATCTAAAACAAAAAGAGTAAGAACAGAGTGGTATATAAAATGCACAACATGGGACCAGGTCTTTTTACTTAGTGGGAATGTTTATTACTTTGGAAAAACTGGCCATGGAGATGTACCACTTTTGCAAAATTACAGCTGTAGAAGGTAAACATATAACATATTACAATCATCATGAAATCAATTTAAAAATCTATTTAGTTCAAGAAAAATATTAAATACTGCTACAGCTATTTCCATAAATTATACACAAACATTTTTTTCCAAACTGTAATCATTATATATGAGCTTATCCTTCTACTGATTTAAACAGGTAAACTTCTTCACACTCATTGTACCTTCCAGACACACAGAAGTTTTTCTTTCCTCTTGCAAAATAGTTTGTTACATGGCTCCCTCTCCATGAAGAGCTGGAGATGCCATCCTGGATGTCTCAAACATTAGAGAGGGTGAAAACAGAAGATGGTCCCTGCCAGATTTCTTACAGAGACAGAGCCATGACAGGTGTTTTATTCTCTTATCTATGTGAACAGATCAGTTGTCCACTCCTGCTCAGCGAACAGTTACACTTGACTTCGTCCATCAGGTTGGACGGTGAGGGAGGGGGTGGTTGGGTTTTTTTTCTGTTTGGTTTTTGGTTGGTTTGTTGTTTTGTTTGTGGGTTGTTTTTTGGGGTTTTTTTTTAATAATAACAAATTGTTCTTCCTCAGCCAGTTTATTGATTATTTCACTGAGCAAAGCATAACAGTAACATTGCATGATTCGGGACACAGCCTCCCCTAATCAACTATCTTTATTGCTTAATTCAGAAACAAACAGTTCATTAAAAGTAATGACTGGAAGAGGTAACTGAGTGATATGAAGCTGCAGCACAGATTGCTGTTTATTTCTCTGCCTGTGGCTGAAGCACAGACCACTCTAACCTAGAATGAAAAGAGGAAGTAAGTTTACAAAGCACAGCTGTATTTTCAAGTAGAGCTAAAAGATCATTATTCTAGAAAGATTATTATCTGATCTTCGATTCCATGCAAGAAAGATATGCCCTTAAAAGGTAATCTAGCTATATATGTATTCATTACAGCAGTGTAAGACTAGAGCTAAACACATGCACAATTTTATGTCTAACACCCTTAAAATGACACAAATTGCTTCCCTAATGGAAGTTTTACATTGTATTTCATAATACAATACAGGAATGAAATTAATATTCGCTGTCCCTTATGACATCTCAGCCACCAAGGCAAGTGGTAGGCCTAAATATATGCTGGCAAATGGAGCAGTGCAAGGAAGCATTAACTACCCCATGTTAAATCACTTCATAGAACCTTACACCAGCTTTCTCTGATTAAAATACCCAGTTCCTCTCAACATTTCATGTCCTCTAGGTATCAGTTTCTTTTCTCCTTTAACTCATTCAAAACAAACTGATTTAAACAAGTAACCATGCCACAAAGGAGTTCAAATAGGTTCAGTTTGTCACTGCACCAGATAACTTTCCTCCCCAGCTAGATTGACACGGCCCATATTAAAAGAAAATAGGTCTTCTCCATTATGCTTTCTATACATATTTTCCATACAGGTATAACTTGCCAGTCCTCTCTTTTACATATCTAAATTATTTTTTGTTACTACTTCTTCTAAGCAAATACTTCAAATACAGGCAAGATTGGATTCTTTGCTTTTTTCTAAGATCATGTGCCTGACCAGGTGCAAGCCTCGTGCCATGATGGAGACAAAGGCTGGAGCAGCCAAAAGTGCCCATACGCTGGTCAGAATGGGGTTGTACAGGTTTAATAGTACAGCTGGAACCACTCCACATCGATGGATAAGGCTAAGAAATGTATATTGTTCTTCAACTACAGAATGTGCTATAAAGACTAATTCCTTATTCAGTTGCAAATGATAAAAGCACCGATAATTTAGCGCATATGCTACAATTTCATTCACAATCACTATTAGTCTGCATGAAGAAGTTAAGATCTAACTTAGCCATGCTACTTCCCCCTGTCAGCACACTGTTTCTTGGCATCCTGTTGACCTGTCCCAGTCCAAGTAACTGTTCTATCTTATGCTGAGTAATTCACCGAAACCATTTGTTCAAACCCCACACATATGTACCCATTTGTTGTGGTTTGGGCAGGACTGGTCTCTGAGATGAATGACAGATACTCCACCCCACCCGTCCCCACAGGTGTGACCCCTCTATATTTTCGGCTTCCAACCCTCCAGTGGGGCAAACCTGAAAGTGAGTTGACCTTGGTTGTTACAGCAATAAGTGTAAGCAAGAGCCTCTCTGCATAACATTCCTTGGCATAAATTAGAAAAAAACATGTTTTACTAGTCTCTGGAAACGGTATCCGGACAACATGCCCTTAATTTCAGAAAGTCCGGTAAGTCAGAAGAGGCTTAGCTGAAAAGTAAAACCACTGCCCCGGTTCCCAGGCACACGTACACCCCATTGCACAGGTGTCATGGTTTAGGCATGGAAGGGTCCCATGGAAGGGACCTTTGGAGATCATCTCCTCCAACCCCCCTGCCAGAGCAGCTTCACCTGGAGCACGTTGCACAGGAATCCATCCAGGTAGGTTTTGAGTATCTCCAGAGAAGGAGACTCCACCACCTCTCTCTGGCCAGCCTGTCCCAGTGCTCTGTCACCCTCAAAGTAAAGAAGGTCAGTGCCGAAGTACCTTGTGGCCTTCGAGAAGGCCTGCGAAACCACCTCGCTCTGCTGTTCAGACTAACAGACACACGCCTCTGCTCGGGGAGGGGCTGCTCAGGTTGTCAATTTTATTGGCACAGCGGCAGGTCTCCTTGTGCCCGGCCGATGGCAGCGATCCTGTCACGTTCCATGAACCTGCACTCGATAAATGCAGGCGTAGCCGGACTGCCCCCAGTTGCTCTGCACCACAAGATGGAGAAGCTGAAAGGCTCTGGGAAGCTCATTCTGCGGAGAAAACACGGCAAAACGACACGTCACTCCTGGAGCCTGAGGAGCAGCAGGAGGCCCTGCACGTCTTGTCTTCCTCCAGGCCGGGCCACTGTCAAACTCTTGAGGCTTGCTGGCTAGGGAAACGGAGCCCGGGGAAAGTCCTGCTGCTGGAGCAAGGTGTCCTCCCTGCCACCCCCGCCTGCCTGGGTCTCGCTACCTGTCCCACCACAGCTTCCCTTGGTGGCAGCCTCTGTGCTGGCCGAGTGGCCAGGGAGTGCTCCCGCGCATGGGCTGCGGCAGCACCCAGCAGCTCCTCCACCCGCCTCCCCAGCAGAGCCCCGGCCCGGGGAGGCTGGCCACCCTGCAGCTGGGTGCGGGGCTGCCCCATGGTGCTGCTGTCACCACCCAACACCTGAGGCTCAGGGCAGCGCACAGCACACCTGGGGTGGCAGGGCCATGGGGGGCTCTGCCAGGAGCAACGGGCACAGGCAGGCAGCTCTGGGGACCCGCATGGGGATGGGGCCAACCTGGCTCCCACCCTGCTTTTGCTGCCCTTGCTGGGTGCTGCTCAGCTCTCCAAACCCTGCCCCATCTCTCTCAGCCACGGTGGGGACCCGTCCCCGCACAGGACTGTCCGCACTCCCTCTCCCACTGACTTGTTGCCAAACCTGCGGTTTTGCCCTGGCCTCTTGCCCACACACACCCCCCGTACCTGTAGAGGGAAGGTCTGAGTCGGCTCCCCCTGGATGTTGAACCTGAACGTCCCGAGCAGAGTTTCCTCTTCTCCTTCCACATCCAGTCCCTTGGGGATAAAGCAGAGGGGAGCAGCTCAGGCTCGACTCAGCCGCGAGAAAACAGGTATGCCAGATTCACATCTGGCCCTGCAACCCACACCCCCTCCCCCAGCTCCAGCTCAGTCTGGCTCAGGATGCGGTGGAGCTGAGCTGCTAGGCCAAGAGGCACCGACCCAGACTTAAGATGGGATGACACCACCTTCTGCATCCCCTGAAATGTCCCCACAGGGCACAGCAGTGCTCGGGAGAGACTGGCACGTAAATCTCAGGAGATATGCGGAGCACCTCTGCTACGAGGACAGGCTGAGGGAGCTGGGGTTGTTCAGCCTGGAGGAGAGGAGGCTCCGGGGAAACCTAATAGCAGCCTTCCAGTACCTGAAGGGAACCTACAGGAAGGCTGGGGAGAGCCTGTTTAGAAAGGCCTGCAGTGACAGGACGAGCGGCAATGGCTTCAAGCTGGAGGGGAACAGATTTAGATTGGAGATTAGGAGAAGGTTCTTCACTGTGAGAGTGGTGGAGCACTGGAACAGGTTGCCCAAGGAGGTGGTTGAGGCCCCATCCCTGGAGATATTCAAGGTAAGGCTCGACGAGGCCCTGGGCAACCTGGTCTAGTTGGGGGTGTCCCTGCTGACTGTGGGAAGGTCGGACTAGATGACCTTTGGAGGTCCCTTCTGGCCTGGGCAATTCTATGATTCTATGATTCTATGACTAGCAAGTTCCCCTTACGGCTTTTCCCCAGCACCAGGTCCCAGCCCCAAGTGCCTGGCAGAGACTTACAGAGACGGTGAAAACTTGGGGGGGGCTGCTGATGTCCCCGAGCGCAGAGGACTCTTTCAAAGGGTGCTGCACAGTGATCGCAACTGGTCGGACTCGCACGGGCAACTGAATGTCCACCTGGCTCTGAGATGCTTGGAAAGGCCAGCAGTATCCCGGGGAAATGTTCCACTGAAAGCAGAGGGCAAGGGCAACGGTTGCTAAGGGCACAGTGTGCTGCTACCAGTGCATCCAGAAGCAGTGGCAGCACTGCATTTGTGCTCACTATTAGTAGTGTGGTATCATCAGTGAACTTGCTGAGGATACACTCTGTCCCCTCGTCCAGGTCATTGATGAATATGTTGAACAAGACTGGACCAAGTATTGACCCTTGGGGGACTCCACTGGGTACAGGCCTCCAACTCAACCCTGCTCCATTAATGACAACCCTCTGAGTTCTGTCACACAGCACCTCTCAATCCACCTCACTGCCCCCTCATCTAGCCCACACTTCCTCCATTTCCTAATGAGGATGTTATGGGAGACAGTGTTAAAAGCCTTGCTGAAGTCAAGGGAGATGACATCTGCTGCTCTCCCCTCATCCAGCCATCCAGTTATAACATCATAGAAGGCTATCAATTGGTCAAACCTGGGTAAATCTGTGTTGACCACTTCCAATGACTTCCTGTTCTTCAATGTGTCTGGAAATGACATCCAGAACAAGTCGCTCCACTACCTTCCCCAGGATGGAGGTGAGACTAAGGTTGGCCTGTAGTTCCCTGGGTCCTTCTTCTTGCCCTTTTTGACGACTGGAGTGATATTTGCCTTCCTCCAGTGCCTGGAGGCACCTCTCCTGTTCTCCATGACCTTTCAAAGATGATAGAGAGGGGCCCGGCAACAACATCTGCCAGTTCAATGGTGGTGCAGGATGCAGCAGCTCAGCTCAGTTCAGCTCAGCTCAGCTCCTTCCTGGGGGAAGCCAATGCTTTCTAGCAAGCCCAGCCTGTGAGACCTCAGGTGTCTGGCACCAGCCCAGCGCGTGGGCTTCAGCAATACCACTGGCCTGAGGGTAGATGCCCCAGGGCTTGCCTTCAACCTTACCAGAGGGAACAAAACCAGCACTGGTGATTTCTGCTACCCTATGGACTGGTAGATGCACCCACCCCAAGAAAGCCCAGACAAAAAGCTGACAAAGACCCAGCAAAAGCCCGTGGAAAAACTTCCTGGCACAGCTCTTCTTACACCCACATGGGGATAGTCAGCACATCTGCATTTCAGGCCAAAGCTGAGGAAGTTGGACTCTTCCGCCACTGGGGGGCTACATGGCCACGCGTGACCACAGATCAGATTCGAATAGGGCCCCACAAGGGAGCCAGTTTAAGATGGTCCTCCTCAGAGCAGCGGTCTGCAGTCAGGGGCTCTCCCCATGGGCTAGAACATCATTCCATGGCTCATCCCCTGTATAGGGTGAGAGCCCTTGTCTTATAGGCGAGTGGTTATGTGCATTTTGGATCATCACCTCTAAAGCTCACAAATTCTGAAGTAGGGCAGCATTCATTTCCTTCTACCTTCTGAACCTGCGGTTTACTAATGCCGTCAGTGGTGAACAATTTTAATTTACCTCATTTCCATTTGGTTCTCTGCTGAACAGGCTTTGGCTGGAAAGAAGTTTATTTTATCACCTGTCTAAATTTGATGTTGCGAGCCTCCGCGACACCATACCTGCACAAATGTGTCCAGACAGTTCCAACCGTCAAAGAACCGGAACATGCGGCAGGGCCATGTGTAGCTCCTGGGTGATCTCTCCAGGCTGATGGTGACCCCTGAAGGGAGAAGAGATGAGCTGACTGCCTGTCAGAGGCCCCAGTGGCCGTAGGGTATTTCTAAGGCTGCCTGCCAGTCCCACGCCCAGCCGCATGCCCTTGGAGGTGATGCTGGTGCCCAGTGACAGCATCTCTCTCACAGTTGCACAAAGAGAAGCTCTGCGGGCACCGTGAGACTGCAAGCCGCCGTGGGAAGGGCAGGGGGTCCAAGCCGATGCCCTGCTGCATGGAGAGTGAAGGACGACCCGACCACTTCCAGGCTGCAGGAAAGCTCAGTGAAGAGGCAGAGTGTAGCGATGCTGGCAGGGGCATGCCAAGGGCCCAAGGACAGGACTGGAGTGAGCCCAAGGGAGCCAGTGTGCCACAGCCCTGGGACTTCATCTCCCCCCGCATCAGAGAGCAGAGTCTGCCACGCCGCCTCCTTTTGGGAGCGCGAAGCAGGAGCCAAGCGCAACGAGACCTGCCTGCCCACATCCATACCTTCACTTTTCAGAACCCAGGCAGACCTCTGGATATTCTCTGCCCCAGGTACGGCAGACTTGGCCTTTCTCATGTCCTGAAGTTCCTGGGAAAGAGAGAAGTGGACATAGGAATGCAGGACAACCCTCGTCTAAACAGCTGCCAGGCTCAAAGCCTTTAGATGAGGAGAGCGTGGGCTCAGCAAGAGCGTTTGTGCCTGCAGGCGTGGGTCTGGGCCCCACAGCCTCGTCTCCACCTCCATGCTGCCCAGCTGAGCCTGGAGATGGGCTCAGTGCTGCCAGGGCCAGATGCTCCTGGGAGGGCACTTGAGTCTCACTGTGTTCTGGGGCCAGGCCAGAACTACTAGAGGCCCCAGCACACTGGGAGAAGGATTTTCGTACTCCTCCACTGCCAGCCACGACCCAGTTAAACTTGACCAGAGGAAGGGGCTTTAGAGCAGAGAAGCTCAACCAGCTACCCCTGGTAAGGGATGGGTGGGTGAAGTGAGGAGGAAATCTCCACCAGCAGCCCCAGGAAAGCATCCTCTGCGGGGCCCCACTTATCACAGCCCTCTTTCCCAAAGTGCAAGATCACCTTCTTCACACAGCTCCTCTCTGAAACCAGGAGTGACACCACCATCCTCAGGTGTTGGATGTGCCAGGCCAGTTCCCCCTGCGGAGCGACTGATGTCCTGCAGATGCTAGAAAAGTAGATCTTGTCACGAGAGCTGCTCGGCCTCTCCCAGAGGTTTACAGAATGGTAAACAGAATGGTTTAAGTTGGAAAGGCCTTTAAAGATCATCTAGTCCAACCCCACTGCCATAGGCAGTGACATCTTCCACTAGATCAGGTTGCTCGAAGCCTGAGCCTGACATTCTACACCTCCAGGGATGGGGGCATTCACAACTCCCCTGGGCAGCCTGTTCCAGTGCCTCACCACCCTCATCGTAAAAAAATCCCCAAGTTCTTCTCTGGTCAATCCATTCATCACCCAGTCTGTACTGATATTGAGGATTTCCCTGTCCCCATGCCACTCTGCCAAATGCCCAGTGCCATCAGGGCAGCCTGTGCCCGCACATAAAGCCTTTCCTGATCCACCAGAAGACCATAAAGCACACAGAGAACACCCTCCTTTTTCTGCACAGGCTGTGGTGGGGTGAGCCCAGCAGACTGATGGCCAGCCTGTCCCCAAGCAACGGCTGCTTTGGAAAGACCAAAGGCCCAGGATTACTGGGGAGCACGAGGTCCCAGCCAACTGGCGTCTACCAAACGTGACGCCCATCCACAAGAAGGGTCGGAAGGATGATGGGGGGAACCACAGGCCTGTCAGTCTGACCTGGAAAGGTGATGGAACAGGTCATCCTGAGTGGCGCCATATGGCGCGAGAGGGACAGCCAGGTGATCAGGCCCAGCCAGCACAGGTTCGTGAGGGGCAGGTCCTGCTTGACAAACCTGATCTCCTCCTGTGACAAAGTGACCCGTTTGGATGGATGAGGGCAAGGCTGTGGGTGTTGTTTACACGGACTAGGAGGTTCCTTGAGTGTGTGGAAGATAACTTCCTGACACAACTGGTAGGTGAGCCTACCAAGGGATACACCTCACTACCCCTTCTACTCTTCACAATCAGAAAAGGACTAGTGAGAGTTGGGGTGTTCGGAGGCAGTTTTGGGCTTAGTGAAGTGGTCAAGTTCTCAATTGTTAGAGAGGTGAGGAGGGGGGTTAGCAAAAACTCCACCTTGGATTTCCGGAGGGCGGACTTTAGCCTGTTCAGAACTCTGGTTGAGAGAGTCCCTTGGGAGATAGTCCTGAGGGACAAAGGGGTCCAGGAAGGCTGGACGCTCTTCAAGAAGGAAATCTTAAAGGCCCAGGAGCAGGCTGTCCCCGTATGTTGCAAGATAAAAGGGCAGTGAATATGGCCGGCCTGGTTGCACAAGGAGCTTTTGACGGAGCTTAGGAAAAAAAGGAGGGTTTACCAGCTTGGGAAGAAGAGACAGGCAACTCAGGAGGAGTACAGAGATCTCGCTAGGTTATACAGAGAGGAAATTAGGAAGGGAAAAACCCAGCTGGAGTTCAACTTGGCCACTGACATAAGGGACAACAAAATGAAGTTTTTATAAATATATCAACAATAAAAAGAGAGCCAGAGAATCTCCATCCCTTACTGGATGCTGGCGGGGGACACTGCAACCAGGGATGAGGAGAAGGCTGAGATATTTAATGCCTTCTTTGCCCCCGTCTTTAATAGCCAGACCACCTATCCCTAGGGTGTTCAGCCTCCTGGGCTGGAAGATAAGGCTGGAGAGCAGAACAACGCCCCCCCCCACCCCCGCCATAATCCAGGAGGAATTAGTTAATGCTCTGCTTTTGCACCTAGACATGCATAAGTCAATGGGGCTGGATGGGATTCACCCAAGAGTACTCAGGGAGCTGGCGGGAGAGCTCATCAAGCCTCTCTCCGTCATCTATCAACAATCCTGGTCATTAGGGGAGGTACCAGATGACTGGAGGGTGCCTAACGTGACGCCCATCTATAAGAAGGGCCGGAAGGAGGATCTGGGGAACTACAGGCCCGTCTGCCTGACCTCGGTACCAGGAAAGATCACAGAGAGGATTGTCTTGAGCGAGCTCTCACGGAAGTGCAGGGCAGCCAAGGGATCAGCATGGCTTTGTGAAAGGGAGGTCCTGCTTAACCAACCTGATGTCTTTCTATGACCATGTGACCTGCCTTCTGGATGGGGGGAAGGCTGTGGGCATTGTCTGCCTGGACTCTGGTAGGGCCTTTGACACCATCCCCCCTTTGACACAGCATTCTCCTGGAGAAGCTGGCAAATCATGGCGTAGAGAAGTGTACTCTTCACTGGGTAAAAAAACTGTCTGGATGGCCGTGCCCAGAGAGTTGTGATTAATGGGGCAAAATCTTGTTGTTGGCCTGTCATCAGTGGTGTCCCTCGGGGCTTGGTTTTGGGGCCAGTCTTGTTGAATATCTTTATCAATGATCTGGATGAGGGGATTAGTGCACCCTCAGTTGTGGCATATGAAGATATCAAAGACTCGTAGGTCATGCAGTAAGCAAATC
>NW_015090983.1:814475-822448 GCF_001431845.1 Calidris pugnax | reverse complement strand
AAGATTTGATCATGCTAGTGTTCATTAAGTGTGCTTCTCCTACTCAAAAAGCAACAGTTCAGGCTTTGTTAGGAAAGTTCGGATGTCAATGCCCAGAGAGCCCAAACAGAATCAGTCACTATAATAGGAAAGGCTCGTACATTTTGTATGAGAAATAACCAGTGCTCCCAAGTCCTTATGAGCTAAATATAACATAGATAAGACCTAGGGGAAAGGAAAGTGGCATTATCCCTTTGAGAGGGGAAAAAGTTGGTACTACTTCCATAATGGCATCAAGGGTTTGTCCTCACTGAGGTGTAAAGGTACCTGTGGGCTCGCTCTATCTAGCCTCAAGGTTGCTTCCCTGAAATAATAAAACTTACTGCACAGAAGGGTATCTCCATTTGGGTACGGTCCTCTGTCGGTGAGTTTGAAGTCTACTGGACTACAGCAGATTATTGGTTTGCTAGCTCAGAAACAGCTGGATCAAGGTGTTTATTGACTGCATCTGACTTAGATGCCCATCTCTACTAATTGGCATTCCTCAGTTTTTATGCTGCCAACAATTTGTGGCCCTAACTTAAGGCTAAATCTAGACAAGCTTATTTCCAGCCGTCTTGACTGTAAGATTTGATCATGCTAGTGTTCATTAAGCGTGCTTCTCCTACTCAAAAGCCACAGTTCAGGCTTTGTTAGGAAAGTTCAGGATATAACTGCAGCTAGTAAATGTCATTCATCACTGAAACTGCATAAGCAAATACCTTCTGGAATCCAGTTGTAAAATGAAATACTAAAAAAGTTTGGATTGACTGAGTGCCTGTGCCATATTAACTGTTTAAGGTGAACAAGAGGTATCAAGAAGAAATTCTGGGTTTTTTTCTATAAGATTTTTTAAATAAAAGTAGTATGTTCATTTCTTCTTCACAGGATGTTCTCTCTTAAGTTATCTAGCCCTAGTTAGCTTTATAGAGCTAATTTGCATTGACTGTGTTATTAACTGATGCTTTCAAAGAGTCATTTTATCGTGAACTGATTTATGTAACTCCCTAATCATATCACATCTCTGCTGGATAATCAGAGCAGTGCACTTCAGTCACAATGATCTTTGACCCCAGTGGATCTTTATGTCAGAGAAATGGAAATACGATTTCCAGTAGCTGTTTCTGCCAAATACACTGCAGTACCAGATTCTTTCTCTAAGGGAATTTCTGTTTGGAGATCTGCAGGAAGACTTTGACACTCCTTTGCTCCCTATGTGATCAGGAGGTATATCTGACTGAATCAACTTTATGTAGGCTTGAGTATGTGATGCTTTGTAGGCTCCTTTTTTTCTGTTTATTTTTTATTTCTTAGTCTGCATTTACTCTTGGAAGAACATCTGTGAAGTTTATGCTTTTATGGTATGTTTTCCTTAGGAAGCATATAGCACTTATAATGAAACTTGGTCTTTGACTTATGTTCTTTGTCTTAAGTTCATTTTTAAAATTGTTTCTTGTTTGAGAGTTTGAGATGAAATCTTTTTTAGTGGGGACTTTCTGAATGCTTTTTGTAAATAACTGTGAAGAACTGGTGCAGACTAGAGAACAATTGTATTGGGAATAGTTGTCAAGGCCTTATCCTATTGATGTTTTTTCCAAAGGTCCCTCTGACAATCCTTTCTATAAGGTCATGGCATCCAGATGTTCGTATTTCTGACTACTATTTTGGTGTCCTATTCATAGAATCTGTAGGAATTGTGCTGCTGCAAGCTATTTATTAATTTAATCAATAAGGAATAAATAAGCCTGTGTTGTTTAAATAGAAAAAATTAGAAACATGTTGGGAAAGAATTTCAGCAGTTTTCTTGCAAGCTATAATACTCTCTCTTGGATAGTGGAACAATAGTGGGTTACTGAGGGAGGTAAAGAGATGATAGAAAAGTTTGGATGTGTTTCTGCAAGTTATTCTAATATATTTAAAATAATAAAAAAAATTTCAAAAAACTTCTGGACAAGAACAGCTTTCTAGCAGATTTCCCAATAGAATGGCCTTTGACTATTTTAGGTAAAATATGTCAGTTTACCTGATGTTGAAATAAGAATTAGAAAATACACAAAGGTGATGTTTATTTCTTACACCTGGAGTGGTGCTTGAGTACATTTTATGATGATGGAGTTAATCTTTTGACTCCTGAGAATCCAAACTAAAATTATTTAAATTTAGACATTTTTCCTTCCACATGTGGTAAGATAAGGAAAAATATTGTTGCTACTGAGCCAAATATCCTGCTAACTAGAGGCAGCAATTTTACCCATCGTAGCACAAAACCATGAAGAGGACCTGATGCTTTCCATTAGTACTAGTGAGGGGTAGAACTGTTGATTTCATTTGATGTTTTGATCTGCTCCTGTAAATGTTGTGACAGAAAGTCGCTCTAAAACTTTCCTGATGCGCTTATTAGCTAAATAAATCAGAAATGAGTAAAATTCTGATCAGATAATCATGCAATCAAAAAAGAAGGCATACAGAGTACAGAAGACCAACATTTGTCTTTAAGTGCAATTGAACTTGTACATAAAGTAAAATAAATATGTGCTTCTATTTCCAATTGATAAAGTAAATGGCCATTTAAGCCAATACTGTTGAAGAGACAGTAAACATGAGAAAGCTGTTCATTCCCCCTGAAGCCAGAGTCTCAAAATTTTTCATCTAGCTGATAGGGAAAGCAGTAGAAATCACTTGGCCTTGAGGCAAGATAACTCTCAAATAGTAATAATTCAGCTGTTCAAGCCAGTCTTGTTCATTTCTAATGACTACTGGCTTCAGTTGAGCCCATTTTAAAACTTACGCTGTTCCCTGGAAATTCCGTCAGAAATAACCATTATATTCCCATTTTACTTAATTTTTCTTTTAATAGAATAGTGTTTCATATTTCTTCATTTTCATACCATTAGTCTATATGTGGAGAGTAGATTCGATTATTCTTTTGGGTGTCTACTTTTAGATATAAGTGGTAATTGTGATAATGGATATTGTCAATTTCTTAGTTTCAACACTTCTAAAAAATATCCAAATGAACATATAGGAAGATTTACTAAAAACTAAAGTGTAACTTATCCAGATCGAGAATGGTCCATGTGACAGTAAACTACATCCTTTACTCTTCTGTTCTTTGACATCATCGCTTTTGACTATAGCAGCCTGGGCTCACCCTCAAAACTCTGCAGATTCACACATAGAATTTCAACTTGTATGGCTGAAAAGAATCTCATGAGATTTAGTATATCATAGTTTCTTATACCATTTTGTGTCATGGGCTTTCTGGTTTGCCGGGATGCCAGCAACCCCATTGGTGTTTCCCTCCCTCAGGATTATTTAAATATGTTGATATTTACACTAATACTGCAGAAATTATTTTCCTGTTTATATTATTTACAGAACTATCCAAGAGAAACATGCTGTTTCTAAAGGAACCAAAATTTCATCCATTGGAGATTTATTATTTGCTCAAAGTATGTTAAGGTAGTATCTTTGATTCTAGCTTTTATCATCCTAAAATGATGATGTGTTTCATAAATTTTGAAGTGTGTAAAGAAGCATGTGCTTTTAACAAACCTGACTGCTTCCACTGGGAGTCCACCTGAGCTGCTACAATGTTTTTCAAAGTCTCAGGTTTGCTCATGTTCTGGCCTGTGATTTTGATTTATTTATTTAATAGAAGTTAGGTTCTTTGAGAATCCTGATTTTGTTCAGATCTGCTCTTCTTCAAATTATGAATGCTCTCTGCTAAAAGTGAACAAGTAATAATTACAATGTTGGACGTACCTGTGAGATGATCCTTTTCGAAAATGCTTATTTAAATAGCCATTTCTGTTTCGGAGCAGGGGAAGCTAAAGCAAAGAGAGAGGGAAGTGTCATATAAACAGTAGGAATATGACTTTGAAGGCTGCTGGTAAGCTGCTGTACGAGGAGGGGGCTACGTTCAGAGAGCACTTACTGGTACGTGGGTTGGGGCTGCCAAGGTGATCGGGATCTCGGGACTGAGCTGTTGAGACTCTTTGACGCCCGCACAGTCAACCTGCACTAGCATCATTTTCTTCTGCTGGTACTGCAAAGAAATACAAAGCCTTTATCTCTGCCCACAGGTATTAAAAGGAGTCCTAACAACCAGTCTCTCTGTTAGTAGGGGAAAACTCATTGGTTTTCCATTTTGTTTTGTGTGTTTAGTAGTGCTGTGATAGAATTACTTCTCATCTTGCGCTCCAGTGCAACCTGTGCTTGGTGTGTCCATGTGGACCATGTCAGCTCACCAGACTAAGTCCCAGGACACAGCTGGATTCTGTAGCTGCCAATGCTAAGGAAAAGAATGATGCTAATGAAAAGAAAGTTTGGACTTTAACTTGTCTGCCAAAAATGGCCTTTAAGTAGGGACCATGAGAGGGTGGAAGACAGCAAAGTCAAAGCCAGACTGGACTTGGGAATTAAACTTTTGTTATTAATTGGGAAGCTTAGTATGTCACACGTTAATTGCTTGGTATTTCTCTTGCTGGTACAAGGGGAATTTAACTTCCAGTGCCAAGTGGAACAGCTCCAAAGCACATGCTGATCAACACCAGTCGATAGCCTGCTGGTTAGGCCACCACCAGGAGACAATTGAGGCTGGTGGTCCTGAATCCACATCGTGGTATGAGGATTTCCCACTTCTGTAGTGGGGGTCTGCATTAATACAGCAGGCTGCTTTTATCAAAACATAAAATTTGTGCATATCTTCATATTCTGTGCTGTATCAAGGCCTGGTTAAGCTACTCGGTACAGGAACACTGACCATGGAAAGGCCAATAGAAACACTAATTTCTATCTAATGTGGATGTTTGTGGATGTAAGAGTACAACGTACACAAATAGTGACTCCCTGGGTATTGTCATGAGTTGAGCTGTTGTTAGCAACAAGAGCAGTTGGGTGCAGTCTGTAGAAGTTTTAAGATTAATGCGTTTCGGAGCATGGACTTTGTTATTCACAACCATTAACTACTAGCTTGGAAATGTATGAAATTAGCTGTTTGAAAACTCTACATTGTACTTTACAAATATCACTACTTTCTCATGTGTCTACAACATCTTGCACAAAATTAAATGGACAGTTTGCCCAAATGCAAATGAAAACAGTGAACTTTATAAATTTTGCATACCTTTATATTGAGGTACCTCATAAGCACATATTTCTATAGACAGGTAAAACTCTGTAAGTCCACGTTTCTGTCAGCTGCAGAAGGCCTGAGATGGCACCGTGTAGTGGTGGCAGGGGAGCTCCTTTGAGCTGAGTTTCCAGTGGAATTGGTCCATGCAGTGAGTTAATCTTTTTTTTTTTCTGACGACCAGGGAAATATAAGTGATTATGAATGTCTCATCATGCAGTACCAAATACATGTTTTTCAATCAATAAAGCATATGCAAATAAAGTGCAAGATCAAAACAGCTACTGTCTTACTGATAAGCATTTTTAAAGAAGTTTTTAATTTACAAGAATATGTTTTCAGAGTAACTAGCATGGATAACTTCCTAAAAAAATGAAGCACTGTGTGATTAATCAGTATATTTCTATATTAACACAATAATCATGAATACTTACATTACAAAAACATTGTTATTTCTAAAGAATTTGAATGGCTAGAATCCTATCTAACGCAAACAGAAAAATTAGATGTGGAAAGCTGTGTCTGTGCATACACTATTATTACCTTAATTTACAAGCATCTTACTAAGTAAAAGAAATGTAATTCCATAGTTTGCAATTCCACTTTGAAAATAATCAGCCTTTTTTCAGGTTGTTTAGAATGAGGTATAGAATAGCTGTTAAATTGCTTTCACATGAAAGCCTTTTAAAAATGGATTTGGAAATACAGAGTCCTAAATCGTCCTACCAAAGTAAAGGTAAATAACCTGTTACTCTTAAATCGAAGGTATTATATACAGTGCTTCCAGCTTTCTGTTAATTCAGGCCTGCAGGGCAGCATAAATGAAAGTAGCCAGTGGGATGAAGAAAAATGGAAATCTTGGCCTGAATTTAAAAAGATGATAGAATCAATTATTCAGTAGCACTATTTATGTATAATATTTTAATACTGTCATTTTTGTTAAATGAAATGGAGATTGTTAACTGTTCCTAAGGAAGTAAAGGCAAAGGCTTTATGAACTTTCAACCTAATCTTGAACTCCAAACCTCATAGGCACTCTTACACTTCTCCCTCAGTCCAATCCAACCCCAAAAACTAGTTACTATAAAATGACATAGTAATAAATTTCCCAATAGGTTTAGCAATCCAAGCTGTAAAAAGTGGGTTTGGGAAAAAGCATTCATTATCCCTATTTTTTTGTTGAAGTGGGAAGGAACTGGGAAGTTCCTCTTCCCCAGGGTGGGCCCTGGCAACAAGTTGGTCCCCTTACCAGCCCCCAGGAGCCTGCAGGAATGCCTTTCCTACTTTACATCTGATATAAAGTCTATAGACTACATATATAGACATATAGATAGTACCTGTACTTATTCCCTTTTTGTTCTCACCCCACAGTGGAATGAAAGTATGATGTGCTTCTTGCATGGATGCTTCACAGGGAAAAAGTGAGGAGAAGGGAGGCAGAACAAAGTATTTGCTTACTAGTAGCTTTGTCTAAAGAAAATAATGTTTAAAATGATCTATGCTCTTCCATCTACTCTAAAAGCTGAAAGAAAAATGTCATTTTTCTCTCAGGAAAAAACCACACATTTATCCTTTGCACTGACGGAGAAAGAGAAAGTTAAGCTGGAAATGCCCTCTTCAGAGAAGAAAACATTCATTTCCCTGTAATATCTTAGAAAATTTTACCTAAAGGTATATGAAACTGACTGCATTTTTCTATTGTTTCTGTGGCCACACATAACTCATTTTTTCAAAGGATGACATCTTTAAATGCAAGAGATTTGGTATAAGAAGGCTAGAGAAATACAATGCTGCCTGAAACTGAAATGAAGAATTTAAATTGGGAAAGGGGGAGGAGGAGGAAAAATCAAAAGAAATCTGCTTTTTTGGTTAACTCTGATTTACATTCTGCTTTTGCAGGTGTGTCTGGTGAGTACTCATGTCTATTATTCTTTAACAGTATATACTAAGTGTTCCAAGAGATTATTCTTTTTACAGTGTTTGGCATGTAATTACTGTTTGTCCAAGATACGAGTAACGCACAAATACCCTGTCTGCAGTGAGTTTAAGTAAGAGGCGTAGAAATAAATACATCTTCTGAGGGTAAGCCATGTTTAAACAGAGTAATAGGAACAAAGTGTAGTCTAGATATCTTCTGAAATAAATCCTTGAGAACATTCACGGCTGATTTGACTTGAGTCCTTTCAGCTTATATAGAGCTTAAGACGGTGCCATTCAATTAGTGGGGAGTTTGTAGACAAGGGAAGTGTTCCTCTCCCATTACCCACTTCCTGATGTCTACTTTTTCCTCAACTATCATGCAGTACTGCATTATTTTGGTTTTCTGGGTTGCAAGTTCGACAAGATAGTATTTAAATCCTGAGAGGTTTTTTCTTTGTGACTCTTTAAAACAAAAATCTATAAGCCTTTTTTATTATTTGAAATTTTCAGAGATGTTGATAAATCACAGGCAACTTAAAAACAAAAGTAGTTTGTTTTTTGTTTTTTTTTATTTGAAGCCCACATTATTGCACTTGGGTGTGATGTTAAGGGCACTCATTGAGATTGATTTTATAAAAAAGCACCTGCAACGTTACTATTGCTTATCTTCTTGTTGTGTAAAAGTACAGTTCTTCCCAGGTCAGAATATAGGATTGCTAGGCCAGATGGCACCATGCTATTTCTCTGCAAAACATTGCCTGTAGCATTGATGTTAGGAGGCATGAGTCTTGTGGGAGTTCACCTGGTACAGCCAAGCAGGCAAGATCTGTGGTGGTGGAATGCAGAAGTCTGTGGGATAGGATAACCCACCTCAGTATGTTTCTTCCAAAAAGACGGGGAG
>NW_015090983.1:781836-814093 GCF_001431845.1 Calidris pugnax | reverse complement strand
GGGGTACCAGGCTTGCGTATTTTCTTGACACCTTCTTTTCTGCCTTTTGCTAATGAACTACTAATCACAAAATTTATGGCTTTTATTCCTCATTGCCATTACAACACCCTTTAGTATAAACAGAATGATTGCTTGGAGTGATGACAAATATCTCATACACACATATATACACACAAATTACAGATATGCATATATATTTTTTTGTCTCAGCTAACACTGTGTGACTCAAGAAGTGTTATACTTGGAGGGCTGGCAAACAGTGGTTAGAAAAAAAAGTGTGACTTTCAGGGGGCTCTGAAGATAATTTTTCACCCTTTTCCTCTCCTCACCTCCACCTGCCTTTCCCAGAAGAACCTTCAATCCCTACACACTTCTCTGCTGGATTCTGTAGCGCAGGATTCTGTGTTAGTGTGACTCTTTTCCTGAAGAGAGTAGTGAGAAATACGTGTATTTGTGTGTATGTATTTGTGTAAAAATGTGTATACAAATAGCTACAGACACAGAAAGCTTGATTTGCTGACAGTTTGCAGAGGCAGCCTGAGCTAGCCTAGCCAAGCCAAGGTGACAGTTTTCAGAACCTCATGGATTCCTCTAGGCTGTTATTTGCTGCTTTTGCAGCCATAAAGCTTCTCGGGTAAAATTCTCACTTGATGTTGAATTGAGCTTTGTTTGAGTCACAGGACAGTTAACGGCAGAAAGATGGAAAAACTTGGGACTTTCCATTTGGGATAATATTTGTTTAAAGATAAAAGTGCTAATAATGTGTCCTACCCCTCTTAAAATACTCAATTTGTAGCGATCATGCTTCCTCTACGTAAGTACCTCACCTTTTGTCATCTTAGGCTCCATCGTGTCTTGCATCAGTCACACCAATTTACTCAACTGAGCTAGAAAATCAGGTTTTGCCAGTCATGTGGCAAAATATTTTCCTGAAGTAGTTAAAAATTTGACTCTGCTTCTCTGAAGCTTAAAATAGATGGTAGAATGGCTGAAGCTTACTTACCTGCTGGCTTTCCCCACCCGGGCTGGGGGAAGGCGGTCGATTTGTCAGGTTTTCCTCTTTTCCTCTCCACATGAAGTATTGGGGAGCTATTCCTGAGTATTCTCCTATACTGTTTTGGGGAACCAAAGGGTCTGATTCAAGTGACTCAGTGGATGTTGTGCAATTTATACAATCTTAACGGAATATGGTTTCTTTAAACTTCTAAAAGAATACAAGAGAGGATGCTTCAACAGTGATTTTAAACAAATGTTTTTCCACTGTTCTGTGCACTGAGTGCACATCATAAAGCCATCGAGATCTTCTGCAGCACTGACAGTATGTGCTTTTGAGAGAAACAGTGAAACCAGAAGCACGGGACAGACTGAGGTGAACTGGCATTTTCATGTTGAGAAACTGCAGTCCTCAGATTTGGACAATAACATACAAAAGTACTCCGTATCTCCTGTTTTCAGTTTGTAGAGGAAAACAGTATCTCTCTGATTTCAAGTGCAAAGCTTTTGTATATATTTTAAAAACAAGAAGCTAAAATGAGTATTTACGGATTTTGCCTTGGGTGCATTGAAACTGACAAATATTTTTCTGCTCTTGACAGCTTACTTTGTCTGTATAGTTCTAAATGATGCTGAAATAAGATACAGTACAGTCAGTCAGCTCACGTTACTTCTGCAGCAGTGATAGTCAGGACCAACACTCGCTTAAAGAGCACTACAAACCATTGAACACCACAGAACAGGCTGTTGAGATGTAGCACTTTAGAGCAGGTGAAATCAAAATGCTATATACAAGCAAGAAGTAGGTATGTACTGATATTTTTTTCTATTTTTTTTTTTCTGACGACCAGGGAAATATAAGTGATTATGAATGTCTCATCATGCAGTACCAAATACATGTTTTTCAATCAATAAAGCATATGCAAATAAAGTGCAAGATCAAAACAGCTACTGTCTTACTGATAAGCATTTTTAAAGAAGTTTTTAATTTACAAGAATATGTTTTCAGAGTAACTAGCATGGATAACTTCCTAAAAAAATGAAGCACTGTGTGATTAATCAGTATATTTCTATATTAACACAATAATCATGAATACTTACATTACAAAAACATTGTTATTTCTAAAGAATTTGAATGGCTAGAATCCTATCTAACGCAAACAGAAAAATTAGATGTGGAAAGCTGTGTCTGTGCATACACTATTATTACCTTAATTTACAAGCATCTTACTAAGTAAAAGAAATGTAATTCCATAGTTTGCAATTCCACTTTGAAAATAATCAGCCTTTTTTCAGGTTGTTTAGAATGAGGTATAGAATAGCTGTTAAATTGCTTTCACATGAAAGCCTTTTAAAAATGGATTTGGAAATACAGAGTCCTAAATCGTCCTACCAAAGTAAAGGTAAATAACCTGTTACTCTTAAATCGAAGGTATTATATACAGTGCTTCCAGCTTTCTGTTAATTCAGGCCTGCAGGGCAGCATAAATGAAAGTAGCCAGTGGGATGAAGAAAAATGGAAATCTTGGCCTGAATTTAAAAAGATGATAGAATCAATTATTCAGTAGCACTATTTATGTATAATATTTTAATACTGTCATTTTTGTTAAATGAAATGGAGATTGTTAACTGTTCCTAAGGAAGTAAAGGCAAAGGCTTTATGAACTTTCAACCGAATCTTGAACTCCAAACCTCATAGGCACTCTTACACTTCTCCCTCAGTCCAATCCAACCCCAAAAACTAGTTACTATAAAATGACATAGTAATAAATTTCCCAATAGGTTTAGCAATCCAAGCTGTAAAAAGTGGGTTTGGGAAAAAGCATTCATTATCCCTATTTTTTTGTTGAAGTGGGAAGGAACTGGGAAGTTCCTCTTCCCCAGGGTGGGCCCTGGCAACAAGTTGGTCCCCTTACCAGCCCCCAGGAGCCTGCAGGAATGCCTTTCCTACTTTACATCTGATATAAAGTCTATAGACTACATATATAGACATATAGATAGTACCTGTACTTATTCCCTTTTTGTTCTCACCCCACAGTGGAATGAAAGTATGATGTGCTTCTTGCATGGATGCTTCACAGGGAAAAAGTGAGGAGAAGGGAGGCAGAACAAAGTATTTGCTTACTAGTAGCTTTGTCTAAAGAAAATAATGTTTAAAATGATCTATGCTCTTCCATCTACTCTAAAAGCTGAAAGAAAAATGTCATTTTTCTCTCAGGAAAAAACCACACATTTATCCTTTGCACTGACGGAGAAAGAGAAAGTTAAGCTGGAAACGCCCTCTTCAGAGAAGAAAACGTTCATTTCCCTGTAATATCTTAGAAAATTTTACCTAAAGGTATATGAAACTGACTGCATTTTTCTATTGTTTCTGTGGCCACACATAACTCATTTTTTCAAAGGATGACATCTTTTAAATGCAAGAGATTTGGTATAAGAAGGCTAGAGAAATACAATGCTGCCTGAAACTGAAATGAAGAATTTAAATTGGGAAAGGGGGAGGAGGAGGAAAAATCAAAAGAAATCTGTTTTTTTTGTTAACTCTGATTTACATTCTGCTTTTGCAGGTATGTCTGGTGAGTACTCATGTCTATTATTCTTTAACAGTATATACTAAGTGTTCCAAGAGATTATTCTTTTTACAGTGTTTGGCATGTAATTACTGTTTGTCCAAGATACGAGTAACGCACAAATACCCTGTCTGCAGTGAGTTTAAGTAAGAGGCGTAGAAATAAATACATCTTCTGAGGGTAAGCCATGTTTAAACAGAGTAATAGGAACAAAGTGTAGTCTAGATATCTTCTGAAATAAATCCTTGAGAACATTCACGGCTGATTTGACTTGAGTCCTTTCAGCTTATATAGAGCTTAAGACGGTGCCATTCAATTAGTGGGGAGTTTGTAGACAAGGGAAGTGTTCCTCTCCCATTACCCACTTCCTGATGTCTACTTTTTCCTCAACTATCATGCAGTACTGCATTATTTTGGTTTTCTGGGTTGCAAGTTCGACAAGATAGTATTTAAATCCTGAGAGGTTTTTTCTTTGTGACTCTTTAAAACAAAAATCTATAAGCCTTTTTTATTATTTGAAATTTTCAGAGATGTTGATAAATCACAGGCAACTTAAAAACAAAAGTTGTTTGTTTTTTGTTTTTTTTTTATTTGAAGCCCACATTATGGCACTTGGGTGTGATGTTAAGGGCACTCATTGAGATTGATTTTATAAAAAAGCACCTGCAACGTTACTATTGCTTATCTTCTTGTTGTGTAAAAGTACAGTTCTTCCCAGGTCAGAATATAGGATTGCTAGGCCAGATGGCACCATGCTATTTCTCTGCAAAACATTGCCTGTAGCATTGATGTTAGGAGGCATGAGTCTTGTGGGAGTTCACCTGGTACAGCCAAGCAGGCAAGATCTGTGGTGGTGGAATGCAGAAGTCTGTGGGATAGGATAACCCACCTCAGTATGTTTCTTCCAAAAAGACGGGGAGGTGATTGATGGCATGGTAAATATGTGTGTGGGCTTGCAGCTCACACGTTTGGCATCGATCCACTCTCAGATGTCGCTGTCAGAGAAAATACAGGCTGAAGTTCTAGTGGAGAGCGGGAATGAGGATGTAGTACCTGGCATGGGGTTATGCAACCATGGAGGAATCTAGTCGTGCAATTGGAAAAAAAAAAGGCCAAAGCTTTGTGTTAGCATGATGCTAGAGACAGAAATTTATGGGAAGAGGAGGAATCTAGTCGTGCAATTGGAAAAAAAGGCCAAAGTTTTGTGTTAGCACGATGCTAGAGACAGAAATTTATGGGAAGGTGCTAAGTGAAACGCCCTGTTATGATTTCATTGATGACGCTGCAATGAAGAAATAGTCATCTTTGAAGAAATTCTCGGTAGTTCTTTTTGCTTTGGAAGATGGCAGGTCGGCTGACAAGGAACACAGGCATGTTGTGAGATAAATTTAAAAGTAAAATTACCATATCTGAACTTCAGTGTTTTATGCAAGTTGGAAAGGAAAAGTCTGATATTGCTATGCAGTGGCATTACATTACTGTGCTAGCTGCTGCCAAGAAGATATCCTAATTTTTTTGTTAAACCAGTTTATTCATATTACTGAAATCCTAGAACTTTCAGCTCTGGACTTGGACTTTGCTGTTCTGAGTTCTGTAAAGAAATGTAGAACAGGAAAGACTCTTTCCTGAATGAACCGTATCAATCAATTTCACTTCTCCCCCATGTGCAGGTAACGTGTCACGCTCACGTACTGTTGCCTGACTGTTTCCATCTTGATGTGAGTGGAAATAGCCAAATGACATGCAGCTAGAGGTTTTACAGACTAAGTGGCTGTCCATGTTCATAAACTGTGTTCATTCCTCCCATTTCTCCTTCTAATACTTTGTAAGGTGTGTTTTCTTGGCTTTTTTGAGGGGGAGAAAGAGGGTAAAAAAATGTGGTTTGGAAAAAGAGCAGGTATGTGGCCAAAGAAATCCAATTAGTAAGAAGTAAGAGGTTCTAAGAGGAACTAGCTTGGAGGTGGTGGAAGGGAGACTTGACTGTCAGAAATGCACTAAGCAGTAATAGATGGTTAATCTCTAAACTGAGGAGCTGATGGACCAGGAAACAAGAGTAAATCTAGGAAGATGTGCCTAAGTGATAACTGTGGAGTTTGGGGTGGTTTATTTACTCTAAACTCAGACTATACAGCTAAGGACTATACTAATGTCTTGTTTCTAAAAGTTTCTGCTGCTATCACTCTTGAGGCTCCTGTGCTGAGTACATGGTACTGAAGAAAAGATGCACAGATTTGCAGAACAGGTTTATACAGTGGAAACATAACTAAGATGATGGATAACTTCATTGATAGCGGGTTTTTTTAGTCTATCTGATTATTTTCTTCCTTACTTGACATATTAGGCTGCTAATCAGAAATAGAACTCTATTGCAGCAGTTTGGTAGCTGGTACTGCAGAGTTGGTTAGCAATGATCTTTCTTGCTGTTTGCTCCAGATAAAATGTGAAATAAGAAAACTGAGACGTATAATAGAAAAGCAAAATATGACTATGTAGAAGGCTGCCTACCTGGATTATTTGGATAGGCATGAGTAGTGGATGCTGCTATTATTCTGTTTATCCCTCTTCACCTGCTTCTTGACATTAGTGCTTTGTTTATCATCTCTTTGCATTATTATAGAATGATTTTTTAACAAACTGATATTTCGCCATCTTTTCACTTCTGTATAGGTCTGGTCTGTTGTACAGCAGGCACAAGAATGCTGAACTCCTTAGAATTCTAGTTTGGCATTATGACCCAATTATTTAAGAACAAAATTGAGCTGTTTTGCTGAGGGAAATGAATTTTTCCTAAATATATGAACTGTATGTATCTTTCTGTTCCTCATGTTAGCTGGATAAGTTAAGGCCAAAACTGGAAAAGTAACTCTATTCAGGGGAAACATTGAAATGTAAACATGAATCTATAAACCACAAGCTGAAAGTAAGCAATGCAATTACAGTGAGCTACAGAATCAAGGCCCAAACACTTTCTACCAGTCAGAAAACACAGTCAGTTCCATGGATATAAGAAAATTCTGTTTCGACAGAGAGAAAAGTTCTCTTAAATTACCATAGAAATGAAATATTAAAATATGGAAATCAGTGAGATTTCAAGGGTTAGTGTCTTAGCAACACGAAGTGAAAACTTTATAGAAATGTTCAGTTTTTTTAATTCCTCTACTACACCATTAAGCATGTTCCATAATCTGCTTTCTAGACCTTCTCCATAGTGACTGACAGCTTTATCAGAGCTAATGAAGGGCCTCCTCGTTGTGCCATAGGCTCTATGGCAAAATTCCCACTGTTTTCAATAAGATCAGAACATTTGCAAACAATTTTACTGAAAATATCCAACAAGATGTATTTTGTATTGCAGAGCTTTAAATAGAACTGCCCTCCTTGAAACAGCTGGACTCAACCATTCTGTAAACATTAATTTTTCATGCTGTTTAAATGTATTAGATAAAAATTGATAGAAAAATCGATAATTTTGGGTGTGGCTGCAAACATTTAGTGCCCTCACTCAGATAACATTTTAGACTAAGGAACCACCCTGACCCCCAAAATCTTCTTGCAAATTGTTTAGAAACTGTACTTTGTGATAATTTTAGAAATTTTTATGTTTGAGAAAGGACATTTTATTTTGGATTTATATTATGGGCCATTTAATATTATCTTGCTATTCTGCACTTTGACGACCTGCATAAGCATATATTCAATAAAATCCTTCATTATACATAGGAAAAAATAACATAACTTTATTGTTTCTTTTAATACCAATTCAAAATTGTGTGTCTACCTCCTGGTTTGAATTAGTCTGGATCCAACTCCCTTGTGTTCGCTTTTTATTACATCCTCATAACCATTGAAGGTCATCTAATCCAGCGTCCTGTTCTGGAGCTTTACCACTGCCATCACCAAACTGTCTCAGACATGGCTTGGTTGAAGTAAATTTTGAAAACCTTCAAGGATAGATATTTCACTATTTTGTGGGTTATTTGTTCTGACAGTGCATCACCAATGCTGTTAAAACTTATTCCTAGTGTTCAGTTTGAACTTCACATGCCATAATGTGTGGCTGTTGTCACTACTCAGATCATTTAGCACTCAGAAGAGTTTGGTACTGTCCTTTTTATAAGTGACTTCCAAGTTATTGCTGGAATTCTCTAGTTTATTTTTCAGATTAAATAAACCCAGTTTCTTCAACTTCTCACAGTTTCATTCTCTAGTTTATTTTTCAGATTAAATAAACCCAGTTTCTTCAACTTCTCAACTTCTCACAGTTTATATATTGTAGACCCCTGAGCATCTTGGGTAGCCCTTTTATGGACCTTCTCCAATGTCTTCCAACACCTTTCCTGAATTGAGAGGATGTGTAGCAGGAAAGCTAGACACAATAATGCAAGTGCAGCTACAATCATGCCAAGTCGAGGGTATTAATAACCCTCTGATCTGCTGGCTACGTTTCTCCTAAGGTTTGCCTTATTTGTGATGCAAGTGTGCAGTTGGCTGGTATTCAAGCTGGTGTTTCCCATAACCTTCAGGTCCTTCCCATCAGAGCTGCTGCTCAGCCTCATGTTTGGGGGTTTTCCAGGTGCAGAATTTTGCACTCACTGAACCTCATGAGTTTCTTTTGACTAAGTTTAGGTCTTTTTCTGGGAAATAGTTAACAGCTGGATATAATTAACTTTTGAGATGGCTATATTTCTTAAGGAAATAATTGTCATATGCCACTTATCACAGGCTATTTAGGTTTTAATTTAAGGTTCTATTTCCTGTGACTTTCTGAAAAGCACGATGGGAGTACAAAATTTAATTTAAAGCATGTCTCTCTTAGAGCCTGTTTTAGTAGCAAAACACCTTCCTGATGGAAGGTAAATCTGGAGACTCAGTCCTCCTGCTCTTATCAGGCAAAATTTTTACAGATCCCAAGTAATACAGATATACATGGAGCTACACATATTAAGATGAAGCAAGGCCATAATAGCAAATTGTACTTTCTAATGTCTCCTGACAAAAACTCTATTTCATTAAAATAAGGCATCTCCATCTATAAAACCAAGTTAATCTTAATGCTAAAACTTAATACCTCAAACGCCGGCAAAAACTGTCAGATGTGTGGGTACATCAGCCTTAACCTTTTGAGTCACAATTTTGGTTCTGTCGACTTGCAGAGAGGTTTAAGTCTGGTTCTGTTTGATCTTGATCTCTTCCCTAAGTCCCTAAGAGTTCTGATCATTTTGGTTCTGTCGACTTGCAGAGAGGTTTGAGTCTGGTTCTGTTTGATCTTGAGCTCTAAGTCCAGAGTTCTGATTGTTTATAAAATGTTACAAAGAGACAATGTGAGACTTAACTTAATATAACTAATGATTTCAAAAGCTAGAGTATTCTCTAGACAGTGAGTGAGGGTAGATTTTTATTTTAATAAGCTTCAGAACCAACGTAACTTGTGTATAGGAAGCTTAATAATGTATGCATTTCCTACATTTCTTAGCCATCAATTCGTAATTGTTCTGTTGTCTGCGCTCTAAAAATACTGTTAAACCAAACATTAAACCGAACCAATCTCTCCTTATTTACTGAAGAATTATCTTTCCAGATTCTCATATTATCATATTTTGCAATTATCAAGCTTAGCCAGGCAACAGTGTGAAGGATTTAATTTAAAACACCTTTGTAGAGATATTTTTTCTTCTCTTTGCAGACCTTACCCCCAGCTGTCATATCTGTAGTTTCATGTGTATCTGCTATCTACTGCTAAAAATAGAGCTTTATTATTAAGAAACAAGTGGAAAAATAAGTCTTTTCTGTCCTCAGAATTTAATTCTTCTGCTGAGTTTCTGAGCACTGCCTTAGTCTGGCTTTCTCTCCCCATTGTTTTGTGCATTAATACAGTTGGATAAATCTGTTTGAATTCAGCCCTGTAATTCTCCATGGAGGACTGTGGACCAGAAATTAGATGGATGATGCTGAGTCCCAGGCAGCTGACAGCATCTTTTCCAAGAGTTTATGAGATAACCTCTTTAGGTTGTAATTTTACTTATCAGCACCTTTTCTTCCCCTCTGCATTTTCTAGATTATTATCATAAAAGAGCAGATAATGGTCCTCTTTTGTTTTCCTCTGGTAAGGAAAGGAACATAATGTACACTGCTCTTCTACTTCACCTGCAAGTCAAAGGTGTCAGCCAAGGTTTCTCGGAGAAATAGCTCTGGCCTAGAACCTTACAAAGGTTTAGACCATTACAGTGAAAGAACTGTACTTGCTGTTTGCAGACTCCATATGATTATTAATTACTAAGTTTATAGTTTGAGTTCTGCTTTTTTTTCTGGTAAGGAAAGGAACATAATGTACACTGCTCTTCTACTTCACCTGCAAGTCAAAGGTGTCAGCCAAGGTTTCTCGGAGAAATAGCTCTGGCCTAGAACCTTACAAAGGTTTAGACCATTACAGTGAAAGAACTGTACTTGCTGTTTGCAGACTCCATATGATTATTAATTGCCATCACCAAACTGTCTCAGACATGGCTTGGTTGAAGTAAATTTTGAAAACCTTCAAGGATAGATATTTCACTATTTTGTGGGTTATTTGTTCTGACAGTGCATCACCAATGCTGTTAAAACTTATTCCTAGTGTTCAGTTTGAACTTCACATGCCATAATGTGTGGCTGTTGTCACTACTCAGATCATTTAGCACTCAGAAGAGTTTGGTACTGTCCTTTTTATAAGTGACTTCCAAGTTATTGCTGGAATTCTCTAGTTTATTTTTCAGATTAAATAAACCCAGTTTCTTCAACTTCTCAACTTCTCACAGTTTATATATTGTAGACCCCTGAGCATCTTGGGTAGCCCTTTTATGGACCTTCTCCAATGTCTTCCAACACCTTTCCTGAATTGAGAGGATGTGTAGCAGGAAAGCTAGACACAATAATGCAAGTGCAGCTACAATCATGCCAAGTCGAGGGTATTAATAACCCTCTGATCTGCTGGCTACGTTTCTCCTAAGGTTTGCCTTATTTGTGATGCAAGTGTGCAGTTGGCTGGTATTCAAGCTGGTGTTTCCCATAACCTTCAGGTCCTTCCCATCAGAGCTGCTGCTCAGCCTCATGTTTGGGGGTTTTCCAGGTGCAGAATTTTGCACTCACTGAACCTCATGAGTTTCTTTTGACTAAGTTTAGGTCTTTTTCTGGGAAATAGTTAACAGCTGGAGATAATTAACTTTTGAGATGGCTATATTTCTTAAGGAAATAATTGTCATATGCCACTTATCACAGGTTAATTAAGTTTTAATTTAAGGTTCTATTTCCTGTGACTTTCTGAAAAGCACGATGGGAGTACAAAATTTAATTTAAAGCGTGTGTCTCTTAGAGCCCGTTTTAGTAGCAAAACACCTTCCTGATGGAAGGTAAATCTGGAGACTCAGTCCTCCTGCTCTTATCAGGCAAAATTTTTACAGATCCCAAGTAATACAGATATACATGGAGCTACACATATTAAGATGAAGCAAGGCCATAATAGCAAATTGTACTTTCTAATGTCTCCTGACAAAAACTCTATTTCATTAAAATAAGGCATCTCCATCTATAAAACCAAGTTAATCTTAATGCTAAAACTTAATACCTCAAACGCCGGCAAAAACTGTCAGATGTGTGGGTACATCAGCCTTAACCTTTTGAGTCACAATTTTGGTTCTGTCGACTTGCAGAGAGGTTTAAGTCTGGTTCTGTTTGATCTTGATCTCTTCCCTAAGTCCCTAAGAGTTCTGATCTGTTTATAAAATGTTACAAAGAGACAATGTGAGACTTAGCTTAATATAACTAATGATTTCAAAAGCTAGAGTATTCTCTAGACAGTGAGTGAGGGTAGATTTTTATTTTAATAAGCTTCAGAACCAACATAGCTTGTGTATAGGAAGCTTAAAAATGTATGCATTTCCTACATTTCTTAGCCATCAATTCGTAATTGTTCTGTTGTCTGCGCTCTAAAAATACTGTTAAACCAAACATTAAACCAAACCAATCTCTCCTTATTTACTGAAGAATTATCTTTCCAGATTCTCATATTATCATATTTTGCAATTATCAAGCTTAGCCAGGCAACAGTGTGAAGGATTTAATTTAAAACACCTTTGTAGAGATATTTTTTCTTCTCTTTGCAGACCTTACCCCCAGCTGTCATATCTGTAGTTTCATGTGTATCTGCTATCTGCTGCTAAAAATAGAGCTTTATTATTAAGAAACAAGTGGAAAAATAAGTCTTTTCTGTCCTCAGAATTTAATTCTTCTGCTGAGTTTCTGAGCACTGCCTTAGTCTGGCTTTCTCTCCCCATTGTTTTGTGCATTAATACAGTTGGATAAATCTGTTTGAATTCAGCCCTGTAATTCTCCATGGAGGACTGTGGACCAGAAATTAGATGGATGATGCTGAGTCCCAGGCAGCTGACAGCATCTTTTCCAAGAGTTTATGAGATAACCTCTTTAGGTTGTAATTTTACTTATCAGCACCTTTTCTTCCCCTCTGCATTTTCTAGATTATTATCATAAAAGAGCAGATAATGGTCCTCTTTTGTTTTCCTCTGGTAAGGAAAGGAACATAATGTACACTGCTCTTCTACTTCACCTGCAAGTCAAAGGTGTCAGCCAAGGTTTCTCGGAGAAATAGCTCTGGCCTAGAACCTTACAAAGGTTTAGACCATTACAGTGAAAGAACTGTACTTGCTGTTTGCAGACTCCATATGATTATTAATTACTAAGTTTATAGTTTGAGTTCTGCTTTTTTTTTGTCAGTCGCTGGGTACAGATTTTGGTTTTAATTCCTACTTAGCCATTCTAATGTCTACTTTAAAACTTGCAAGTAAACAAGGACTTGATGCTACCTCTTCTTTTGGCTTGCTCCTTGTTTTCCAGCATTTGTTGATCAACACAAGAGCCAGCCTGGCTGGTCTCCACTTGCCTTATTCTGCCATGCAACATCTCTAGTGCTGCCTCTCAGCAAGAAAGAGCTGCTCCCAGCAGTTTTCCTGAAATTGCAGGAGTGCAGAGGAATGCCTTCTCTATTACCTTCAGTGTGCAGAAAGCCACTGGAAACTGACAAATGAGTAGGATAATGTCTTCGCAGCACCACATCTTCTGCATCTTTTCCTAAACTAACTGACAACGAACCTTCTGCAAATGTTCCAAACAAACCCCAAATTTGGCCAGCTATCCTGAGGAGGTAAGGTTGTTTTTTTTCCTTTATGGTAACAGTTGGATGTCTCAGCTGTGCGTTACATAAAATCAATGAATGGTATACTCTAGAAAAATGTGCTGGAGAATACCTCCCTGGTTAGGATGCAGTTTTTATTTTATCCATCTACCTATAAGAGTTCTTGTATGGATGTACTGGTTTATATATGGCTTTTCAGTATGTTTTTATAGTGGAAAAACATCCTTATACTAAGAAAAACCAAATGTGCATCCCATGTTGTTGTTTAACTAAACTGATACAGACAAAGTAGTACAACTTGATAGTACAGACCGGTCTGTAGTAAGGGGTGGCAACCATGTAATTTTTTAAGCAGATGGTATGCTACAAGCCCCCGTCAACTATGGGAAAGTTCTAGATTTGCTTTACTATTGGAGGAAATATCTAGAACATCTTCTAGCACACAAGTGGAGCCACCCACTTTGAAGGAGTGATACAGATTTTGCCACTAGCTGCAGAGGTTGAGATAGGGGATTTAATTAACTTGTGTCAAGTAAATAATGTGTGTATCCCTGAATGGAGGAGACAGATACTCTAGACACAGGCTGGAATAATGGACTGACTGAATTTTAGAGGATTGGAAAATGAGGTAATTGTGGTCGAAAAATTAAAACCAAAATATTTTAAAGAAGTTGAATGATACTACCAGGAAACTTACTCAGAGTCCAGAGAGAATAATCTCAGCAGAAGGAGACAGGGAAAGAAATTAAACCCTTATAAATTTTATTCTTTTATCATCTAGAATGATCCTCTTGGCATACACTGTGGACAAAAGGAAAATTATAACACAAATAGCATAGAAATGGGCCACATCAGGACTTGAATGTGCAATTTAATGTCTCCTTGTAAAAAGCCATCTCCAGTAAGATTAAGACTGTAAATTTTATAACATATATGAAAACAAAAGCTGGTGATGCAACACAGGCTTATGGTGCAATGATGGGGTTGGAGGGGCTGACATAACATACAAATCTATCTTACAAAACCTCGATGTAAATGCATCTGTTACTATGTAAAGGAGGAGCAACTTATACTTGGCTTCCCTTTACAAAGAATCATAGAATAGTAGGGGTTGGAAGGGACCTCCCAAGATCACCTAGTCCAACCTCGGCTGCCAGAGCAGGGTCACCTAGAGCAGGCTGGGCAGGAATGCATCCAGGAGGGTTTTGAATATCTCCACAGGAGATACCACAACCTCTCTGAGCAGCCTGTTCCAGTGCTCTGTCACCCTCAAAGTAGAGATGTTTTTCCTCATGTTGAGATGGAACTTTCTGTGTTCCAGTTTGTGCCCATTGACCCTTGTCCTGTTGCTGGGCACCACTGAAAAGCGTCTGGCCCCATCCTTTTGACACCTGCCTTTTAGATATTGATAAGCATTGATGAGATCTCTTCTCAGTCTTCTCTCCTCTGGGCTAAACAGGACTACGTCTCAGCCTTTCCTCGTAAGAGAGGTGCTCCAGTCCCTTGATCATCTTCATAGCCTTCTGCTGGACTCTTTCCAGTAGTTCCTTGCTTTTCTTGAACTGGGGAACCCAGAACTGGACACAGTGCTCTAGAAGTGGTCTCACCAGGGCAGAGCAGAGGGGCCCTCGACCTGCTGGCCACGCTCTTTGTAATGCACCCCATTGGCCTTCTTGGCCACAAGGGCACATTGCTGGCTCGTGGGCAACTTGATGTCCACCAGGACTTCCAGGTTCCTCTCTGCAGAGCTGCTCTCCAGCAGGTCTCACCAGTTAGTTCCCCAGCAACACTTGATGTCTTTGGAAGGGAGACAACAGTGACAGGAGGCCACCAACATGATAAGGGGGTTTTTGGGCCACGGGCCCGCACTCCCCCTCAGAGGGGCCGCCCAAGGGCCGGGGCTGACCTGATTCCCCCATCCTCGGCGGGTGAGGGAAGCCGCCGGCTCCAAGCCCACCCCTCGCCGCCCGCCCTGCCACCTCTCCCCGCCGGGCTGCTGCTGCTGCTGGCGCCATTCCCTCGGCCTCCGCTGCGCGGCGGGCCGGGCCGGGCCGCTCCTCCCGTTACCAAAGCAACGGCGGTGCCGGGGGCGCCGGGGCGGGCCAGGCCGCGCCGCTGGGTTCCCGCCCCCCCATCTCCTCCTCCGCCGCTGCCGCCGCCCCGCAGCCGGCGGGCTGGCAGGCTGCCGTCCGCCAAGATGGTTCACCACTCGGGCTCCATCCAGTCCTTTAGGCAGCAGAAAGGTCAGTGGAAACCCCCCCATGGAGACGCATCGCCCGGGGATGGGGCGGAGGGTGTGTGTTGGGGGGGCAGACTCTGTGGCTGCGGGTCCCCGCTACGGTTGGTTTCCGTGCAGGAACGCCCCCCCCGGGGGTCTCCAGGTGCGTCCCCGGTGGGTCCTGCCGTTGCTGCTTTCGGGTGTTTTACCGGTTTTCCAGTCACGAGGCTGCAGCGCAGGGGAAGGACGCCCCGCGGGGCGAGCTCCGCCGCCATCCCGCGCCCCGGCGGCTGCGGGGGCTGAGGGGCCCGCGTCCCGCTCCCACCCCCGGCTGACACCCGCCGCTCCCCTCGGCGACAAAGTTTTTTCTCCCCGAGAAAAGGTGCTGCTTTGTGGTGTCCAGTTGTCGCACAGGTGATGTGTGTGATGCGGACAGGTCGCTCAGGCTGCGCTGGTGTTTCTGGGGTTGTTTCTGGGGTTGTTTCTGGCTTTAGTCTTCCTATCGGGCTATTCCCCGAGTGGAAGCCTCAGGAAGGGATTTTATCTGTCGTCGTGAGGGGGGCTGTAGCGTTACAAGTGCAAATACTACTTCGGTGTAATCCCTGCGTCTGCTTGTTTGTTTGTTTTGGGGGGTTTTTAAATGCACACTGAAAGCTTTTGCTGGTCAACAGACACAAAGGTAAATTTTCAGTTGTGATTATGGTCTCTGTAAAACCCCTGTTGTGGTTAGAAAAAAAGGTAATTCATAGAATCATCATGGAAAGGTTAAGAGTTGGAAGGGACCTTAAAGATCATCTAGTTCCAACCTTCTGCCACTTAAAGATCATCCAGTTCCAGCCCTCTGCCTCGGGCAGGGACACCTTCCCAAGGGACCTTAAGGATCATCTAGTTCCAACCCTCTGCCTCGGGCAGGGACACCTTACTACTAGAATTCCCACAATGAACTTTGTTTGTTTATTTCTTGAACCTGAAACTGACATTTCTACTCTAGCTATTTTTCTCTACAATCCTACTTTGAGAGATAAGATGAAACCAAGATTTCTGTCTTTATGAGCATCCCTTTGCAGTCCTCCTGTTGTTTTAGCTGTTAACAAACTTTTTTTTTTCTTAGAGTGCAGTATGCCATAAATTATGATTTAATGTGGTATGCTTCATATATAAATCATGGGTTCACTTATTGGATTTTGTCTCATTCAAGTTCTTCTCTTTGAATGGTTAGTGGAAAATAAATAATTCAAAGCACTTATTCCATTCTGGTAATTTAATAATAAATCTAGTTCCTTGTAGAGGTTTTGCATTTAATGCCTATCTTGTGTGCAGTAATGAGTAGTGCTTTTTCAAATTGTAAAATGTCTCATTTAGTCAGCTTCAAAGTTAATTAATTAGTGTAAAAAAACCCTTTTTTAAACTGTCATAGATACTTTCATAAAAGCATCAGGTGACTTGGAGTGTTAATCCTTAGTTTTTTGTAAGAAAATGTTTCTTATATTACAGCAACGATTAGCAAACTCCAGAGCCCCTGTCAAGACCCTTCAGGAGCTATTCTGCTCTTCTTATCTTATATTACAGCAACGATTAGCAAACTCCTGAGTCCCTGTCAAGACCCTTCAGGAGCTATTCCGCTCTTCTGTAATAATCTTTTAAAAAACACCCCAAAACTAACTTCATTATGTTGAAGTTCAGGGATGAAATTTAGTTGCTTGAAACTAAGCCATGCCATGTGATTTATTAAATTGTATGTGTGTGGTAGTCATAAAACTTCATAATAACCTAGTGCTTGTAGAGGTTTTGCATTTAATGCCTATCTTGTGTGCAGTAATGAGTAGTGCTTTTTCAAATTGTAAAATGTCTCATTTAGTCAGCTTCAAAGTTAATTAATTAGTGTAAAAAAACCCTTTTTTAAACTGTCATAGATACTTTCATAAAAGCATCAGGTGACTTGGAGTTTTTTGTAAGAAAATGTTTCTTATATTACAGCAACGATTAGCAAACTCCAGAGCCCCTGTCAAGACCCTTCAGGACCTATTCAGCTCTTCTGTAATAATCTTTTAAAAAACACCCCAAAACTAACTTCATTATGTTGAAGTTCAGGGATGAAATTTAGTTGATTGAAACTAAGCCATGCCATGTGATTTATGAAATTGTATGTGTGTGATAGTCATAAAACTTCGTAATAACCTAGTGGGTTTTGCCATTTGCTTATTGAGAAGTAGATTGTTCTCTCCTCCGTATTCCTGAAGAAATCCTGATTAGGGCACCTTGCCAGTCAATGCTTTGGAAAAGAGAGGATGCTCTTATGGAACTATGGAGCCTGTACAGCATTGATGAGTTTGTGTACCCCTTTCCTGAACATCTCATCTGCAGTGTGATGTGTACTGAATCCACCTGAGTGAGTTCAGTCTGTTTTTCTCAACCTACGGCTTTTAGGGATGGGGGAGGATAGCACGAAATCTTGGACAACAAGCTACAGAGGAACTAAGCAAACATAAATCATAATCAGGAACTTGTCATCTAATCATGAGGTACTTAAAAGAAGCTAAGACTCTGGTACTCTGGAGTTCGTGGGCACTGATCTCATCAGCAGAGAGCATCATGTCATTTTGTGATTTCTTTTTTTTTTTTAAATTTGGTATTATATGTCATTCTCCTACTTTAAATTTAGGATTTCAGTTACTGCCATTTCTAACTTACTGCAGCTGAGATTTTGACTAAATGCACTGTTTGTTTTCTAGCTGCTCAAAATTCAGTCTGTTTTTCTCAACCTACGGCTTTTAGGGATGGGGGAGGATAGCACGAAATCTTGGACAACAAGCTACAGAGGAACTAAGCAAACATAAATCATAATCAAGAACTTGTCATCTAATCATGAGGTACTTAAAAGAAGCTGAGACTCTGTTACTCTGGAGTTCGTGGGCACTGATCTCAGCAGCAGAGAGCATCATGTCATTTTGTGGTTATTATTTTTTTTTTAATTTGGTATTATATGTCATTCTCCTACTTTAAATTTAGGATTTCAGTTACTGCCATTTCTAACTTACTGCAGCTGAGATTTTGACTAAATGCACTGTTTGTTTTCTAGCTGCTCAAAAACCAGTGCCCTAAATTCCCTTTTTTTTTTTACAGAATCAGTGGTAATCCTCATGAAATGGCCAACTGCCCATCACAGCTGTGCCTCGTATGCTTCACTTGCATTAAGACCAAGCTTCATTTCTTTGGGGGGGGATTGAAAGGGCATTATTTTTATGTGGAGTCTGAATCATATAGGAAAGATAGAAGTCAACGAAGATAATAGTTCCTGAAAACAAATAGAATTATGTTGAAGTTCAGGGATGAAATTTAGTTGATTGAAACTAAGCCATGCCATGTGATTTATGAAATTGTATGTGTGTGATAGTCATAAAACTTCGTAATAACCTAGTGGGTTTTGCCATTTGCTTATTGAGAAGTAGATTGTTCTCTCCTCCGTATTCCTGAAGAAATCCTGATTAGGGCATCTTGCCAGTCAATGCTTTGGAAAAGAGAGGATGTTCTTATGGAACTATGGAGCCTGTACAGCATTGATGAGTTTGTGTACCCCTTTCCTGAACATCTCATCTGCAGTGTGATGTGTACTGAATCCACCTGAGTGAGTTCAGTCTGTTTTTCTCAACCTACGGCTTTTAGGGATGGGGGAGGATAGCACGAAATCTTGGACAACAAGCTACAGAGGAACTAAGCAAACATAAATCATAATCAGGAACTTGTCATCTAATCATGAGGTACTTAAAAGAAGCTAAGACTCTGGTACTCTGGAGTTCGTGGGCACTGATCTCATCAGCAGAGAGCATCATGTCATTTTGTGATTTTTTTTTTTTTTTAAATTTGGTATTATATGTCATTCTCCTACTTTAAATTTAGGATTTCAGTTACTGCCATTTCTAACTTACTGCAGCTGAGATTTTGACTAAATGCACTGTTTGTTTTCTAGCTGCTCAAAAACCAGTGCCCTAAATTCCCTTTTTTTTTTTTACAGAATCAGTGGTAATCCTCATGAAATGGCCAACTGCCCATCACAGCTGTGCCTCGTATGCTTCACTTGCATTAAGACCAAGCTTCATTTCTTTGGGGGGGGAATTGAAAGGGCATTATTTTTATGTGGAGTCTGAATCGTATAGAAAGATATAAATCAACCAAGATAATAGTTCCTGAAAACAAATAGAAATTAATTTTAACCTTTTTAGAAACAGAGCCTGTACCTATTGCCAGGTAACATAATATTCAAACTCCCTTGCTGAAGAGAGGGAACTTTTAAGATGGGAGGTCGAATGGGTTAGAGAGCATTTTGTTTCCTTACCTACTCTGAGCCCCTTGTTCTGTCTGAGAAGGCAAGCAGTGGTTTCGGGACCACAGCTGTCTTTACAAGCCTTTGAAGAACAGAACCAAGTTCTTCAGTCTCATGGGTGTCTAGGAATCTTCAGTAAGGAGGAAAAAAGAGAGAAAAGCCCACATTTATAACCCAAGGATTTCTCTCTGGTTTGAGTTTGATGGGTGGTTTTTTTTTCCTTTCTTTTTTTTCCTTCTTGACAAGAGTGAGGAGGTGTTCACAGTAGGTGGTTGCCGTTATAATGTGCCGCCATGGTTTTGTCTTGCTCTTTGTTCAGATTGTGTATGCAGAGTGAAACCCCCAGTTTTCAAAAGCTGCAACGGAGCTCAGCGTAGTGTTATAAAAAGATGCTGAGAGTTTTGAAGAAAAGAATCTCATTCTTCTTCACCCCCACAATTTTTGTTCTTCTCCTTGTATCTGAAGGCATGCCTATCAAAAAGAGCAGTGTCCTAGAGGTAGACTAATCTGTGTCTCTGCACAGTAGTGTGTTAGATCTGTTAAGCCATCTGTATAGTATTTTGTGGCTATTTTTAACCTCGACTGTGGCAGAAACTGCTTTTTCTGAAATTACTTTCCTCAGTAATTTTCTCAGAGATAAAAATTTTGGTATTAAACATATACCTTTATACTTTTTACCCCTTCGAAAGGTGATGCAACCCATGACCACTGAAGAATTGTCAGAGAAAAAAAGGAAGAAATGTTTCTTATTTACTAGTTTTTCCCCAACCATTCTTTGGAAAAGAAAAATCCTCAGACATGAATACACACTTTTGCTTAAAATTACCAAGTAATAAATCGTTATTCAGGAAGGAGAAGTAAGAATTAGATAATGTTGATGAGAACAGAGATCATCTCCATAGATAATTTGTTGCTTAATAATTCCAGGGAAAGACAGCTCATTAGGACTTGATATTTGATCTCAATCACAATTGAATAACAATCTTTTAAACGTAGGACATAGAAAGATATGCTAGCCTTATGGTAGACTTTGTGTTTTCCGTAATGTGTATGAGACTGGTGCAAAGCAATTGCTTTTTTTATTAGGGAGCTCTATTAAAAAATTATATCCTTCAGAAGGAAAGGCAACCTAATTTCCAAGAGGCTCTTCTTTTAAGAGATACTTGATGGTGAGTGGTTTTGAATGTTTCTGGCCTGACAGATGGTAAAACCTGCATTTAGGGTGCAGGTCAAGGTAAGGACGATGCTTAAAATTTTAAATATCTAGGACTTCAGTCCTGATACACAGACTGCAATTTCCTGCATGCTCTGCTGGGTGCTTTTATTGACTATTGTTCTTTTTAATACCCCTATCAAAGCTTTTTAATGAAAGAGTTCATGGCTGGGAAAAAGAAATTACGTTCATGCCTTAAAATTGAGTTGCTTTTAGCATGGTGTGTGAGTTTTAGGAACGTGGACTGCAGATAAAAATCCAGTGGGTAATTTGGGGTGCTTCTCGTGCGTTCCTGTTGAAGGTGTGCAATGGGACAGGAAGGGGTACAGCAACTTCAGTACACATTATGTCTTTGATGAGAGTCTCAAGGGATTTATCTTGAACTTGCATGACTGCACAAATCAGGTATCTCCATAAAAGATGTATTCCTAGATCTGCATGCCAAATATTTTGTTTCATTTTATATATTAGTCAGCTGAAGCTGTAGCACGGTTTAGGTGGACTGAGGGTTGGGTTGAGAAGCTCTAAAAAGCTACAGTCATTCTCCCTTCATGGAGGCAGTTGTCACTTCAATAACTGGTCTTGTTAAATTATTTTGAGCTATTTAGAGGACCACTGCTGTTGTAGAGTACAGGGGTTTTTGTTATTGTTGTTTTACTTCAATTTTAAGATCGTAATGACCTGCATTCTTTATAAAACATCTCTTAGAGGACCACTGCTGTTGTAGAGTACAGGTTTTTTGTTATTGTCGTTTTAGTTCAATTTTAAGACCGTAATGACCTGCATTCTTTATAAAACATTTTGTGAATTTAAATTGCATTTAACTTGTGAATTTCAATGAGGGTTTGTAAAGATCACATTTTTCATATTGCACCAGAGTTTTCAGTATTCAGATGCATTTAACTTGTGAATTTCAATGAGGGTTTATAAAGATCACATTTTTTATATTGCACCAGTTTTCAGTATTCAGACACTTAGACTTGTAATTAAGATTCTCATGGAGAATTCTCCAAGGATGTTTGATACTTCAGTGGCACCAGTGAACCTGGTAAACTTAATAATCCAAAGAGACTGCTGAAATTACTAGAAGATGCAATTCTGTCATACGAAAATTTATGAGAGATTGTGACTCTTTGCTATTGTTCTCCAGAGCAGAAAGGCCAGGTTTCCATGTCAGCGTGAGTAAAGGAATTTTTAGGGCTCAGCTCTTTTGTTTGCATTCCAAGGAGCACTAACATGTACAGGAAATTTCAAAGCTATCCTCATCTTGACTCTGAAAGCTGAGAGCAATGCAGCTATTAATACACTCCCTTAAAAGGATACCATATTCAAATAGTGCCATTTATAATGCTTTTCAGTTCCCTGAAAGAGGGCAAGGCACACTTTTATTGAGATTTACCTTTGCATTCCAAGGAGCACTAACATGTACAGGAAATTTCAAAGCTATCCTCATCTTGACTCTGAAAGCTGAGAGCAATGCAGCTATTAATACACTCCCTTAAAATGATACCATATTCAAATAGTGCCATTTATAATGCTTTTCAGTTCCCTGAAAGAGGGCAAGGCACAATTTTTAATGAGATTTACGTGGTTATTTTTGCTCTTAATTTTGTTGCCAGGTACGGCCACGCAATTTAAGATGTACTTCACCTTTTTCAATCAGACACCTTAGAAGGGCTCATAGTATGTCTTTTTATTCTGGATTATACTGTTGTAGGTTGTAATTTCAATAAAATATAGAGCTTCATTGAAAATAATCATTAAACATGACATATTAAACCTTATATTATGCAGGTGCATGAATGCTGTAGAAATAAATTAAATATTGGTTCTACATTTTTTTTCACTGAATGAATATTTTAAATGAGAAAGCTAAGGAAGTCTGAAATTTTTAGTTTTTCAGATAACTCTGCTATCTGACTACAGACGATGATGCTGTGGTAGAATGTCTGGGCATTAGCTTCCTACGTTCTGATTTAAGTATAGCTTGATATAGTATTATCTGTGGAAAAAAACCTTGTACCCATTCCAAAGCTTTTCAAAACTTCCTCAGTAAGGGCCTGTTAAAATAGGCAACCCCCACCAACGCTGATTTGCTTTAGAACTCTAATTTTACCATTTATATTTCATTGAGTATCACCACAAAATTGCAAGTTCCAGTTCTGCCTTCATATTTTGGTTGGTTTATTCTGCTTTTTGTCATTCTTGAAACGTGCTAAATGAGGACAACAAATGAAACAACTCTGCCAGTGTAAATACTCTTGAATATTTGTAATAGTAGTTTCAATACACCAGATTTTGTTAAAGTGTTTTGCAACAAAATTAGGAGTAGTCAACATATTTTATGATTCAGGGTATTTTACAGCTCCAACAACATGAGAAATTGAAACATCATCCTAACTAACCAACAACAATGAGAGATTGAAACATCATCCTAGCTAACAAGTCAACATATTTTATGATTCAGGGTATTTTACAGCTCCAACAACAATGAGAGATTGAAACATCATCCTAACTAACAGTGTTGAGAGCCCCACATTCCAAGCAATGCAGTCAGCTGGATGGAGTGCTGAGAGCCCCACATTCCAAGCAATGCAGCCAGCTAGGTAGCAACTGGAAAAGTAATGATGTTTGGGGCTTTTTTTTCCACTGAAAAGTGAGCAAAAAGAATAGCCATTCATATTGTAGACATATTGTGATAGCAGAAACTGACTATGCTAAATTTACAAGCTTGCTGAGCGACATGAAGATCTCTTGTTTTCTGCTTGGGCCTGCCTAAATCGAAGATAGTTTTCTTGAGTCTGACACTCAAGCAATTATTTTTTTCTGAAAGCATCATTCATGGGGTTACAAATCTTAAACTCCCTTTACCAAGCTCGTTCTAGAATGAGTTCAGTTCTATATATCCTAAAGCATATGTTACAGTAGATTATTTATTGGAGACAAGTGTAACTCAAAACTAAGCTACAGTGCACAGCAATATGTTTTAACAACTCTGAGCCTCAATGAATGCAAATTCATCACTGTTTTCTCAGAATGAGCCTCTGAGTCTGCCTCAATTTGGGTTATCATCTGGTTTGCGAGGGCTTGAAGCCAGTGCGATTACTTAAGTGAGGAATTGTTCATTTGTCTGACTGGTGAGGTCACAGTTTAATTCACAATCCGTTTGGGTATTTTAAATGGTGTTTTGAAGAAGCTGATATCGTAGTTTCCTTTCGGGTCATTTCTAATATACAAACACCAGGCAAATCATAACATTTATGTTGTGACTGTTTGATCTGCTTAAATAAAGGTAGAGGTCGCTTGAGGAGAAAAAATATCACGAGAACATGCTGAATTAGATGAATAGAGTTATAGACTAGTTTAGGTTGGAAGGGACCTTAAAGGTCATCCAGTTCCAACCCTCCTGCCATGGGCAGGGACACCTCCCACCAGACCAGGTTGCTCAAAGCCCCATCCAGCCTGGCCTTGAACACCTCCAGGGATGGGAGCTTCTCTGGGCAACCTGTTCCAGTGTCTCACCACCCTCATAGATTCCGTCTCTGCAACTCAGGAAAAGGAAGTGTTGTTTGAAGAGTATCTGCAGAAATCCCTTTTGAACAACAGATTGCCACTGTTCATATGGTTTGCGTTTGTTTCTTTAGTAACAACGTAGGACAGGGACATGCTTGGGTTTTCTTGCTTCTTGGCTGTGATTCTTGCTGGATTTCTGTGTAGTGCTGGTAGCTCAAGAAGGATACACAAACAAAGGAAACTGGAGCTCTCAAATCTGCGTTGAAAAATTCATAAGTACATCACAGTTACTGAAGAGCTGTAGCTCATCACGTATGCTCCAGATAACTCCTGTGATGATGGCAAGCTTTGGAGTTAAAAAACATTCAAAATGTCATATTCTATTCACTGCTTGTCTCATTCAGTGGGATTACTCTTGCTCAAAAATTTCCTTACGCCTTTCTGTTTGTTTAGTAACTACACCTTTCTAAGCCAGAAGGTCTGATGTATATAATATTTGCATTCTGTTGTCTTTCTGTTTCATTAAACTGATAAGGTTAGTACTTTTAATGAATTAATTTTCCTGAACCATTAATGAATTATTGCATTTTGCAGGCAGAACTCCCTTTTTACCTTCAGGCTATTTTGCGCAGTCCATTAGCTTCCTTTTTCTGTGTGGTTTTTCTAAAAGTAACTTAATAGTGTGAGAAAATAGCAACAGAAGAGCAACAGGGATTAAACAGTGAAAATACTAGGAGAGGCTGGCAATCCAAAGAGTTCCCCAAATTATGAATGAGTTGAGAGATTATAGGGAGGATGTTTTAAAGGACTATTTAAAGGTAAATAAAAACAAATATAGAAAGATGAGTATTGATGTGGAGACACGGGAATGGTAGGTGGGTAGGTCGATAAATAAACCAGTAGCCTGTAGTGAAAGCAGACTGAGCATATTCAAAGGTCTTCAGTGTGTAAGCAGTGCTCCTTGGCTGCTTCTGCTGAAGTAGGACTGTACACCGGGGATTTGCAGATATCACAGCAGAACCCTCATCACATCAAGCCATGTCAGCAGCACCAGCACTAAGTATTGATTTCAAAGTCGCCTGCTAGAAGAAAGAGGACGAAGTAACTTATAGACAGATGGCATTCAAATTTCAAAGAAAGTGATACTGTGTGTGTGAAAAATAATGAATGTAAGTGTGTGTACAGCTGCCTTCACTTCAGAGAGAAACAGGTACCACCTGAATGCAAAATCTGTATGTTTGAATATTCTGCAGAGGCTGGATATTTCAGCTGAGAAAAGCGCAAGACCTCTGCTTTACCATTTAGTCTCTCATAAAATGCTTCTGGTTTGTATTGGCATCATACCTAAAAGTGAAACGTGGCAAAATGGATTGCTGAATTTTGAATAGTCTCAGTGGGGGCCCAAATTCCTCTGGTGTGGAAAACTTCCATTTTGTTGGTACATTTAAGGATAGATAGGAGATATAAATGTTTATATTTTTATATATTTTAAACACTTACTTTTGATATATATTAAGCTTTCAATAAACACTTGTACATCTCTGAAGGCTGATCTTTTGCAGAGGAAGGTTGTCATTTCAAAGCTATTCAGGTGGAATTCCAGTGAACAATGTCACTCTTGACAAGCTTTGAATCATTCGCAATCAGATTTTTTTTAAAGATTTTAAAAGACTCAGGAAAATATTCTGTCAGGCTTTTTAATAGCACTTGGATATCTAACAATGTAGTAATTGTTAGGAGTTATGCATCTACCTCTTTGCAAGGTGTTGGAATTCAATGTGCCCCAATACTTTAAAAAGCTGACCCTAAATATCTAATGCTTTTTAAAAAGAAGTCTCTGTGTTCACCAATACTTTAAAAAGCTGACCCTAAATATCTAACGCTTTTTAAAAACAAGTCTGTGTTCACCGGAAGATTCAATTCCTTCTTAAATGATTAATTTAGACGTGAATAACTGTTCCTGGTTACCTCTTCTATAGATGCACTCATTATGGTGTAGTTAATGGCTACACCCAGAGTTAGCCCAGAAATCTGGCTTAGGCAAGCTGCAAGCTTCATCCTGAGTTATCTGGCCTCCTGAGTGCAATGGGTGGATGCTGTGTGTATATCATTGAAGCAACTGCAAACTGAAGATCTAAAAGCCAGGGATCCCTGGCAGCAGCTCTCTGCAGGGCATCACAGCCAGAGCAGTCCCTGCTAAGGACATGGGGACATCATGAGATGCAGAGGGAGAGCCTTTGAGGACAGTACCAGACTTGTGAGGGGAGGGACCAAACCAGGGAAGGAGGAAACAAAGTGTGTTAGGATCAACATTTTACAATCACCACAAAACCTTTTTCTGATATGCAAAAGCAAGGATTTTTTCAGATAAAAATGTTTTGCACTGCGTTTTGCTTATATTACAATATTATAAGCAGGTGCTGCTGTCTATTTAGCAACCAACAAGGCATTGCTCTCACTATTGTGAAGTGCCTTGGCGTATAGGGTTCAGTGAAAATGGAGGAGAAGGATTTTTAGAAGCACAAATAGTCAGTAGGAATAAATGAATAATGCACAGGAGCTTAACCATGTTGCTATTAATAATTCACACTTTTAAGAAATGCAAGGCTGCAAGGCTTTGAAGTTGCTGTTTTAGAAATCCAGCATCTAAATAAAATGGAAAAACAGAATGGAAAAGCACTCTGTCATAAGAAAGCACTTATTGTTGCTCTCCTTCCTGAAATGTGGTTGGACTCAAAGGTATTTCATGATGATTGATTTGGTAATTATCTTGAGCATACTTGAACATAAATAAAACTTTGTCATAAAGATTTTATGGATGTAGTCCACACAGAAGCCTCACATGCTCTCAGTGATAACAGTGGAATTTCAATGGACGTACCTGAGAATTTGATTGGATTTGCTTTTATGGGGTATAGCTATGAATAAGAAATGATGCATCTTGTATCTCATTATCAAATGCAAGTAGTGTATGAAGAGGAATTAAAAAGATTATAATAGTCACGCTCCAAAATCATAAGGAGAACAGGCTAATGAGGAGAGAACAATACTTCAAATTTTGGCCTCATATAAAGAGAAATTCTCTGATCTTTTTCTCCTGGACTGTCAGAGGTTTTTCCACAGCTGAGGCATTAAACTACTTTTTAGAGCTACTCTGAAGTAAGTATAATGTGTTGTTAGGGTTCAGTCTGAACTTTCCATTATTCTGTACTGTAGGAAAGGAGCATCTCCAAATTTCTATTATTTTATATTGTAAGAAACCTAGAAATAAACATGAGATTGACTTGTGTTTTGAAATTTGCATTCGTAAGTGCTTGTACATTCATGGAAAGATTTTCTTCAGAAGGAAAAATGATGCTTCATATTCTAATGACGGGACTGATTCATGTTCTATGATTAGATTCATCTTCATATCATATGACTATTTTCTAGATTCATATTCTATGACTAGTTTCATATTCTATGACTAGATCTGTCTGCTGTCAATCTGACCGGGCTGTTTTTCATCTTGGCCACCGTGTGTAACGTTATGTCCAATTCTGGTGCATCGGTTCTGGAGTGAGTTATCTGATTTGGTTTCTGAGGTGTTTGGGCTTTGTTTGTACTGAAGTGTGGTGCCAAGCATTGCACAGTGTTAGTACTGTAGTTGTGATTATTTAGTCATATAAACAATCTGTTATTGTGTTGCCTTTTATTAGATTTAATGATTCAGTTTGGTAAGACTTGGAAGTTAAAGCTTCTCTTCAGATAACGTGGAACTTCCCTAGAGCTTTCTGGTGCTGTTAGGTTTCTCACAAGTGTATTAGTTGGTCAGGTGAAGAGCCTCCTTCACTTCTTGCATCGCTTGCTAGCTCTTGGAGGATCTGGGCACAAGTCAGATGTTCTCATGGGCACAATAAACATGAAAAAGGAAGCTGTGCTTGTTACCTACTAGTGTCATCATCTAGTAAAAGGAAGCTGTGCTTGTTACCTACTAGTGCCATCATCTTGTTAGAATCATAGAATGTGTTGGAATGGAAGGGACCTTTAAAGGTAAGCAGGGACAGTAAGCAGGGACATCTTTAACTAGATTGGATTTCTCAGAACCTCATCAAGCCTGACCTTGAATGTCTCCAGGGATGGGGCTTCCATCACCTCTCTGGGCAATCTGTTTCAGTGTCTCACCACCCATATTGTAAAGAACTTCTTCCTAATGTCAAATCTAAACCTACCCTGCTCTAGTTTAAACCCATTGCCACTTGTTCTGTTGTTCCTCTCCCTGATAACCAGTCCCTCCCCATCTCTCCTGTAGACCCCCTTTAGGTACTCAAAGGCTGCTATAAGGTCTCCCTGGAGCCTTCTCTTCTCCAGGCTGAACAACCTCAACTCTCTCAGCCTGGCCTCATAGGAGAGGTGCTCCAGCCCTCTGATTGTCTTGGTGGCCGTCTGCTGGACTCGATCCAACGTGTCCATGTCCTTCTTGTGCTGAAGACTCCAGAGCTGGACAGAGTACTCCAGGTGGGGTCTCACCAGAGTGGAGCAGAGGGGCAGAATCACCTTCCTTGAGCTTCTGGCCGCAGTTCTTTTGATGCAACCTGAGATGCAATTGGCTTTCAGGGCTACGAGTGCATATTGTTGGCTCATGTCCAGGTTTTCACCCACCAGTACCCCAAGCCCTTTTCCTCAGGGCTGCTCTCTGTCATATCCTCCCCCAGCCTGTATTGATAACGAGGATTGTCCCGACCCAAGTGCAAGACCTTGCACTTGGCCTTGTTGAACTTCCTGAGGTTGGCACAGGCCCACCTCTCTAGCTTGTTGAGGTCCCTCTGGATTGCGTCCAGTCCCTCTGGCATGTTGACTGTGCCACTTAGCTTGGTGTCATCACATCATAATCTCTTAGAAATAATTCATTTCATCCTTACGGCCATCCATAGGTATTTGCTGTCAAAGTTGTTCCCTAGGCAGAAGGAATCCAAGTATTTTAACGGGCTGGAATGAAAAGAAGGCAAGACAAGGAATCAAGAAATTGATGAAACTGGCTATTCAGCAATTTTTTTTCCTTTTAACAAGAGAAAAAGAGAAAGAGATAAATGGCTTCAAAACAAACCTTCCTTTAACAGCATTTTTACTAGTGCTAAATTCTTTCTGAATAAATGGCTTCAAAACAAACCTTCCTTTAACTTAGAAAAGCATTTTTACTAGTGCTAAATTCTCTCTGAGGTTAACAAACCACTCCAATCCTGCAGTTGTTCACACTTTTTTGAGAGTAACCTTGGGCTGATAAGAAAGCCTTGCAATACAAGGAAAACGAACAAATGTCTTTGGTATAGATGGTTAACGAAAAGTACAATCATAAAAGTATTAGGCACAACTTCTTGATTAAATGCTATGTAAAGTTCCAGGAAAAAGAGAGAGATTTGGGAAAAGACAGCTAAGCACATGGAAACTGAATGCTTTTTAAGATGAATATTAAAACAAGTTTGTGCTTTCTGCTTAGCGGGTTTCATATTACAAATATACGAGGACTGTGTCTCATTCAGATCATCAGTCTGCTTTATAATACACCAAGCAGTACAGAAAATGTTTTTTTTCAAAACAATGAATATTTTTTACGTGGCTGTTATTTTTGGCTTGGTTCTTTATTATCTTCTAGGCAGGCATTCCTGTATGCCACATAAGTTTCAATATTCAGCCATAAAAAAAGATCACTGGGGATGTTCTTCAGAGTCTTTCTTTTTTTAGCATGTAGAACAATTAGTTTAAAAATACCGAAATCATTAGGTAAAAAGGTAATAGAAGAAATAGTAATGTGATGCTTGTCCATGAATTAAGGGAAAAGAAAAAAAAAAACTGGTTCTATAGTTTAGAGTACATCAATGGGAAAAGCTCCCCCTACCTCCCCAGACTATGAAGCTGTGGCTTTTTAAAAATCTACTGTAGAAAAAATTAAGAAGATATAACACTCTTTTTATTTTCCAGCTTTTAACTGTGAACACTTTTCTTGTTCACAGAGAGGCTCCCAAGAGAAATGAATTTTAAGATATCAACTCAAAGTGCTATGCAGAGGTGGAATAATTAGGGTATCATGATTTTAATTTTCTTTCTGTTTTTGACAATTATTCACTTGTTTCTACTGCCAGTCATTTTCTTTCCACTGGAATTTTAATAGGCTATTTTGAAAGCTGCATTAGTGTGACTAGTTGGAAGAGTTGATCAAATTTCAAGAAAATTCTGGTCCTGTGAAAATTTGGCCTTTCTGCTATAGAGTCACTGTTTTGAGCAACTCTGTTTCTGTTAGTGGTGGTATTAACTCATGACTAGGGAGCTAAAAAGAGTAAAGTTCTAGAAGGAGTGCAAAGATATCTCAATTAGTGTTTGGTGAACTGGGAAATGCTGTGAAGAAAGTATCTTATACATTGAAGGCTTAAGATAGATCCTCTCTTGCTCTCTGAATGCTCTGATAATCTGATCTTGTAACCTTGGGGGTGCTGAGAAAAATATGAGATAGAATATATATGGAAGAACCAAGAGAAAACTAATGGGTTTATTCTGTTATCTCTATCGCTGCCTGAAATGGTAGATGTTTGAAGTGACGGAAATGACAGAGTGTGCTCCTCCACTCCAATAAGGGCAGGACTTCATTGCTAGATTTCCCTACTGTGCAGCTACCTGTTCTTGTATTTTTCGTAATTAGGTCATTCTTTGTGACCAACGTATTTATATAATTTATTCTTTTATAAGAGATCAGGTTACGCCCTTCCTCCTTTCCCATCCCAGCTTTTCAGATAGTAGAGGACAAAAGTCTTTCCACTTTCCCTTTCAACTTTCCAGTACTTTGTGTAGAAGACTATGTTATTAGGAAGAGCGTATGAGAGGTATCTGTTGTTTTGTGCTTATCAGAGCACTTTCATGAGTTCTAGAGAGAGAGGAAGAGAATAAGTGACTGGAAAGAAGGTCGAAGCTCCAGTAGCTGTCTCATGGAGTTGAATATGTGAAGCTCTTTCTTCCTCTGCACTCGTCTGGGGATCCTTGAGTGACACTGGGGCCTTGAAATAGCCCATTTCTACATGGTGATGAGGTTTTAGTTCATTTCCAGCACTCTTGCTAAGCTGCCAAATGTACATTTATATTTTATATCTCCGGTATATATGTCCATACCTCAGAGAAAGGAAGTAGCTATCAGTGAAAAGATGCTAGCCTCTTAAACCATCACTCTTACATTAATTATGTGAGCATTAGTACACCATGAGGAAGCAAATGAGGACAGCTGAATTCAAATCAACGGCAGCTTTGTCCAGAATGTTTCATAGATTTCATCAAGAACATCCTCAAAATTTATACTCTCAGGAAAAATACATTTTAGTTCAGAGCTTTTAGCCTTATAGTTTACTTTAGCCTCTTTTAGCTTCATTAGGGTATTTGCCTCGTCTTTTTTCCTCTCTTCATTTGTAATCCATGGTTTTCAGGAGGTGCAGGGCTGGAGGAGAGAGGGGCAACACTCCTATAGTGCATTTTGTTGCTGGTACTTCTATCGTTCATTTTTACTCCTTGTATTTATTAGTTGATTATTTAATATGGTTTTCCTTAGAAAGTGTGTATTAGCGTGGTTGTGGGTTTGTGCTTGCTTTCCCTTTATGGGGTTATGTTCTTTCGCTTTTCACTTAATGTGTTCATTTTTCTTGTAATCTATCTTTTGTAACCACAAGGTTTTCCTCACTGATTCTGCTTGAAATTTCATTTTATACTTCCTAAATACTTGACTGCTGGAGTCACTGTAAAAAAACTCAAGCCTAAAAATTGACGATAACTATTGGATGAAGACATATTTTATGCTGCACGATAATTGTTAAGTTCCCAATTTTGTGGTTTATTTTTTGTGAGGTTATAAGGTTGTAACCACATCTGAGGTCCTTGTGTGCTAAGAAGTGAACTAAAGCAATACATTTGATGAGAACTCTTTCAGCATCTGTCAACAGCAGAGTATAGCTCTGGGGTACTGATAGCAGATTGCCTGTTGTTTTGCCTGCAGATTGTCTGAGTTTTAAAGTGACACAGCACTGATGGTCCAGTTCTCTTCAGATTTGTAAAATATGCTTTTCTTTTCCTTTTTTTTTTCTTTTTCTTGAAAAAAAAAAAAAAAACAAAAAAAAAAAAAATCAAAAACAAAAGAAGAGCTGTTTTTTTGTCAGTGTTTCCTAAGCAAAATATTTGGAGCGTTTTGATTTGTTTTCTTCGCGACGCTCGTTTGTGTGATCTCTTAAAAACCAGT
>NW_015090983.1:758318-780757 GCF_001431845.1 Calidris pugnax | reverse complement strand
AGTCTAATGGTATTAATTCAGTAGCAGGGCTGAAAATCCTTTTGGTGAATTTGGTTCACTTGAAAGTTCTGGATTTCTTTTTATGGTGGAAGTAGAAATGTAGTTCTCATTGGAAGGCAGTTTTACTTTTATAAGCGCTGGCCAAACTTCATATAATAAAGCACAATAATTGCTCTTATGTAATAGCAAAAAAAAAAAAAAAAAAAGAGAAAAGAATAGAGTTGAGATTCCCTTTTTTCTTTTCTAGAATGTATTCTTATTTCTTTTGCTATTTTACCTGAAGGAATATAAAAGCAGAATAGTGGGTACAGCTGCAGTGCTTTCAATTGAAGCAAAGGAAGAATACAGAAATTTTACTGTATCAAAAGGATGTTTCTTTTGACTTGCTTCATATATTCCTTTAAGTTGTATTTTTCTGATGAAAAGGTAATATTTATTTCCACTGTCATCAATATTTCTTTGTGCTTCAGTAACTAGTCCAGCAAGAATGTAATCAAAATGAACAGCTATAGTGATAAAGTGTTTCTAATGATACTGTGCAAAGGTTTTCTGTCAGTAAAATGTATTTCCTTAGTATCTGGAAAAAACATTTGAAATCAAAGCCTGAAAGATTGGGGAGACAGACAGCTGAAATCGCTGCAGCAGAAAATGTTTAATCTTTTGGCTCCCCTGCAAATGCCAAATAAGAATATTTTTTTTTATTTTATCTGAAATTGAATCTAAGCTGTTGGTCAGATGGAGTATTATGGTATTAATTCAGTAGCAGGGCTGAAAATCCTTTTGGTGAATTTGGTTCACTTGAAAGTTCTGGATTTCTTTTTATGGTGGAAGTAGAAATGTAGTTCTCATTGGAAGGCAGTTTTACTTTTATAAGCGCTGGCCAAACTTCATATAATAAAGCACAATAATTGCTCTTATGTAATAGCAAAAAAAAAAAAAAAAAAGAGAAAAGAATAGAGTTGAGATTCCCTTTTTTCTTTTCTAGAATGTATTCTTATTTCTTTTGCTATTTTACCTGAAGGAATATAAAAGCAGAATAGTGGGTACAGCTGCAGTGCTTTCAATTGAAGCAAAGGAAAAATACAGAAATTTTACTGTATCAAAGGGATGTTTCTATTGACTTGCTTCACAAAAAAACATTTTCTAAGAAGTTGATTTTCCCCTTGTTTATAGCAGTCAAACTCCAAAACACTTTTTAAAACAGTGAGTACATAAAAGTTATTCCCCAAACTCCTGTCTTTCTTTTGTCTCTCCCTCATATAATGGCATCTTCCTTCTTTAGCTTCCCCCCCTCTTTTTGCTGTTACCTTTTAGGCAAGAAAAACATTCCCAAATGTCTTAGGCATAAAAAACCAATCATACCTGAAAACCAACTGCTGATTGGTTTTTAATTGGTTGCCATTTGATTTTGGCTTTTTGGGGTGTAGTTCTCCTTATACTTTATGAAAAGGAGTTCCCTTGCGTCTTTTGCATCCTTCTATTCAAGCATCATCCTGTGTCTGCATCTCTCTCTTCCCCTTTCAGAAGTAGAGCCAAATCTTTACCGTGTTTGGAGAAGTTGTTTTCCATTTGTGTTTAGCAAGTCATTAATACCATTTTGAGTGTGAGAGGATTTTGTTTCTGCTAGTTTATAGCTTGTTTTTATTAGAGCAAATAAATAGAAAAAAGGATCTGTTGTCTCATGTTTCCTCACACTCTTGCCAAATTTTATGAAAATAGCTCAAAATATTAGTTCTGGACAACGTGTGTCAAAATGAAAGAAAATTTTAAGCAAATCAAGATTTTTAATTTGTTTATGAGAGGGAGCTGCTTTCTTGCCTGACAATTTCATTATCAGAAACACTAAACATTTTGTTAAGATGACTAAACTCACAGGCACTCCTTCCTAGTGAAATCCCCTTTATATGTTACTTCTAGAATACAAAAATTCCCATTTCCTCATCCAAGGAGTTGTAAGGTCCTGGTTGGTTCTCGTGTCCAGTTTCTCATGAGTTCCATTTTTATACTCTGTGTATGAAATTAAAAAACATGCCTTGGCGTAACCTGATATCCTGATTACTTTGTCCCCACACGTAGTTTTTTGCTTCCACATTAACTTACTTGTACTGAAATAGTAGAAAGATGCCTTGCATAGAGGGAAAGGTTTAATTTTCTTGAAAGTGGAGCTATGCCTTGCCCCAGTAATGAAATCTTTATGCCATGCCTAAAGCACACTAGGTAGCAGGACTCCTCTATGCCTTCCTCCAAGGTTTTTTATCTAAGAGAAACATGCAGAATTATTGGTGATTGTAATATTTTCTAAGTGTCATGTTAAGTGTTTTATTTGATACCTTTTAGAAATGGGATCATTAGGGATATCCATCTTAAATTTTTCAGGTTAAAACAGGAGGATGACAGGTTTCTTTACCAAGAGGGTGATCAAACGCTGGCACAGGCTTCCTAGGGAGGTGGTTGATGCCCCAGCCCTGTCAGTGTTTAAGAGGCACTTGGACAATGTCCTTAATAACTTTTAGTCACCCTTAAGTGGTCAGGCAGTTGGATTAGATGATCACTGTAGATCCCTTCCAACTGAAATTTTCCAATTCTGTATTCTATCCCATTCTAAATTTATTTTCTTCTAGTGAGACCAGGAAGCTCTTCCCTGCCTCCTGCTTCTCTCTGAGGGTGGCAGTTTTCTAGGTGGTAAAGCTTATAGCACAAAGCAAGAAGTTTTCTGCTCTTTCATAATACCCAAGGCGTTTTACTTTCTCCTAATACCGAAACAGAGTGTGCAAATTAGATGGCATCTTTAAACTGCTTTTGCTTCACTGGAGTCCTGGGCAGCCCAAGGCTTGGAGGTTCCCATGTGGTACCTCCACGTGCAGACCCACCTCTGCAACTGCCTTCTCATTAGTCTTCATTTTTCTTTCCTCCCTAAAAATGCCTCTGTCCCCTGTGAATGGCCTGGGAAAGATGTGGGCTAAGTGTCTTCTGTAATAACCTGACTGGGACAATCTGTCACTGGTCAGAATGGGATGTTTAGGGCTGTTGAGAAGGCAGCCTGCGGCTCCTGTGGGTGGGAGGACAGGAAAAGCAGGAAGGTCCATAGCTACGTTCTTGGCAGCCTAGCCAGGACTATGTCATAAATAATTGGAAAAACCTTTTAGCTATGAAAAAAAAAAATAAAAAATTGAAGGCAACTTTCCATTTGATTTGGAAAACGCTTATTTTCCTATATTTGAAGGGTTCTGCATAGCTCATGAAGTGAAAGGAGACAGCTATAAATATAAATTATTAGAAAATAATTTTCAGGTTTTGCAAATCATGGTTTGTCATTGCTTTGTATGCTGATGCTTAGAAATGGTTGTCAGCTGAACATTGCTGTCTTTAGAATTAATGTATCATTAGGCTTTTTGCTGAAGTGTACTTGAAAAGAACCTTTGTACGTTTTCGGTCTTTTTCTCTGTTTAGGGGTATGTTTCTTTCAAAAGAAATCACCCCTTACAATTTATTTAGGAGCTCTGTTTCTGTTCCTCCTATTTTCTTTATTTTATACTAATCTATTGTTTGTGACTGGAAACAAGATTGCACAGGAAGAGGAGGCATGATCTTTCTACTTATGCTGATTTCATATTCATTACTGTTCTTTACATATCTACCTATAAACAATATGTTATAACCTCTAAAAACACAAGGGGATTTTTATAAGTGAACCTCAAATAGCAAGTCAATTTGGCACGTGTGTGTATATATATCTATTTTAATGTTTTACATAGGGTTTTATGAAAATATTTCTGGCAAAAGATACCTAACGTTTAGAGGTGTTCAGCCCCATTATCTTCAATCAAGGTACTAATTTTTATGGCTGATGTCAGCAAGAGCTGTTGGTATTCCCCCTAGCTGGGGACCTAAGCAATATAAATGCAGAAGAGTGCTATACAGATTTGTCATAGCACCGGATCAAGGTTTGGACCCATTTTTGTTGTCTTAGCAAGTTATGATAGAAAAGCCGATTTTGGTAGTCAGTTTGATGTAATGATTTGCCTCTATGCTGGGATGAAGAAAAGAGCAGACTATGAGAAGAGCTTTGGAGTCCTGTTAGCACCTGGTCTCGTCGCATGGCCCCTTATTAGAGATAGCTGTCATGCTGAGAGCTCGCTGTCTGAGATGGCTAGTAGTATATAGATTTGAAGTAGAGTTCTTTATTGGGTATTATGGCTGGAGCAGATTCAGAAAAAAGTCCCAATAAACCAAACAAAACCAAACCCCGAGGATTGAAGCATCCGTATTGCTGAAGTCCCAATATGGTTGATCCATCTACTCTGTATTCGAACCTTAATATATGTGTTCATTAGGTGGTGTTCTCCTGTTCAATCAATATTTTCCCGAATCAGCATAAGTTTCTTCCTGATTCATATTTTGATTTTTAAAAGTAGTTTCCAAATCCTAAAACATTAGTAGTAATTGTAAAAAGGCCAATAATTGCCTGCAGAATAACCTTCCATGGACTTAACTTAGACTCTGATTTTGTGTTGGATATAACTGTTCTGCATTTAATTACACAGAATACATAATAATATTAGTAATTCTAAAGTCAGCTCTAAGTGCAAAAGTGAGGCAAGTTTTGCAGTGGTAGAGACAATGTCTTTTATTAGCTAGCGTAATTGGAAAAGCTAGACAAGCTTCTAAGCAGATAAGAACTTTTTGTAAATCTGAAATAAAAGCTGCAAATGTCAAATGTAAATTGAGAAATTGTTGTGAGATTAATAACCTCTATTAAACAGGGTCCGCTCTCTTGTTTTTCAGATGGTCTAATTGATTTAACTGATTTTTAGATTAATTGGAGGCTTCCCGGTATTTGGTGACTCTTATTCCACTGTGGTTGGAAATAGTTACAATTTTATGCTGATATTAGAAAGCTATGCACGCACTTTTTTTTAATTGTAAACTTTAATGTTAATGAACATAATTTACACAGTATTGAATAGCTCTTGAATGACTCTTAACTCTGAGCACATGAGTAGTCCTCTCAAATAACGCATGGGGCTACGTGCTGTTAATTGATGCTGTGTATATTGCACTGCAGCACTAGTTACTGTGATGAATGCTCTGAGAAATGCTGTGAGAAGAATTAGGTTCAACTTTTTCAGGTTGCCCGTCTCCCTTTCCAGGTCTGAAATCAAGCAGTTGTGGGTTAATAAAAGTTTTGACTTAGGATTTGAACAGTTTCAAAGTATGTTTCACTTTCAGAATACTTTCCATAGAATTTTATGTAACTCTAGCTTCAGTGTCTGCTGAGAGCTGTTCCTTAAACAGTACCCAGAAACTGCTTTTTGATGCATATTTGAATTTAATATCTGTGAATTGTTCTGCCAATCCTGAGCTCCAGGATGTTCCCCACAGGCAATTTCTCTTTCTTGTGTTAAATGCGATTTTTTCCCCTTCTGCCCTATAATCTTCTTCACCTTTTGTAAATGAATGCATTCTCTGTTATCGAATATTCTAATAGATAAACAGTATAGTAGCATCAACTGTGATAATTTTTTTCTTTTAATCTTAGATAACTGTATAGACACAGGGAAAAAAAACCACCATATTTCCTTGTGCATTTGGCATGGTGTTACATTCTGGTCATTTTGCTGTGCTCTCATCTTGTTATAAACTAACTCTCTTTGATGTGACAGCAATATATTGTATAAAAATGTGTTGAATTTAAAAATTGCCAAGCAAAGAGAGGAACAAAAACTTTTATTTTTAGACTGTATTCCAAATCCTTTCTGGAGTCAAGTGTATTTTCATGGGCTTTCTAATGTCTTCATTATCCACAGGCTTCAGACCATGAAGTTCCCCTGAACCTGCGCTGTTAAATTATTTTTTGTAGGATGCTAAAAACACAGAACTCTAAAAATATGTTGAGACAAAATTTGAAGTGCTTTCCTGGTCCCCAGTTGGTGTATGATTTTGTATTAATAAGATGATTAAACACAATCTGTGATACTAATTATTGTGAGATTGTGCAATCTAACTGAAGAATAAATCTCTGATTAATTTCATGGTATTTGCACCTCCAAGTTACAAAAAAATAATTGTAAGTTCTACAGGTATTTTAAATTAGATAGTGAGACAATTAGGAAACAATTCTTCACAGAGAGAGTGGTCGGGCATTGGAATAGGCTGCCCTGGGAGGTGGTTGAGTCACCATCCCTGGCTGTGTTAAAGAACCATGTAGATGTGGTGTTGGGGGATATGGTGTAGGGGAGAACTTTAGAGTAGGGTAGATGGCTGGACTCGATGATCCTGAGGGTCTCTTCCAGCCTAGATGATTCTGTGATGGTTGATAAGAGAAACTGCATGCTTATTTTAAATTTATACTTTGCAGTGGCCATAATTTTATTTTACGTAAGGCAGAATCAGCAAAGTTAATACTCTTCAGCCTGCAGTGATTGTGGAAAACGCATTTTATGAGACGTTTTCAGTCCTCCTACCTAGAATAGCTGAGCTTGTGGAAGTAAAACATACTTAAAACCAGTCTGACCTCTCTGTAGACCAGTGTAACTACCACCTCTGGCTTTCCAGAGGGTGCTGAAGCTTCTTGCTGTACAGCTTCCTTGCTACCCAGGAAGGGTAGAATCAACTTATGTGAAGCTTATATGGCCTGTGCTGAGATGTTAGACTATTATCTTTTCTAAGAAAAACCCTAAAATCTGTATCTAACTTTTAAAAGGTAGAGTAATGTGCATGATAGGTTATTATTATTACTTTTAAAGTAATGTGCATGACAGGTTCATCAGGATGCTTCATCTGTGTTTACAATATAGTACAAAGATAAGATCAATCTTGTGTTTACAATATAGTTCAAAGATAAGATCAGTCTTTGGAGCTGGATCCTTATGTGTGTGTGTTCAAGGGACAGGCGTTATCAAGACAGACCTTTTGTCACTCTAATTTCTCACATGCAGGTGTGCATGTATGTGTGCTAATACATGTGCACTCTAATTTCTCACATGCAGGTGTGCATGTGTGTGTGCTAAGACACATGTCCTGCAGGATACACGGTTCTGCAGCCTCTCCTTGAAAATTCCTTCTTTCTCTGGCACAGGCACTGAGGGAATAACACCAGTTAGAAGGATGTTCCAACTTTTTATGAGAGGAGACGCAGTGGGTATTACAAGAAGTGACAAAATAATGGTTAAAGATTTACATTTGTGTTCGAAAAAGAGAAAAATTATATTCTATGTGAGCTATTCTGTAATTTCATAAAGTTAAATATTAATAAAAGACATTATTCTTGGTCTGTTAAAAGACATTATTCATGAAAAGAAAAAATATCTTACAGTAATATTGCAATCTAAATCAGGTGCAAAGATGAATATAGAAGAGCTGCATAGTTCTGTACATTTGCCTTAATTGTATTTGTTGAAAGGATGTCATTTTCTCTTTAAATCATAGGCTTTGAAAGAGCACTGGTAACCTTTAGAGTTTTTAAGTGCTTTAATAATGATCTCAACTTTTCCCCTGTAATTTAGGAGAATTATAAAATTACAGATTTTTAAAATAGCTCTGTACACCTCCACAGCATATCTCAGGGCACATTGCGCTGTCTACGTGGGCCCAATGTTCAGGTAGCTGACTTGGGTTTGGTACAAAGGTTGCTGAAGGAGGCTAAAGAAAGCCATCTAATTAACAGCCTTTTCATTGTACCTTGCTCTAAGCAGCCTTTGTCACATGCTAAAAATCTCATCAGCCCCTGAAAGCTAACGGGGAGCTACAGCGAAGCTGGTAAAGAAAAAAATCACTCGGTTCTTCAGTATCACCAGTTGTAGCCATCGGCAGACAACTTAGAGAATCACAGAATCTTCATGGTTGGAAGGGACCTTTGAGATCATCGAGTCCAACCACAAAAAACCACAAAACACCAACCAACCAAAACCAAAAAACCCCACAAACAGACACAAACCAACAATCTCAGGCACTAGAGCACGCCCTGAAGTGCCACATCTACACGTTTCTTAAATACCTCCAGGGATGGTGACTCCACCACCTCCCTGGGCAGGCTGTTCCAGTGCCTGACCACTCTCTCAGTAAAGGAATTCTTCCTAAAACCTCCGCTGCCACAACTTCAGACCATTTCCTCTGCTCCTGTCATTATTCCCTTGGGAGAAGAGGCCAACACCCTCCTCTCTACACCCTCCTTTCAGGGAGTTGTAGAGGGCAATGAGGTCTCCCCTCAGCCTCCCCCTCTCCAAACTAAACATGCCCAGTTCCCTCAGCCTCTCCTCGTATAACTTGTTCTCTAGACCCCTCACCAGCTTGGTGGCTCTCCTCTGGACACGCTCCAGCATGATTCTTAGGCAAACAATAGTTGTGCAGTGATGAAATCCATATTCGTCATGTGTTGGCAGTTGATACATGGCGTGTGAGCAACACAAACACATCTCAGTTTATTTAAGCACGTGTGAATAAATGCGTGAGTACAAAACCCAAATTTTACTTTCATAGGGGCAAACAAAGGGGTTAAGGAAAATCTTTGGTTCTTATGGGTGTCACAACTCCTGAATGCTTCTGAGCTTCTTAGCAACTCACTGTCTGCCTCTTGGTCAGCTTTTGTGTCTTTATCTGTGACCTCAGACGTGAAGTCACCCATTTCTGTGTCGTATCCAAAGCGTTTAGGAGAGAAATGTGTGCAGCTCTGTTTCCAAATAGTGTTATGTGATACTCAGGTTTGATTCTGTCACCAATGTTGACTTTACGCAACAAATATGTCAGTTACAAAACTTGCAGTTTTAAAAACTTGGGAGTTACACTAGACTTTCACAGTGAAAATGTTAAAAAATCATGGGCTTAGGAAGGCTTCTGAGCTTGCTTCATCCTCTAAAGGTTTAGAACAATCTAGATCTTGGTGTTGGTCCAGATGGAGCTACAGTCTATCCCAGGGAATGAGGCTTCTGAGCTTGCTTCATCCTCTAAAGGCTTAGAACAATCTAGATCTTGGTGTCGGTCTAGATGGAGCTACAGGGAATACGACTATAGTGCATTTAGTTGTATTTAGCAGGAATTTCTGTTCCCTGCTTTTCCAAAGCAGTCCATACAGAACAAGAGTAGTGTTACCCCTACTGAATGGAGGACACCGTCATCTTTGGTTCGGGAGAGTGGAAGTCTTGTCTGGCTGAGGCTCCTTAGGAGAACTTGTCCACGCAGTAAGCTTTTCTAACATTATTCTTGTGTACTGTATTTTTTAGTAACAAGGTGACTATGAAAAAGATGTATTTTTTAATTGCAGACATTGATTAGGAGAAATAAATGTTTTCATGGGATAGTTAATTGGTGTAGCTATTAGCAATGCCAGATGTTAAGGTCCACTTAAGGCTTCAGATCCTTGATACTAACCTTCTGGGCTGCATTTTTAAAGAAGCAGTAAAATACATGTTCTTTCTCCTCAAAAACTTTTTAAGTTTAAGACTCAGAAATATAAGCATTTCAGATAACCCTGACACAGAGAAAAAATATCACCGTAGCAGCTGAAAAACAATCTGCCAATATACAGAGCTCTTAAATAAAAAAAATAAAGAAGTTGGATTGAATTCCCTCAAGACTTAACTTGGTTATTTATCTCCGGTGTAGGTGCTGCACACGTGGTAGTAGTTTCAGCCACCTGCCAGCACATACACGCTGTGATCTGATGGACGTCCTTCTGGGGAATCAGTGCTAATTGTGCACGTGACCAGGTGTTGCCACTCAGTCTGTTTGGTGCACATTTTATTTTTTTTAGTCAGAAAAATTGGATACGAATAGAAATAACTCAGTAAGTTACTGAAGCAAAATTGTTGCTTTTATAATAATGTAAATGGATGAATGGTATCTTTGACGCCGTACGTAATCTCGAGAGATCGATGATTCAGAACCAGAGGATCTGAAATGTTTAGAAATTAAACTTCTAAATACTTAAATGGATCACTGATGGCCCATCTCAAGAAATCATTCACAGTTTTGCTTGTATCCTATCTGCTAGATGCAGGCAGGAAACATGCTAGAAGCAGGTAGGAAAGGACTTAAAAATTATTCCTCCTAATATGGGAAGAAAACTATGGCAAGTAACTGGAATACATACAGTCTGCTAGTCCCTTCCTGGACACATAGTAGAAATTGGACTTTAAAATAAATTTTATTTCTTAACCAGTAATAAATATAATTTTGGGCTTCCTCTTGAGAGCTGAAAAATGTCCATAATATTATCATTCACCTAGATGCTAAAGACAGTGATTTTGTGCAAACAGAAGGTAGCATCAGCAAGCTATTAAAACCTTGTAAAATGAACCATTGAAACTTTGAAGTTATCTGCTGACATACTCAGCTAAACTTATATTGGGAAGTATTAGTTAAAATTGGAATTGTTTGTGGTCATCCTGCTGGTTGTGCATAAAGTCACAATTCCAGTAATGCAAAGCAAATTGCTCTGGATGAAAGCTCCATCAGAGTAAAAGAGAACTGTGGGAGCAGCACTGAAACTCACATGAACTACAATAAAAAGGGTAGTGAAGAGCAATGAAAATCAGATACCAATGAAAATAAGATACGGAATTGTTTGTGGTCATCCTGCTGGTTGTGCATAAAGTCACAATTCCAGTAATGCAAAGCAAATTACTCTGGATGAAAGCTCCATCAGAGTAAAAGAGAACTGTGGGAGCAGCACTGAAACTCACATGAACTACAATAAAAAGGGTAGTGAAGAGCAATGAAAATAAGATAGCAATGTAAAATGCAAATGGCCAATAAGGCAGCGAATGTAATACTAATGGCCAATAGGGTTTAAAGGCAACAAGACAGCATTTAAAAAATCTATTACAAATTAAATAGAGTGAACAAAATGTTGCTGGAAGGGAAAGAGCCCTTTTTGTTACAGACTGAGATCATGAAAAGCTGAACAACGAAAGTCAAAACAGTAAATGTTTCTGTATTCAGAATGAAGCAGTGCTTAATGTTTTGGGGTATGTGATATGCTACCAAAGGAAGGGATTAGTTTTTGCAGCAGAGGTCTGTCTGTGTCTGCATGCTGTATCATAGTCCTGATTTGCACTGGGCGAAATCCTCACCCACCTCCCCTTGTATTATGGAAAATGAATTTTCTGCCAGCATACTTGAAAATGGCATACTTACTGAAGGACTTGGGATGGGTGGTGCCACTGGTGCCGACTGGGACATGGTCTGCTTTGGCTTGGTGGCATGTTTATGAAGCTTTTTGAGAACGGGGGCCTTTGGGGCTTGACCTAACCTAACGGAGTAAAGTTCAGGAACTTGCTCAGTATGGTGGCTTAGACTATGTGATTTCAGTCTTTTGAAGTGGTACCTTCATATTGGGAAAGGCCAGACATACTAATCACCTCCCTGGCTAATAGCTCTTCTGCGTTGATCTCTGCACAGAGAAACTTGAGTCTTATGTTCCAAGTGCCATTACCTTTCTCAGTGCCCTGTGCATCCACATCCTTTTCATTCCACTCGCCCTGTGCATCCACATCCTTTTCATTCCACCTTTCGAAGTGACATTGTTTTCTACTGTAGTTTTACAAAACAGAAGATGGTTTTTTAAGTGTGTAGAGAGCTTAGACATTTTGATGTATCATTCATTTATAGTTTGCCCCATCTTAATGCAACTTAAAGGTAGAGAGCTTAGACATTTTGATGTATCATTCCTTTAGAGTTTGCCCCATCTTAATGCAACTTCACAGTACCTTAAAGTAAAAAATAATGCAATAACGTGTATTTCAGTATATTTCTATGGCAGGCTTAATTTTATTTTGATTTACTTTTCAGTTTTTACTGAAAACGTTTCAAAATATAAAACTGATATTAATAAAGACCACAGTAAAGTCTTAAGTAAATGAAATAAAATTGCTTAGTGAACATGTACCTAGAATTTAGAAAAAAATTTTTCTTCTGACTGCAGGAATCAAGATAAGCATTGCACTTACGTTAGAAACTTAATTATCTTCCTGCAATGCCAAAGAGTATAGCTTTTTTCCAGGATCTGTAAAGCTATTAATGATTTTTAGCCTTCAGGAATGCCAATGCTACGTAAACATCGGCAATCCAGTGTCCAAACATAATAGTCTATTAAAAAATAGCATTAGTAGTCTGATATCCCTCTGGTGTTACTGTAATGGTCCTGCCATGCAGAGGGCTGTGTTGTGGGTGTTAGTCGCTGTTCAGAGAAGGGTGCTGTGTGGTGTTCCCATGCAGAGGGCTGTGTTGTGGGTGTTAGTCACTGTTCAGAGAAGGGTGCTGTGTGGTGTTTGTCTCTTGGTTTATTATTTTATGGTCTGGGTGATTATCACGGATGCCTGCATGCAGAGAATGAATTTCAAGACGAGAGACGCTGTGATAAAGCTGCTGCAGGGATCATGGCTATTTTCTGTGTGCTGGATGTGACAGAGTGTGGCTGCTCCTGGAGAAGGGTGCTGTGTGGTGTTCCGTTTGTCTCGTGGTTTATTATTTTATGGTCTGGGTGATTATCACGGATGCCTGCATGCAGAGAATGAATTTCAAGACGAGAGACGCTGTGATAAAGCTGCTGCAGGGATCATGGCTATTTTCTGTGTGCTGGATGTGACAGAGTGTGGCTGCTCCTTGGAAACATATCAGCAAGCTTCTGTATTTCTCCAGTGCCTCATAGTATTTTAAAGTCACCGCTGCAGTTCTTCAGCTTTTCCTTCCTCCTTGGCGTGTATACCCAGACAGGGATCTTCACATGGGCCATTATCAGAGTATTACCTTCCATGGAACATTTGAAGTGATAACAGGAAACCTGTGGAACTCAAAGCCATGAACAAAAGTGGTAAGTTCTTGCTTGAGTGGGTTTCTTATAAGTGTTGGCACCTTGTCCAGATGCCAAAGCTGTCTGCTTCTATGTATTCCTTGCAACATGCCCGGCAAATTCACCACCCTGCCCGATGCAGAGCTCAGGAGTGTCTGGCCGGTGCTCTGGTCTCCTGACTTATCCATAGAAATCCAAGTTATCTAGTCAGTGTCATAGATGGCTTTCAAAAGATGGATAGCGTCAACAGTGTTTTTTATTGCTTTCCTTTCCCACCCCACAATACAACACAAAGGGCTTTCTGACTAGTTTAAGGGGACCTTTTTAAAACAAATTTAGAAGATGGCTGAGATTGGTTGGACAAGATGATCTTTGAGGTCCCTTCCAACCTAGAAGATTCTGTGATTTATCCTAGGTTGAAAGCACAAGGAGAGCAATCTGTGTGTGGTGTATAAGATGCCAAAAGCAGGTTGCAGTCATGAAATACATTTCTTCTGAAATTCTCACGCCAATCTAAATGATGTTTCCAAATGCAGGTTGCAGTCATGAAATACATTTCCTCTGAAATTCTCACGCCAATCTAAATGAAATGTGGAAGAAGTATTGTATCCTCTAACCAGAGAATATTAATAGGAATCATTTATAATACCTCATTAAACATCCCATCCACGACATATTTCATCCAATTTCTTGCAAAAACTATGTACCAGCAAAGTAGGAACTGTCAATGATTTAGTTCTGAGCACTGCCTAATGGCACATCTGAAACAGATGTATCTTACTTTACTCAGAAATGTGCTTAGCATACAAAGTATTCCTTCCCTGACGTCAGGCAGCAGTCTGGCACTGCTTTAAATTTCAGCACACAGAAGAGTTATATAGGAAGGCAAGTGAAATCGTTTGTACAGGTACTAAGGAATCTGAACAGACCTGCTTCACTCTAAGTGATAGGAAAATGGGAGAGGAGAATGAGTTGAATAACAGCAGCTATAAGTCAGAGTAAAGGAAAAGTCTCCTCAGGGGTGATATTAACATTTACAAGAGTAAGAACAGACTTCAAAGATAGACTGGCAGAGCTCCAAGCCCTAGCTCCCGTTGTCTTTCTCAAAAGCATGGGCAGTGACCTGCCTTCCAAACAAGAGAACTTGAAAAATGCATGCATAATTGATTTTAAAAGCCATCTAGAATATATTTCCTTTCCATGTGGAAATGGAGATGTCCAAGAGTAAATGGGATAAAAGGGTGTATCCAGCCTTTCACATTTAACCTGGGCGCTTCTCCTTTCCTAATATTCCTCTGGGCCTTTTCTTCCTCCTCCTATCACCTCAGCAGCGATAAAACTAAAATAATAATGCCAGAACTCACTGAACCTGGAAATTTATAAACAGTAAGAAATGTTTGCTTAAACAACTCTGCGTTGGTTTCAGTTGTGATTGTGTTTTCCCCTGACGAACACCCCATTATAATGTCATATTTACCCTTGTGCTAATGCCTGAAGACAGCTGTTTGCTGAGACTTCCTCAGATTTTGAATTCCTTTTCCTGGTCCTCTCCTGACTGCACGCTCTCATGCCTTCAGTGTGCGTTTGACTGAGCAGAGTGACAGCGGTACCGGGTTGCAAACAGAACCAGGAGCTGGCACTTCACTTTTGGCTTGCAGAAATTCTCAGAAAATGAGCAGGACTCAAACTGTGAAAGCTGAGCACTCTCTGGAGTGTGTAAATATTCTTTTTTTGTTTCGGAAATCTGTCTTGATGGTCCACAATGTTGATTGAGCAGTCTAAGGGGTCCAGAAAAATGCAACCAATTTCTAATAAGAGATCTCGGTTTTCTGTCTACTCAGATTTAGCTGCAATAGCTTGCCTCTCTGTGACGACACTTTTGTTTGGTTGGGGCTTTTTAAGTGCTGCATCTCGGTTTTCTGTCTACTCAGATTTAGCTGCAATAGCTTGCCTCTCTGTGACGACACTTCCGTTTGATTGGGGCTTTTTAAGTGCTACATTCCAACATTGTCTATAGTACTGTAGGCCTCGATATTTCTCTCTTTTCACCGCATTGAAAGCTCTGATGCTATAGAAGTCATGCTCAAATGGACATAAATTTTGCACACACCTAAGTCATGCTCAAATGGACATAAATTTTGCACACATGTAAATATTTTTCAGAAGACATTTATTGTCGTGGTCTGTGCCGTCGACTGATTCATGGTCAAAGGGAACAGGAATGTGTCTCGGGGTGATGTCTTCTGGACAGTCTTGCTTTGGGGGGGTGAAGGTAACTGCTGGAGGTTAAAATCTCAGGAGAGACAAAAACAGGAGTGTATTTGCATTGCTACAGCTGTCTCATTGCACAGCCAAGGAGTTTGACTGGGGCAGCAAAATCAGGTTTTGTAGTGAACTGGTTTAGTGCTGCCGTGCTGCAATCCCTGCAGTGGGGTAAGGAGCCAGCAGCAGAGGGGCAGGCCAGAAAGGTGGGAATAGAGGCTTTGGAAAGTGGTGCAACTGGTTTTGCTTCAGTTTGGAAAGACAGACTTAGGTATTAAACTGTTTCACCTCAGTGCAGGGTGAATTAAGCTTTACACGTACCAATAATCATCCATTTCTAAAATTGATGGTTTAGCTTTTAATGCAATTTGGAAGGATAGCACAAGCAAAAACAATTGTGGGGAGGTGATAGAACAAAAAAACAAACCAACCCAGCAGTTTTCTCTGTTTTGTTTTTGTTTGGTTGGGTTTTTTTTCCCCAAATGTGAACCATGTTGCTAAGTGTATTCTCTAGTCATCTTTAACAGGTTTTACCTCTAAATATTTTATAAAGGACATTGGAAATTGCCTTCCTGCTGCACGGCACTTAGATTCTGAATTTTCTTATGATAAATCACTTATTGTGTATCTAAGCTTCAAGATTACTAATTCCAATCAGAACTAAATTCAAACATTGTCTGTTAAGATAACCTTAATCATAATTTCTGAAGGCAAAATTGACAGCTTTAAGTATATGTGCCTTAAACAAAAAAAAGACTTATTATACGAATGTGGGAGTAGGATTGCAGTATTTCACAGTATTTCTACTTGATTTGTGGCTGGTTTTCAAACAATGAGCTAAGCCTTCCTATACCCAGAGAAGAACAGTATAGGATGAGTGAAGATTTAATCCTTACTTCATTGACCACACAATTAAATCCATGGTGACCTTTATTTTTCCCTTGTAAATACTTCTTAGCGTGCGTAGACTTTGAATCAGTTTGTAATACAGGAGGTCTATGGTATGTCTTCATTCATCAGAGACTGTCTCTCAAGCCAGTGACGGACATGCCAAGAAAGTAAGTTTTTCTGATCTTGAACCCTTATCTTCACATATCTGCACATAAGTAATGGGTAATATAATGTCAGCTTACGTGTTCGTTTTAAATATTAATAGTGATTTCAATATGAGTCACTGCTTTTGTTCTCCTTCACCAGATTTGAATTGATTTCCTTTAATTGAGTTTACTCTTTATACGCTTGAGAAGTTTTTCTTCCACCACCAAATAAATCAGGGTGATTCCTGGTCTCAGCTTCATATACATTTTGTCTATTTTTATTATGTGTTCCTTATCATGGCAGTATTTAGACACATTTTGAAATGCATATGACCATATAAATACATATTAAAAGTCTGCACAAAGAGGTTTGAAGCCATTAGTGTCACTTTTGTAGATAAGTACTTAGGGGTTCTTAAATCCAGGGATTATTTGATGGCTTCACATGTTGAGCCGTTAAATCCTCATGTGAAATGTAGTATGAAATTTTGGGTGATTATGGATTAGCTTATCACAGAGTTTAGCAGCAAACTCATTTGTCTTCTTTGAAAGTAGAAGGGAACTAGTAAGTTAAGCAAACAGGAAAACTGGCTGATCCTCAGCTGTGGAAGCACACAAGAAAGTGAAGAAAGAACAAACCCCTCCAGACAATTTCTGTCGTATCTTAAAGTTCTTCTGAGAGGTTGGCCCAAAGCTTCCTTCTGAAAGAGTTAAAGCCTCTAGCACAGTTTTTGTTGCTGAGAGAAAGCCTGCGAGGCTGCGAATCCTAATGGAACTATTGTAAAAACTAGGCCATCTGCAGGAATGACTTTGCTTGTATCAAACCCTTAAAAGCACCATGTGAGCATGTCTGCAGGGATAGGTTCCTCTGGTTTCTCCAGTCTTTTGTATTTCTTCAAATCATATTGACTAATGTATTTTTTTGTAGTTGTGAGTACCAGAGACTAGAGGAGAACTTTCCCAAGTCATCTGTTGAAGGCAACTTAAAAATAATAACCTGATTTTAGCTTAACGTGCAAGGTAAAGGGAAACTAGAAGATGGGATCTCAGTGTCTTGAACTGAATCCAAGGAGTTTGTGGACTTAACTCAGAAACAGTTTTTAAAAGATTAGAAAAGTCGATAGAGAAATTACTGAGAACATAAATCATAAATTGCTGGTATTTTTCATATTGTAGTTAATATAATGCTGTGTTAACTCATTTAGTCCGTTATTACTGGAATTCCTTTCGTAGGCCATTACTGTTATTTTTGTGTAGACTGTGCAGCACTAATCAGTTCGGAAAAGCCAGAACGTAAATGGCTTCTCCAGCTTTAATTGCAGATATCGTATTGCACATCCTATTGCATTTAATCAGCTCTTTGCGGTTGGCTGCAGAAGAACCTGCAGACTCAGAGGAGCTGGATGGAAACACTCCTGGAGGATGCTGAAGTCTGAGCCACTGCCAGCACACCTGAGCAGAAGAGCATCAAGCCTCTTAACAGAACTGCAGCATCTCCTGGGCATGGCCGTCTTAGCAGAGGCCTGAAAGGCTGTTCCTCATCCACAAGTTAGGATTACTATGTTATTTCTGACAGATCATTTTTTCTTGTTTAGACAGGGTTAAAAAAATGAGTTTTAAAAAAATCTTATTATATATGCTTTTTTAAATCCACAAGTTAGGATTACTATGTTATTTCTGACAGATCATTTTTTCTTGTTTAGACAGGGTTTAAAAAAATGAGTTTTAAAAAAATGTTATTATACATGCTTTTTTAGGCCTAGCTAATGCTGCCTGTTAAGAAGTTTTCCTAGTTTTTTTAAGTTGGCTTTTCCAACCAAACTCATGTCATTTTCTTGCGACTCGAGCTCACTGCTATTTTCTCTGACTGCTGTGGAGAGGGAGAATGATTGGCTTCCCTCTCAAATATGTGATTGCTTACATGTTTGAGGACTATTACTATGTCTTTCTTCATTCTTCTCTTGACTAAACAACCCCAGTTTGTTCAATGCCTCTTCACTGGATGTATACTAACTCCCATCCTCTGTGCTCCTTTGTAGACTGTGATCCATTTTTCCTTTCTAAAGTGAAATAGTAAATATTTCAATATGTTTATCGTGTCATACTTTTTTAATGACTCTTCACTGGATGTATACTAACTCCCATCCCCTGTGCTCCTTTGTAGACTATGATCCATTTTACCATTCTTAAGTGAAATACCAAATATTTCAATATATTTATCATGTCATACTTTTTTAATGAAAAAAGGCTATTTTTTAAACCTTTGTTCAGAGTAGGGGCCAGCTGGTTTTGGATCCATGCTATGACAATTTTGCATAGTCTCCGCAATGAAAATTTCATATAAAGTATAGTCAAAAGCCTTACTGAATCAAGGCAGAGGATATACAATATGCTATCCATGCTATGACAATTTTGCATAGTCTCCACAATGAAAATTTCATGTAAAGTATAATCAAAAGCCTTACTAAATCAAGGCAGAGGATATACAATATGCATCTCTCCATCCATGAGGCCTGGTACTCTTATTTTAGAAGGAAATAGGGGTAGTGTAATCAGATTTGTCCCTGGAAAATAGGTACTGGTGTCTACTTGTCTTTCTGTGTAGTCAGCACTACACATCCTTGCCATCTGAAGAGGTTATCAAAAATAATTAACGTAAGCGAGCCTTCTGTCCGAGAATTATACTCTGTGACCGGTGTGTGTATTCACACCGTTTGTGATAATTTGAGGGCATTTTAACCACTACACATCCTTGCCATCTGAAGAGGTTATGAAAAATAATTAACGTAAGCAAGCCGTATACTCTGTGACCGGTGTTTGTATTCACACCATTTGTGATAATTCGAGGGCATTTTAACGAGGATTTCTTTTTCAGTCTGTTTCATATGACTGCACTCATACCCTCCTCCCTCCCCCCAGTTCTTCCTGGGTACCAGCAGCTTTCAGCATCTTCTTCGAGTTCCCCAGCACGTGTGCCAGGAAAGCTGGACAAAAGGGCAGGAGCACGCCTGAATTGGTAGTGTGCAAGTTGAAAAATGTAGAGGGTGAAGTGGATGAAGCACATGGCTTGGGAACAAATTATCTAACATGTACTAGAGATGTTTTGGAGTTGATACTTTGACCAAATGTGGGTGTATTTTTTCTGCACATTTGAAAAGCAAGGCTTTTTGCAAATTCATATATCCCATTCTAAAACACGTGGGCAAGAGAGCTATTCAGTGAAAATGTCAGAATTCCTTTTAGCATTAGCAAATATATTTTTTTCCAGTGTTTTTGAAACAGCTAAAGCACTTTTGTTTTTAATTGAAACTCGCAAAAATTAAAAAAAAAAGCCTGGGGCACTTGCCTTCTGTCAAAATGGATGGAGTTAGACAAAATTTATGAAACCTAAAAATGGAAATTATTGGCTGTTAAGCTAGAGGTGTTTTTAGGCACGGATGTATTTTGTATTAATGTATTTTGTAATTAATCTCTAGTGTTGGAATATTTTGGAAAAATATATGTACCGTTGCTGCTATTTACTGCAAGCCATGAGAGGAACCAGTACGTAACAATGCATGGAGGATGAGAAGGTCTGTATCAGAAGTAACATTCTCCCTTCTGCGGTGTTCAGCAGCACAGCTCTCACCCAGAGCTGTCGGCGCTTTCTGCAAGACAGGGCAGACCCACAAGTGGTGTGGGATCATCAAGCACCATCTCAGGAAACATTTTATAACCTCCAAGTTCTGCTTGCTGTTACAGTAAAGCTTAGGTTTCTTGGAGGGACCTGTAAAGTCCTGCTTTGCAATGAATATCCCATCTTATTTTCAGTGTGTGAGTAGTGCATTTAAAACCTGGTTGCGTTTTGTTGCCTGCTGCTGATGTTGGTGAGCATCTCTCGGTTTATGTAACTACGTTCTGACCCTAAAGCCTGGACTAAGAAAAGCACTTACACCACAGCTGCACACATGGTTGTGCAGTGAAGCACATGCTTGTTTAGTTCCTACAATTTCAGAATGTTTATAACTGAGTAGTAGTGTGCTTAAGTCAAATCACGTGGCTGAGCTCTTTGCAGGGTTCCTGCCATGGTGGCTGGGTCCCCGGACATGTGAGGAGAGATGGATTAGGTACAGCATCTTCACCCTGATAACTGGTTTTTAGCTATATAACTATTTTTAACAGTTACTAGAAAAAACACGTAGACCCTTTCATTTGCCTACACAGTATCAATCACAAATCAGTGTAAAGGTGGAAGAGGAGTTCCTGATCTTTTTCCTGTTATCAGACAAATGACCAGAAGATATACAAGTTATAAAGAAGGTGATTTTGAAAAGTGGCAGGGTAATTGATGTACAAGAATGGAAAAGTGTGACCCCTCTTTATTGTATTAGTATAGTGTTCAAATAACAGATTTCAGTTTAAATATCTTTTAAAATAATTTGTCCTTCTTTGTGCTAAGTTAAACTTTTTGTTCAAAGTAACCTTTTGTTATTTTTTAAACTACCTCAATCTAAACAGCATATTAATGCTATTAGATGCTTTTTCTATCTCATCTTAGTCTGTTTGCTTTGATACTGCTCTTTAGGTTGTATGTTTATATTGGACCATTTCATGCCTCTTTAATGAGAAACCTTACATCCACAAAAGTCAGAATACTTTATTTCACATTAATTACAACTATTAGGATAAAGCACTATCTTATACCAAATTTCATCTTTCCTTCAGTAAATATTTATATGTATTTTGTTATTTGTAACCATTCAGGCTGTGTTTATACTTGCATTTAAAAATAGATTATTTTATACTGCAGTGCTTTATCCTCTGTGCCTTGCATATTCCTGTAACCTGCTTGACCAAAAGAATCATGACCATGCTCAGCTGGTTACAGGACTCCAATTTCTGCAAAAGAACCATCCATTCTGCACAGTGCACAAAAGTTTATGTTTAGCAAAGTACAATGCTTTTAACTTCTGCTATATCATCCATCCATGCAAAATGTCAATTACTGTCTGCTTTGATCTCTCTTCATCTTAACATTTTTTAAAAATGTGAAAATCTTCACAGAGCTTTTTTTTTTTTTATTTGGCACCAAAAAAATGTTAAACTTGATATATTTTTTTGTACTCATTTATTTTCAAATTTTATAATATCTGTATTTTTCCACCACCTCTTTCATTGTACCAGTCCATCTGCCAGGTACGTACTAATCCTCCTCAAAAAATATTTGGGTTTTTCTCCGAGAATACTAGTTTTCTGGTTATTCTCTAGTATATTTGGCTATAAACCATAGCAGAATATTATCCCAAAACAAATCTCTTCTGGCATGAATTCAGTTTTATATTCAGTTTCATTGCACCTTTTTTCCCATGAAAGTACTGTAAGCCTAGGTCAAGTTGTTGTCCTGAGTTCCTTCTGCCTCACTGCAGTTCTCAACCGAAGCTGTGCAGGCAGCAGCTTTTCAACTGAATGTAATCAACCTACTTGCAGGTTTCCTTTGAATTGGAATCGTAGGGCTGAGAGCTTGGTGTTTTTTCTGGAAATAAAATCTCGGGACAGGGAGCAGTTTTTCCACATCCGACTGAAAATATATAGAGCAGTATTGCATATGACTGAATATACAATGTTCAAAATAAGCAACTTTTTTTTGTTTTTTAAGTTGGCAAATGCTTGAGCAGAGTTCAGGGCACGACCTGGAGCATCACCGTGCACCTGATGTAGGTGTAGTTAATCAGCCATTCCTGATTTTGGATCAGTTTCTGGAATTGAAATACAAATTGAAGTAATCTGCAGGTTGATTTTTTTTTTTTTCCTGTTGTCCAAGTCTCTTACAGAACTAAATGCCAGATAGATTTGCACCAAAGTTTGAGGAATATTGGGTTAGTAACGTTCTATTGACTGAGCAGCTCTTTTTAACTCTGATTTTCCCTGCACAATGTGTTATCTTTTTTACCAAAGGCAAATCTCATACAGGTTTTCTATATTGTTCTGCGAAGATATATGCAGAAAGCTGAACAAAACCACAGCTTTGTAATCATATTCCTATGGACTTTTTATTTAACTACACAAAACAACATGGCTTGGTAATAGGCCATTTGTCTTATCTGAACACCTTTACTGTTGCATCAGTTATAATCTGAATTAGGTCATAAGACCATACTTCCAACTTGTGGACTTCTAATGTGACGAACTGTGACAGAAGACAGAAGGTGAATAAAGACATTTCACAATTCAACTTGCTCATAAAGGAGCTGGTTGCTCTCAGACCTTTCATCTCCAAAGGCAAAAAGGGAACAGAGCCACTTGGATGTGCCAGTGAGAAAAGCACTGAAGTCTTGAGTTTTATGCCTTCTTGAGCTGTTCACTCCAGTTGTTTG
>NW_015090983.1:727692-751837 GCF_001431845.1 Calidris pugnax | reverse complement strand
ACGTAAGCGAGCCTTCTGTCCGAGAATTATACTCTGTGACCGGTGTGTGTATTCACACCGTTTGTGATAATTTGAGGGCATTTTAACCAGGATTTCTTTTTCAGTCTGTTTCATATGACTGCACTCATACCCTCCTCCCTCCCCCCAGTTCTTCCTGGGTACCAGCAGCTTTCAGCATCTTCTTCGAGTTCCCCAGCACGTGTGCCAGGAAAGCTGGACAAAAGGGCAGGAGCACGCCTGAATTGGTAGTGTGCAAGTTGAAAAATGTAGAGGGTGAAGTGGATGAAGCACATGGCTTGGGAACAAATTATCTAACACGTACTAGAGATTTTTTGGAGTTTATACTTTGACCGATTGTGGGTGTATTTTTTCTGCACATTTGAAAAGCAAGGCTTTTTGCAAATTCATATATCCCATTCTAAAACACGTGGGCAAGAGAGCTATTCAGTGAAAATGTCAGAATTCCTTTTAGCATTAGCAAATATATTTTTTTCCAGTGTTTTTGAAACAGCTAAAGCACTTTTCTTTTGTTTTTAATTGAAACTTGCAAAAACTACCAGTGTTTTTGAAACAGCTAAAGCACTTTTGTTTTTAATTGAAACTCGCAAAAATTAAAAAAAAAAGCCTGGGGCACTTGCCTTCTGTCAAAATGGATGGAGTTAGACAAAATTTATGAAACCTAAAAATGGAAATTATTGGCTGTTAAGCTAGAGGTGTTTTTAGGCACGGATGTATTTTGTATTAATGTATTTTGTAATTAATCTCTAGTGTTGGAATATTTTGGAAAAATATATGTACCGTTGCTGCTATTTACTGCAAGCCATGAGAGGAACCAGTACGTAACAATGCAAGGAGGATGAGAAGGTCTGTATCAGAAGTAACATTCTCCCTTCTGCGGTGTTCAGCAGCACAGCTCTCACCCAGAGCTGTCGGCGCTTTCTGCAAGACAGGGCAGACCCACAAGTGGTGTGGGATCATCAAGCACCATCTCAGGAAACATTTTATAACCTCCAAGTTCTGCTTGCTGTTACAGTAAAGCTTAGGTTTCTTGGAGGGACCTGTAAAGTCCTGCTTTGCAATGAATATCCCATCTTATTTTCAGTGTGTGAGTAGTGCATTTAAAACCTGGTTGCGTTTTGTTGCCTGCTGCTGATGTTGGTGAGCATCTCTCGGTTTATGTAACTACGTTCTGACCCTAAAGCCTGGACTAAGAAAAGCACTTACACCACAGCTGCACACATGGTTGTGCAGTGAAGCACATGCTTGTTTAGTTCCTACAATTTCAGAATGTTTATAACTGAGTAGTAGTGTGCTTAAGTCAAATCACGTGGCTGAGCTCTTTGCAGGGTTCCTGCCATGGTGGCTGGGTCCCCGGACACGTGAGGAGAGATGGATTAGGTACAGCATCTTCACCCTGATAACTGGTTTTTAGCTATATAACTATTTTTAACAGTTACTAGAAAAAACACGTAGACCCTTTCATTTGCCTACACAGTATCAATCACAAATCAGTGTAAAGGTGGAAGAGGAGTTCCTGATCTTTTTCCTGTTATCAGACAAATGACCAGAAGATATACAAGTTATAAAGAAGGTGATTTTGAAAAGTGGCAGGGTAATTGATGTACAAGAATGGAAAAGTGTGACCCCTCTTTATTGTATTAGTATAGTGTTCAAATAACAGATTTCAGTTTAAATATCTTTTAAAATAATTTGTCCTTCTTTGTGCTAAGTTAAACTTTTTGTTCAAAGTAACCTTTTGTTATTTTTTAAACTACCTCAATCTAAACAGCATATTAATGCTATTAGATGCTTTTTCTATCTCATCTTAGTCTGTTTGCTTTGATACTGCTCTTTAGGTTGTATGTTTATATTGGACCATTTCATGCCTCTTTAATGAGAAACCTTACATCCACAAAAGTCAGAATACTTTATTTCACATTAATTACAACTATTAGGATAAAGCACTATCTTATACCAAATTTCATCTTTCCTTCAGTAAATATTTATATGTATTTTGTTATTTGTAACCATTCAGGCTGTGTTTATACTTGCATTTAAAAATAGATTATTTTATACTGCAGTGCTTTATCCTCTGTGCCTTGCATATTCCTGTAACCTGCTTGACCAAAAGAATCATGACCATGCTCAGCTGGTTACAGGACTCCAATTTCTGCAAAAGAACCATCCATTCTGCACAGTGCACAAAAGTTTATGTTTAGCAAAGTACAATGCTTTTAACTTCTGCTATATCATCCATCCATGCAAAATGTCAATTACTGTCTGCTTTGATCTCTCTTCATCTTAACATTTTTTAAAAATGTGAAAATCTTCACAGAGCTTTTTTTTTTTTTATTTGGCACCAAAAAAATGTTAAACTTGATATATTTTTTTGTACTCATTTATTTTCAAATTTTATAATATCTGTATTTTTCCACCACCTCTTTCATTGTACCAGTCCATCTGCCAGGTACGTACTAATCCTCCTCAAAAAATATTTGGGTTTTTCTCCGAGAATACTAGTTTTCTGGTTATTCTCTAGTATATTTGGCTATAATCCATAGCAGAATATTATCCCAAAACAAATCTCTTCTGGCATGAATTCAGTTTTATATTCAGTTTCATTGCACCTTTTTTCCCATGAAAGTACTGTAAGCCTAGGTCAAGTTGTTGTCCTGAGTTCCTTCTGCCTCACTGCAGTTCTCAACCGAAGCTGTGCAGGCAGCAGCTTTTCAACTGAATGTAATCAACCTACTTGCAGGTTTCCTTTGAATTGGAATCGTAGGGCTGAGAGCTTGGTGTTTTTTCTGGAAATAAAATCTCGGGACAGGGAGCAGTTTTTCCACATCCGACTGAAAATATATAGAGCAGTATTGCATATGACTGAATATACAATGTCCAAAATAAGCAACTTTTTTTTGTTTTTTAAGTTGGCAAATGCTTGAGCAGAGTTCAGGGCACGACCTGGAGCATCACCGTGCACCTGATGTAGGTGTAGTTAATCAGCCATTCCTGATTTTGGATCAGTTTCTGGAATTGAAATACAAATTGAAGTAATCTGCAGGTTGATTTTTTTTTTTTTCCTGTTGTCCAAGTCTCTTACAGAACTAAATGCCAGATAGATTTGCACCAAAGTTTGAGGAATATTGGGTTAGTAACGTTCTATTGACTGAGCAGCTCTTTTTAACTCTGATTTTCCCTGCACAATGTGTTATCTTTTTTACCAAAGGCAAATCTCATACAGGTTTTCTATATTGTTCTGCGAAGATATATGCAGAAAGCTGAACAAAACCACAGCTTTGTAATCATATTCCTATGGACTTTTTATTTAACTACACAAAACAACATGGCTTGGTAATAGGCCATTTGTCTTATCTGAACACCTTTACTGTTGCATCAGTTATAATCTGAATTAGGTCATAAGACCATACTTCCAACTTGTGGACTTCTAATGTGACGAACTGTGACAGAAGACAGAAGGTGAATAAAGACATTTCACAATTCAACTTGCTCATAAAGGAGCTGGTTGCTCTCAGACCTTTCATCTCCAAAGGCAAAAAGGGAACAGAGCCACTTGGATGTGCCAGTGAGAAAAGCACTAAAGTCTTGAGTTTTATGCCTTCTTGAGCTGTTCACTCCAGTTGTTTGCTGTTCTGTTTGGCTAGCACATGAATATTAGAACCTGGCTCAAACCCCTTGATACCTCTTCATTTTATGCTTGGTGCATTTAAGCCATAGCTTGCTCTATTAAAAGGCATTAATGCACTTTCTTCCTTTTCTGTAACCTCATTATGTTGTTGCTAAATCAACTCAATTGTACCAGCCCTGGTCTCCTGGGGCTGCTGTGAGAAAGCATTTTTCTGAAGAATTCCAAGAATGAGGTCTGGGGAATAGTCTACTTTGAGGGAGGACACAGCCTTCCAGGGGATTTACTATGTTACTGGGTTTGGGGGAGAAAATAGAATTTTTGTTGCATTTCTTATATTTTCTGGCAGATACATTTATAACAACTTTGGAGATCTTCCAGACTAGTCAGCAGCCTTCTGAAGCCTTTTAAATCCCATGTTCAATTAAGCACAAAAATATTTTGCTTTATTTACATGCAAGTAGTATTGATTAGTCAGGCACCAAAGTCATTCTGTTAAAATTAAAGTTCGATTAGGTAAGACCAGATAATCATGGAGGTAAACTTTTTATAAAGGGTATTGCGTAAAGCTTTAGAATGAAATAACTGTTTAAAGGTATTTACTTTTTTGAACTGTGCAAGTAGACTCCCTTGGCAAAAAAAAATCCACTCTGCTTGTTGGAACTGTGCTTTACTTTAAAACTGTATTTCTCCCACATTTGTTGGGAAACATCAAATATATTGGCTATTATCTACAAATCAGACACCTAAAAATGCTTAAAGTACATCTCACTAACATGGGTAACGTCAGGAAAGTGCATAATCTTCTTTGTAATAGTGATCATGAGACCATCTCAAAGTTTTGTTCAAAATTAGCAGTATTATTTAACAATTCTTTAACATGTTAAATTAGGTATTAGTCCTGCCTTACTGATGTGGTACTGAACCCAACATTTTGCATTTAACTTGAATAAAATTTTTGTAGACAAAAACTAAAAATCCATTTTGACACTCTTCAAAATCCATAAACTGAAATCTCTTTCATTAAAAGTAATCTCCTTGTGGACAAGATGAGAAAATGAAGACTTAAAGCAGTTCTCGATCAGATGTAAAAAAAGAATAGATATGGGGCCTGTATCAGATAATCAAGAAAATAGACTGAAGTAATAAAAGGTGAGGATGTGAAAAATGCGCTGTTTTCAAAAGTCAGCTGAATCGTATTGATTCCAAAGCAGGTAACATGGTTGTACTTAGGTGGGAATACTAACAGTTTTCATGTATATACGTGACAATCCATACCATACAGAGGCCTGAAAGACTTCAAGTAAGAGCTATTGGGGAGTAATAGAAGCCTTTGTTTTTGACAAATGCTGTGAGCATAAGTTATAACAAGATTGCTTGGAGATTTCATGAGATAAATGTCTTTATTTTCCCCAAAAGCCCCAATATATATTTCTAATTTTTCAAAACAGCGACCCTTAAATATTTGCATCTTACTGGCTTCTTCCAATAAATCTTGCCCAATACATTTGGGACAATTTTTCTATATTTTGTAGATATATATTTTCAAATCAGAAATGAAAACATGTCTTTTTGGGACAATTTTTCTATATTTTGTAGATACATATTTTCAAATCACAAATGAAAACATGTTTATACTTCTTCTTTTTTCATTTTACGTGTCTCATGCTGTGAGTTGATTATGTAATTTTTATCAAGGTAAAGCTGTTGAAAGGAGCAGAGCTCATTTTAACTTTTCAGCTGATCGTTACAGGAATTATCCGGGTAGGTGCCATGTGGGAGCAAGGCCAACCTTCTATATTTAGAAGGAGAGGTTTGTGCAGCCTGCAAGCAATTCTTTAATTCCGGCAGTTGAATTTCCTGCTGCTTCCACAAAGAAATAGGTCTTTGCTTCACTGGCCTGAGTGCAAGAGGTGTATAATGGAGGAAATGTAATTTCTCGTTCTCCATGAAAACACTGTAGTACGTCTGTGCTTGTGTTTGGTTTGTTTTTTTTTTTGCTTATTTACTCTGCTTTTGGTATAATTATGAGAAAAATAAGGCCGTGACTGTTTGAAAAGAGTTTGCAATCAAAGTTCAAGAATCAGAGAATCCTGTTTGCAAACATAACTGAAGTGGGAGGAATTTCTTCAAAGGTCTTTGCATCCTTTATTTTGTTGCACTGTTGGTTTGCTTCCCTAGCACAAAGGGAAAATGCTGGGGTGAAGATGGTGTCACTAGGGAGTAAAGAGAGTTCCATAGTAATGGGGATATCAAATGTCAATCCAAACACAAATATAAAACTTAAAAATGGTAAAACAGCTATTCATGAGGTTTTGGTTTTGGTTTTGTTTTTTTTTTCCAGTGGAGTCCTCTAGGGATCATTTTTAACCCTAGCTGATACTTTAGTAGTGACCTGGAAGTATGTGTAAAATTATCACTACACTAGGGTGCAGAGGTCATGAGGACAGAATCTCTCACTAAATTAAGCACTGGCCAACAATAAGCATTTCAGTACAGAAGCTGGAGACTTTTCCTGGGAAACAATGTCTCAGAAAGGGATTTTTATTTTTGTAAGGGGCAGCTACTTGAAAAAGAAAATCAGTGTCCACGGAAGGCCTGTAGCCAAAAGGCCTACGTGACTTTTAAGCCTTTCTGTTTGCTGTACTTACAGTGCTATTGGGAAGTTGAGTGCTGCTCTATTGTCAAGTCAAGAGAAAAAGCTGAAATATTGATAGGGTTCCATTAAGCCTTCCTTATAGTGCTATATCGAAGTAGTTCTTTTGAAATAGCTCATCAGAAAATATATATATATATTTTTTTTTTAAAAAAAAAGATGATCTGGCATCAAAATCTATGGCTATCTAAATAAGTAAAGTAAGAGCTTTCTATTTCTTAATATAATGGATAAAGTATTAGAAAATAAAATTAGAAACTGAAACTGTACAAAATGTTGATACTTTTTACAAGATCTATAGGGAAAAACTCACCATTTCTGAAAACTGGTACACCAGGATTCAGTTTTTTTTTAAAATAATCACTATTTTTTTTTAAGTCCTGTCATGTATGTTTTCTTGGAGAACTTTCAGAAAATCCCACCAATTAGCTTCCTTTTAGCTGTGCTTCTGTATTGAAAGTTATTTCTTATGTGTCTAACTTGAGAGAAAAAAAAGCTAGCATGAGTAGAGGAATTTACAGTTTACTTAGTTGTTTATGTTCCTCTTTTCACAGTACTTCAAACTGCAAAAGGTTGAAGTAAGATCATGGTATTTAATGGAAGCAGTCGTCAAAGGCATGATTGATGGTATCATTAAACTGCATATTATTTCATAAACACCTTCATAAATCAATGTTATTTGTGTAGTGGGATGAAATTGAAAAATACCATCACAATGACTTACTGTCAGTCAGGGTGTATTTATTGGCTAGCCCAGCAGTTACATTCACCCAAGTGGCTACATTTGAAACATTTAATAGGAATAAAGTTTGACTCAATGATGTATGGTTGGACTTAATGATCTTAAAGGTCTTTTCGTACTTAAATGATTCTGTGATTCTGTGTTGACCTGTTTGCTTCGTAATGGAAAAGGCATTTAAGGTAATTTGAAAAAATACCTGTAGAAAATTGGGATTCATAAGCTTGCATGATATACTGATATTATTGAAGAGAAATAGAGTTTGTCCTTAACGGCTGTTTTCTCCCATGTTTAGTGTGTGTCTTGTTTGTTGGGTTTTTTTCTTAAGAAAAGGACTGGTTTGCTTTCTTCAGTTTTGATGAGGCTTCTTAAGAGTGTTTGTAAATATAATAAGAATACTTGTTGCGTTTTGTTTTTTTCCTGTAAGAATGTAAAATGAATTCAGAGGTTATCCAGTTTGATTCCACCTTTTATATAAAAAAGGAAAGAATGGGTTAATTCCTGACTTTCTCAAATGTCTAAGGTCTAATATGTGAAACTGAATACCCTTTGTATTTGTTGAGGTATTACAAATAGATAGGAAAACTTCTGCTGTTACTGAAATAATTTATTACTACTTCATTATTAAGTGTCTTTTGGTTAAGGTTTCTTGGAATTATTAAGAGTAATTATCCTGCATTAAGTTTTCTTTTGTAAGCTGCCAATCAGAGTAAGCTTATTCTTTAGCAGCAAGTACCTGCTACATCCACTGAGTATTGAAAACAAAATGCTCTTCAAAATTGAGCTGTTTTGTACTTGATACTGTAGAAATGCATTTTCACATTAAACTCAAATGTCATGAAAAGCGTTGAAAGCTTTTCTTCATATTTTGTGATTAAAGATTCTTATTATGATGATGCCGTTGACAGAAACATTTGAGATTTATCAGGTTCTCAGTCTGTTTAATGCATTTTATGAATGACATTTCAAATTAATTAGTGATGTACGCTATGTGAAGCCAAAGGCTTTACAGAAGTTTTGTTTACAATTAAGAAAATATTTTTCTCAAGCAAACTGGTGGTGATATGAGTAGTTGGTAAGACCTGCATGTTGTTGATATTGATTGTGGGCATTATAATACAGCATGTCTCTATAAAGCTACTGCTATTGATTTGACTTCTATAGTAGCTATTCCTGTTTTATGTTAAGGTTTCTACTGGATTAAATGGACAATAGTTACTTGGCTGTTCTTTGTGAAATTCACACTGGTCCAGCCTTGCTAAAGGTGCTTCCAGCGTTGGGTTAACAATGCATATGGACCAGCTGTCAGACTTTCCCCATCTAAAATTAGGAGAAAGTGAAATGCAATTATTTTTTTGTTCTAAATAGTAAAGAAATGATTGTCTGTATCTGTATCTCGCAGAATGAGGCATAGGAGAATTTTTCCTTTTTGTTTTTAATCGCCAAAACCTGGAGGCATCTGAGAGCTGGCTTCATTTAGAGTCTTTCTGGATTGGCATAATGTTGAGCATGCATTAAATTGTGCATACTGATTTAACAATCAGAAAAGCTTATCATACTCTAGCTCCATCTTTCCTGCCTGCTCTGCCAGGAAGCTATGAGAAGCCATAGTACAGCTGGCTATTCTGGCTTCGAGCCACGTAGGGATTTGCCTACATGACAGGAATCCCCAGCTTCCCCTCGGAAAGAACACTTTCCAAGGCAGAAGTGCTAAAATAAAAGGCAGGATCTGATTCAACCATAAACTTTAACCACCTTTTTCTCCAACGTGAGAAATTTTTATACTCATGCTATACTTATTTCCATACTCACGCTATGTGCCAGAGGAGTATTTTGTAGGGAAAGAAGCAATAAATGCAGTTTGAATAGAAAAACAAGTTTATGCTTTTTTTTTGCGAAGTGTATATGTGTCTTTTATTGGAGATCCAAATTAGCAGAGTTCTAGCTGGAAAGGTACAGGTTCTAGAGAACACCCCTATGGAGAAGAGAGGAAGGAATAACAATAATTTCAGTAGATCAGTTTAGTGACCCATCTGATGATGTCAGCCACAAACTGTTTGTGTGCCAGTGCTGGGTAAGCGTTGGCATGCAACAGCAAATGCATCACAGAACTGGACTCTGACACACTGGCAGAGAATGAATTGACCTGTTAAATTTCAATCATGAAGGTAGATCCTACTCCTAGCGTAACAGCAAACGTGCTCTGAGGTTACTTTGCTGTGAATCTCTCTCCAAGCAGAATTAGCATGGTATTAAGGAATCTGTTTGAAATTGCACAGAGAAATTTACAGTGAGAGAGAGCAAAAGGGAGTAATTTTCTTTTAAATTGAGGCAGTGCTTCATAAAAGAATTATATTCTTTTTTATATGTATCACTTAAAGTGTTGTTAAAATTGAATGACACTGTGTGTTATTTGCATTACTGTAAATTTCTTTGGTAATAAAGTGATTCATCTTGCTACACAGTGACTCCCATACAGATGCAAGAAACATTCTTTTTTGGCAACAGGAATAATTATGTGCTAGGTTCCATAATTACTGACAGCACATCACAGCTTAAGAAATTGATCGTTAAAGCCATGCAGAACAATTACGAAATACATCTTTTTATATATTATTCTATATTACCCATTGCTTTGTCTAACTCCTGTAGATTTTGGTCGAATAAGTGTGTCCATTTAGGAAGAGCTACAAAGAATATTTCTCAGAAAGACCAGGCTGAATGGGGCTTGGCCAACCTGCTCTAGTAGGAGATGTCCTTGCCCACGGAAGGGGGGTTGGAACTCGATGATCTTTAAGGTCCTTTTCAACCCAAACTATTCTATGATTCTGTGAAATCTTGCAAGTAGCGTAGCAGACACGTTAGGTAGCATTTCTGTATTCTGAGCACGGCATCCTTGGAGCTATAGCCCAGTGCTCCTGCCTGCTCTGCAGTTCATTTCAGAATTATTAAGCAGCAGAGTCCTTTCTGCTCGCACCTATTTAAAGACCTGTGGCACCTTCTGAGGCAGCAGAAGCTTAGCTCTATCTGCTTCAACCTCCTATTAAATTAATACTTAATTGATCGGACCAAGAAGAGTTATGCAGTGCCACAGATCTGAGAGAACTGTCCTTGGTCAACTAATGAAGTTCTGTGTTTTTTGACAGAGCAACACTTGCAGTGAAGCAAAGCGTGTTCTGTGAGCTCCGGAAAGTTTTTAAATGAAAGACCCTTTTAAACCTTAGCTATTATACTTAAGTTTGGAGAGTATCCTGCCAATCAAAGTACCTTCTTTGCGGACTCATGTGTTGAGATTCAGATAAGAGACTTGCTGAGTGTGATGTCCTTCCTCGAGTGGCATTTTGATGGGGAAAGTTCCTTGGAATTTCATGGCACTCCACACAACAGAAATGTTTAGATCACTTCTTTCTTTCTGGCAGAGAGAGAGGTAATATACATCACTAAGAGTCTAAGATTTATAAGAACATGCTGCAGAGTAAATTGTGCTGTCAGGCAGAGAAATTGCGTGGTAAAACAGACTCTCTACACTAATCTTCTGAGGATCTTTGACACTGTGTGCAGCAATCGCAGATCTGCTGATCCTGTACAGACAGGAGGCTTTAGGATTCTTTATAGCAAACCCCATGTAGTCAATTTTCCTTGGCATTGAAACCGGAGCTATTTCGTGTTTTGGGGTTTTTTTTGTTTTTTTTTTTCCTCTGCCTTATATTTTTGCTAGAGGTAAATATTAATGGATATTTGTAATCTTCATTTATGTGAATATCCTTGATCATAACAATTTCCCAGATATTTTGGGGACTATGTTTTGTTTTTGTTTTTTTTTTCTTCTGTGATGTGTTTCCGTCTAGTTCACTTGGACAGGAAGGGCAGCAGTCTCTCAGAGGTCACATATTGTTGTTGATGGAACAACTTGAGGCATTTGAACAGGAGAGTAGCCAAAATTTCTGGCATTAACTTCTGAATGCATCTACTGGGTCTGGCTGGGATGGAGTTAGTTTTCTTCAGATCGTCCTGTGAGTGAGTGATTGCACTGAATCATTGTTTTGTTTTGGTTTGTTTTCCTTCTTTCCGTCATTTATTAAACATTAAACTATCTTTACCTCAACTGGTGAGTTTTCTCACTCATGCTCTTCCCATTCTCTCTCCCCGTCCCACTGTGGGGGGGTCAGCAAGCACAAAAATCTGACTTTTTGGTAAACATCAAATTTAGGATATTGTGAATTTATATTGTGAAATGTTGATGAAAGGGTAGGTGAAGAATTCCTGGATTTTGTTCCCAACTCTTTATTCCTCTTTGAACTTTAAATATTTTAAAAGTTTTTGTTTAGTTGGAGAGCTGCTTGTTAAGTGGATGAATCACCTTGCGTTGTCATAATTAGCTGTGTGTCTTTGTCGTTGCCTTATATGGCAGAGCTTATGTTCTTTTCCTTTTGGCTTTTTCAGGTATGAATACGAGCAAGAGTGAGACAGTGAAAGAGTATCCGTTAAAACCCTCTAGAAGATCTATGCCATGCCTAGCCCAGAGCCAAACACATCCTCAGAGTCTGAGCAAGCATTCGTCTTTCCTGCAGCCGAATCGTGTGCAGCCCCAGCCCCAGCCTCTAAGTGCAGGGACATCTACAGCTACGGTGGATGTCGTGTCAGAACGAGGTAGGAGGTTTTTCCCTTCCAGGAGCTTGCTCCAACACTGGGAATGAAAGGGATCTGTGGGAACATCATTTGAAGTCCTGTCGTGTCTTAGATACAAATTTTTAACATCTTTCATTAAATAATAGGGGCATCTGATAAGCTTTGCTTTGTTTAGATGTCTACGATTTATTGGAGAGAAGTTTTTGCACAAAACAACTAGAAGAGCTAAGATGCTGAGTTCTTGAGTCAATCTCTGTAATGTTTGAAGTGAGACTTAAAGTAATTTTTCTTTTATTTTTCTGAATTACCAGATTATTTCCCTCTCACTGCAAACAAGACAAGAAAGTGCTCCTGTATGCTGGGGGAGAGCATGAAGTTTTCTGTAGTTTGTCTTAAGAGAGAGAGAGAAAAAAAAAATACTAGGCATTCAGCAAGAAGTGTCTTTAAGCATGGACATGTAGGAGTAGATGTGTTCATTCATGAACAGCAGAATCAGGGTAAAGCAGTATGGAGAGAATCAGAAAAAAGGGAGAACATCCCTATGAATTTTGGCTTGTGTTGGAAGAAAGAATACTTTTATGTTAGGATTTCTATTTTAACAGACAAACATGCCTTATCAAAGACAAGACTTGTTGGAGATCCCAGTCACGGTGTGTGCCACCTGTTGCCAGTTATTGCCAACTGTGTGTGAACCTTTATAGAATAAATTAAATTGGCTGGCTTCTGCTACTGAATTTTGATAAGTTCTTCCTTAATGTTGATAGGAATTAATTATTACTCTTATTTAATGGACTTGTACTTCTCTCAGAAATAGAGTGAAAAGTCTTCACTAAAGCGATCTTGTTCTTTTTTCCATCCATGGAAAATGCTCTTCAAAATTTTAGCCTAAAGTTTTTCATTTGAGTCACTGACAGCTTTTAAAAAATGTGTCCTTCACTCACAAAATACATGTGAATGCTGATATGGATATTGCATTTATTCCAGCTAAAGTGGTGGAGACTTTGGAAAACAACTTGCTTAAGCTGTCTAATACAGAATACAGCGATTCATTTTTAGGTAAGTTTGTCTGAACTGAAATAATAGTAAATTAATGATTCTTCTATTACACTTGAACTGCCAGGTTCTTTGAAAGAGGAGACTAAATGTCACTAAAGAAATATGCACTATTGTAAATTTCATGATACTTTCTCACCTCTTAGACTAACAGTAAATAGGGACTAACGACAGAGAGGTGTTTTTTTCATATATTCAGTGTAACTTTTCCCCTTAACAATCTTTTGTAATGCAATCACTTGGAAGGATGTATTCAAAATTCCTTTGAAATAGTTGTTATTATTATTAAGTTGTTATTCCAGTATGGTCATGTTATTCAGTATTGTCATGGCTGCAGTTGTTATTTAGTTGGTTTTGTTTTAGATATTCATGTATATTTGCTTTAGGCATTCAAGTATAAAAAGTGTTCCAATTTGGCAAAAAAAGCAGTAATTGAGGCATATTTGTACCTGCATTCATGCCATTTTGATAATTTAATTAGGTCCAAGAAAGTAGGAAAAGAGCTCTTAGAATAATCCTATCCTTGTGACTGTAAAATGAGCCTGTGTATACACACATGTAGTAATTTGCGAGTTCCAAAATTAATTACTTTTGAAATTCCCCTGCCATGTGTTACTCATCTAGGATTGCTGCACCTTGCACAACTACTGTGAAAGATCTTTTTGCTCACGGTCAATGTATTATCAGACTAGAAATTGCATCTTCATGCTAAAAGAGAGAGATCTGCTTTCAGAAAGCTATTTCTGCTCTCCTCTCACATTTTACCATTGATTTTTCTCGATGCTCAAAATACGTGATGGGTACGAGGCTCTTCAAGGTCTCCCAATCAGGTAGCTACTGGAAATATGAGTGAAATTGATACTTCCTCCAAAGCAAAATCAAAACGTTCCAAAGTCATGACACAGACCAGAAATTTGGCATGAAGTTTTTATAAGCAAACCATGTTTCTCATTAAGGTTCCAGTAGAAGCTACTGCATTCTATTAATGTAATTGGTTTCATTGGGTAGGCAAGCCACAGGTACTAGAAGATTTCACTGTTATAACTTGCTTCTTTTTTTTTTTTTTAATATCCTGTTCTATTTTTTACTAATTGCTAACACATATACATGCTGATATTATTGCATATTTAAGTATGGCAGCAGGAATTCTTTCTTATAGTAAGTGATGTGCTGTTTTTCAACCACGTCACCTAGTTTTAACCTGAAAAGAAACATGGGGAGCTCAGAGATTGAGACGATCGATTAAGTCTCATCAGCTCAAAATTGTATTAAATTTTGGTGTGGATGTTTCTTCTCTTTTGACAACAGTGATGCTCTTTGAAGAGACAGAAAAATATTTAAATGATAGCCCTGATGATTTGTTAATTTGCTCTTGTTGAGTTAATCCCAAATTAGATCACTGAAAACGGTAAAGTTTTTCTGTATTTACAGAAGTTTAATTGGTTAGGTTGTTCAGCTATAAGCAAGAAAGGAAACAGTATTTATAAATCTCAAAAGTCATTAGTAAGAGTTGCCTCAGCTAAATTATCAGCATTATCTGTTAGGTTCATGAAGAGAAATCAGGGACAGTTAAAGCTATAATTAAAAAATGGCCTTTCATGAAGCCTTCAAAATAATGTTTGTTTGCACTTGAGGACTGCATTTATGTGGGTAAGAATTTGTCTCCAAGACTAAAATTGTTGATTTTGTCCTGGATCTGGGGAGCAAGAAAAAAAAAAGGGGAGGTGGGGAAGAAAAAAAGGAATGTCGCTGCTTCAACTTTGATCACCAGATAGGTGAAAATGATGCAGCACTGCTGCGTGCTTTAATCAGTACTCTGGCACTTTGATGGAGTTTGCAAAATAGACTGATTAATGGGTATCATCTCCTTCGTGAACCTTTTCAAACTGCTCTCCTGAGAATGTGAAAGAATGCTGAATTAAGTGAATGTGGTGAATTTTTAATTAGGCAGCATCACGGAACTGTACTTAAAATAGGGCAAATGGCTTTTTCCTCTTCCAGAATTGCGTCCATAGACAAACTATCTTCTTGTGAGAAGGGGATTAACAGGAATCAGATAAAAGATTTCATAGGAAAGGTTCTTATTTATTGCAGTTGACTATAAATCAAGAGGCCATAGATCTGTTGGACTTGTTTAGTTAGTGACACTGATGGATTTATAAAATAAGATGATAATGTATTACACCTTTGTTGCTACTAACACAGACAAACTGGATGAAGGACATCATGGATTTATGTTCTTTTTCCTGTCAGTTTTAGGTGGTAAGTAGTGTTTTAAGTTTCAGGAATCAGTAAATTCAAGCAAAATAATAGACATTGGGCTTCTGTAACTTACGATGTGAACTGTGAGGTTTGAGATGCACTGGAGTGCTCAGGGCTTAGCTAAAGCTTCATGGAAACCACCCGATGAGGGTTATAATCAGGGCTTTTGGATCTTACCTAGGTGGAAATTACCTATTGATTGGATCTGAACATTAACTAAAGCCTTTGTTTCTCAAAGCGTGGTTGTAGAATTTGGTGTTCAGTCCAGAGCAAAGTCATATTATTGCTTCTACTTCCATGAAAAATCTTTTTCTTTACCTGTGTGTTTGCGTTACAGAAGAGTAGAAAGTTCTGGTTTAAGTGATCTTTGTCAGTTGTTGTGACTTGAGTTCACAAAAGATAAAACTAAGATCTTAGTAAGAGTTGCCTCAGCTAAATTATCAGCATTATCTGTTAGGTTCATGAAGAGAAATCAGGGACAGTTAAAGCTATAATTAAAAAATGGCCTTTCATGAAGCCTTCAAAATAATGTTTGTTTGCACTTGAGGACTGCATTTATGTGGGTAAGAATTTGTCTCCAAGACTAAAATTGTTGATTTTGTCCTGGATCTGGGGAGCAAGAAAAAAAAAAGGGGAGGTGGGGAAGAAAAAAAGGAATGTCGCTGCTTCAACTTTGATCACCAGATAGGTGAAAATGATGCAGCACTGCTGCGTGCTTTAATCAGTACTCTGGCACTTTGATGGAGTTTGCAAAATAGACTGATTAATGGGTATCATCTCCTTCGTGAACCTTTTCAAACTGCTCTCCTGAGAATGTGAAAGAATGCTGAATTAAGTGAATGTGGTGAATTTTTAATTAGGCAGCATCACGGAACTGTACTTAAAATAGGGCAAATGGCTTTTTCCTCTTCCAGAATTGCGTCCATAGACAAACTATCTTCTTGTGAGAAGGGGATTAACAGGAATCAGATAAAAGATTTCATAGGAAAGGTTCTTATTTATTGCAGTTGACTATAAATCAAGAGGCCATAGATCTGTTGGACTTGTTTAGTTAGTGACACTGATGGATTTATAAAATAAGATGATAATGTATTACACCTTTGTTGCTACTAACACAGACAAACTGGATGAAGGACATCATGGATTTATGTTCTTTTTCCTGTCAGTTTTAGGTGGTAAGTAGTGTTTTAAGTTTCAGGAATCAGTAAATTCAAGCAAAATAATAGACATTGGGCTTCTGTAACTTACGATGTGAACTGTGAGGTTTGAGATGCACTGGAGTGCTCAGGGCTTAGCTAAAGCTTCATGGAAACCACCCGATGAGGGTTATAATCAGGGCTTTTGGATCTTACCTAGGTGGAAATTACCTATTGATTGGATCTGAATCAGAATTGCGTCCACATTAAGGTTAACTAATGAGTGAGTTAATTCAGGAGCTGCTCCACTGCTGTGGGGTATATCTGTGTGCACATGCATGTGTAAAGAAACAGTAATTGGTAGATTTTTAAAATAACGCTTTTCTTTTTCCTAAAAGGCCATCATATGCATATAGGGAATGAACCTTATCTTTGAACGATCACGAATTTGGCTGGCCGTCTTTTCTAAGAGAAATCTAAAGTAAACAATAGTAATGAAGGTTATTTGGACTAGAATTTTATGAACAGTTGAAAAAACCCTTCTCAGTAATCTCTGTTAAAATTATAGGAGTTTTCAGTGTGCTTTTTGGAAATCAATTGACTGAGTTTAAGAGAAGTTAACAGTTCTTCATTGTTGGACTGAAAATGAAGTAGTCTTAAACTAAGCTGAAGAGAATTTACATGATTTGTAGAAGATTTTATTTTACTTTATTTGAGTAATAAGTCCCTTTTTCTAAGAAGAATTCCTTTTTTCTTGCCATAACTGAGATAAGTACATTCTTCTAATGTGCAGTATGGGTGAGAAAGAACTGTGTAAGGTGCAAAGGCTCACAAAAATAGTGAATAATATTCCACTGGATGGTCTGATCATTTTTCAAATCATCCTTTGGGGTTATCAAAAAGGATAGAAGGACAGTGGCAGTATTTGGACTGTATGTGACGTGTTTTTCCATTTGCTAGGTCCTTTTCTGTTGTTAAAATCACTATCATTACTGTTGCCAAGTTTTACTTCCTTTTTTTATATTCACTTTCAAACACTGTGAGCCAGATTTACAAAAGGGTTTTCTCATTACAATACAGGTGAATGCCTTTAAAAATCCAGTTTATCACGTACATAGCTAAGGCATCAAGATTTTCAGGAGTTAGGCCATATTGGAAATCCAGTTAGACTTGGAGAAACACTTGTGAAATCTGAGAGTCTGCTTGTTAACTTAAAAATCTCATTTGCTCATTCTAATGCAAATAAGCATATAAGTAGCTTTCTGCAGATCCTACCATCAGAAATGACAGAGGATCATCAGAGGATCTGCCCTCCCCTGTTAGGCTGAAATATTTCATTTCAAGTAAGATGTAAAAAATGAGTAATGGATAAATACAATCAATAAAAATTGGCATTCAGGATTTAGATGTAATGAGTACCTAATTTGAAGTTATTTGACAAATAAAACTAACACTCAGTAGCAAATAAAACAACACTAATTAATTTCAGAATTAGCTTAATTATGAGGGATTTATGCATTGTAACTTTTCTTCCTTATCATGACATGAAATCCTTCCTAGATAAGAACTTGATCACGAACAATGTAGTTCATAATTTTGCTGTAACCACTACCTCGTATTCTGAATGTATCCTGAACCCATCATTACAAAGGTTATATGTAAGAAACACCCTTGTTTACGTGCCATGCTGCAATGTAGTGACCTGAGAAATGAAGACCTGACCAAAAGTAACAATCCAACAAAGTAGCGTAATAACTGTATGATGAAAACTTTTTTCAGTGCTCGATCCAACCTAGGTGATTCTGTGATTGCAGGAAAATTTGTAAGTGAATTTTAATTAAGTGATGTTATGATAAATAGAAACAGACAGAATAACGTGTGCAATACATACAATGTTTACATGCAAGGAGGGGCTGAAAGATCACGGAGGGTATGAGTCAAGAAAACCAGGTTCACTTTCTGCTTCAAGAGAAACACGATGTTTCCATTGTGACTTTTAGAATCATTTTTTTTGGAAGCATGTGGCCCTTAGGCAATGCCTGCCATAGGTAAGGACATCACATCTGTTCTGACTGTTGTGAGATGGCCGAAAAGCTGCATTTTCTCCTATACCTGGTGTGTGAGGAAATTGTCCAGCTCCCGTATTAGAGCCGGTTCATGCCCGGAGAGCTGGCAGCAGGGAGGAAGAAGCCGTGTGATCCGTGATGAGCATAGTGCTCACTGAAACTAATAAGAATTAGTCTTCGAACTTAATACTGAGGTTTGAAATACCAAAGTGCTTTAGGCATTTAATCTGCCTGTACCAATTTTGTACACAATTTTAACTCCTCCAGAAAGCAGTAATACAAGCCTGACACCGTTTTTAAAAATGAGAAGGAATCTGTATAATGGTTTCCACTGTCTGAAAGCTCGTGAGAAATTGTACATTAAGAAAAAAGCCTGCACTTGTCTGTTATGGTAGGTTTTGATACATAAATGCATATACACTGGTAGCTGAAAAACCTTTTATCTTATGTATACAATATAGTATTCCAAGTACACAGCAGAATAAAGTGAGAACCTAAATTCATCACAATGTGTTTATACAGGTTTTTAGTGATATTTTTCTCCAGGTTATTTGTTGTTTCTGGGACCAAAATTAGGACAAAGGGGGATTAATTTCTTAACCAATAATCTCATTCTTACTAGAGCTATGCAAGGCCTATCCCTAAATGTATAAAGGCTCAAAGGATTGAGTCATCCTATCAAAGTTTGTGAAACAGAAACTATTAGGAATAATTTTTATATTAATTTTCCTTTCCATAACTGTGCCACATTTCAATTGAAAAACATTTGCTGTCCTACACTGCAGTTACCTAAAATATGTTGATGAATTAAATGTTATAGAGAAATCGGGGCAAGTGCTTTTTGTCCCGTAACTGCCATAGAATTCTAATGCGCTCTTGGCCCTTCAGAAATATCTGATAGACAGAAAGATGGCCAAGCAGTTATGAAGACCCAATAATGAAGATGCAAAGTGTGGATCTAGAAGTCGATTTCTAAACTAAATGCTTCTGCATTGTTAGGTAAAAGACTCCCAGAAATTAAAGCATCTCCAGCATTTCATCCTGTAAGTGCCCTTAGGGCAAATCTTACTGTCATGCATCAAGCATAGCAAAACTAGGTGTCAGGGAATGTAGATAGGTTTTTGTGATGTATGAAGGCTGAAGTTACTCCTCATCTCCTCTGGATTACAAGATAGCAAGACAAAGCAACTACTGGGATGAAGAGATCTGTTATCTGCTTGATTAATGCTTGAATCTGTTTTAAATCACTTTATACTTGAGTGTGGATCCAGCCTGACAGAACACATTACTTAGTTATATGTTTAGGTATGCTAGCTATTATAGGTATATACCTAATTAATATACCTATGTACCTTATTAAAGAGAAGTCCTTGAATTACTGAATTGAAAAGTGAAATTCCCATTGACTTCAGTGAAATATGATTTGGTCTCTGCCTCTAGATTTACAAGCTATCACCCTTGTCTCTGATTTAATATCCTCGTCTTTATTTAAAATTCAGCCTTTCTTTTCTATCTTCTGCAGTGTTAGGGAAAGCTAAACAGTTTAATACAGAAACCTTCCTTTTCCTGACTTGAAGTTGTTATAGCATATTAATTTTCCTTTCTGTAACAGGTCACTTGGGGCTTGCAAATTGTATGTCTATAACTTCAATGATTTTTAAAATATTTTTTTTATGTGACAACAGTTCAAAAAGCTTTCAGCTACCACGTAGGTTTTAATTAACATAACTAAGTGAAATACATCAGCAAGATACTATTATTGGCTATACTAATTGCTTAAAAATGCTTTCTAGTTCCATTATATATTTGTTTGCTCAGTTCTGCAATCACATAGTTTTTTTAAATATAAAAATTTTGTAGGATTAATATTTAAATCTGTCTCTTTCTTTTAGTAGGTACTCTAAAAACTCATGTAAAGGGGTCATGCACATTCTGATTGCATTAGCAATAATAATTTGCCTGAGCAGCCCTAGAAAAAAAAAATTAATCCTACTAGGAGCTCAAAAGCAAAAAAAAAAAACACCAAAAACAAGTGAGGGGTTAAGAATGAAGGCAGTTGTCCTTTAAATGTCCTTGTCGCTTTGTGGACATGGACATGAGCATACAACAGTGCCATCCTCCCATTTGCAGTCCTCCCACTGAAGAAGACTTTTTTCTTTTTTACACAAGTCGTGTTATTTTTTCCTCTCCTTTTTTCCTCCTCTTTTCTTTAGATCTCTTAAATTTTAGCAGAGTTTCAAAGTTTTTCAGATAACTCTAGATCTGCCATTAACATTAATGTAGGAGGGCTGCTTTTAGCCAAGAGTCTTCCCAACAGGACAGAAATTATTTAAGTTTTGGTTTGTGGTTTGTTTGTGGTTGTTTTTTTTTTAATTTGATCCTGCAGTAAAGGAAAATTGGAAAAGTGTTTCATAAACGCTTATTACGCTCCTTGCCATACTTTTCTGGAAATTACTCTTCACTCTAGTACCTTACTGAATTAATAGCTGCAGTGTAGATTAACTGAAAGCAAAATACCCTATATCTGCTCAGTTGATGTATTTCAACATACAAACATTAATCAGTGGCCTTTGTAGAACAGTATTTTAGTGATTAGTCTTAGCTGAGAATCTGCGGATCTTTTTTAGCTCTGAAAAGAGGAAAAAATAATAATAATTTTAAAAAACCCACTCCAAAGCTCACATTTAATTAAAAAATCATGAATGCTTGGAAGTCCCCTGGCACATAGGAATGGGACTCCTGGCTCATGTCTTTCAGATGTCCCAGTAAGGCACAGGTGGGGCAGCACTTATTAACAGCAAAGAAGAGAACATGTGCTTGGGGAGGCGAGCAATGATCTGTGATCTGTTAAGGAGCCATCTTTCTGTTAATTGGTGTAAAAGCCTGAGCTTCTAGAGCAATATGAACTGGTTTTGAGGGGTTTTTACTCTCCTATGGCTTCTTGCCTACACCCTCCCCCTCCCAAAGTCAAGCAGGCTCGTTGTGGTGGTTGGCATTAGAGCCCATCCAAGAACTACAAGAGCAGGGAGAGCTGGCAGTTGTTCTCGACAATAACAACCAAATGAGTTGTTATAGGCCAGAGAAGGGATGATGGGAAATAAAAAATGAAGCAAACAGTAGCTTTCCCACAGAGCAGAGGGGAAGAACTTGAGGCAGCCAAGCTTTTCTCTTGACGTTTTGTGGAGCTGCAGCCAAATAAATACTCCGTGTTTGAATTTAAAGATGGATAGTTTTAATACAAGTCAAATAGAAAGGCTGTTAGTCCATATCGTTGCTTTTGGGGTATGTTACATTAAAAACATCCTTGGGCAGTACAACTCCAGCCACAAGATTCAGGAATGCTATCTTGCTTTTGCTTGTGGCAATCCCAAATGGCAGTTAAAATTCAAACCTAAATAATAGAGATTGTGGAGAAAAGGATAGCAGAAAATAGTGTTCCTTTATAGACAAATGTTATATAAAAATATCATGAAAATTTAGAAACTGCAGTTATTGAATTTAATAAGTTTGGTCACGGTGTATTGTAGTGCCCATTGGTAACACTAGGAATGATCAAGCTCAAGTTAATTTAGGTATCAATACCATTTGATACTGTGTAGGACAGTGCTTTAGGTGCATAAAACAAGTCATCAGCTCCTGAAAGGTACAAAAGTATTGTTAAACTTTAAACAAGAAATATACCTTTTAAATTCCAAATTTCTTTATTTTTATGGGTTTTTTTGTTGCTAAACTCTTGTTTGACTACATTTCAGACAAGGTAGCAGGTATTTCTAAATGGAAGGCAATTTTTATTTTTTTTTTAACAGAAAACACATAGTATAATTTAAAAGTTGTGTCCTTGAAAACATAAAAATGCTTAGCAGGTAAAAGTATGTTGAGCACTAAGGGGAGACTCATTTCATAACTTTTAATTGTTTAAATTAAACATTATGTACTTTTGCAAAGGTGTTGGTTTTTTTTCTTTTTTGAGTGTTAGGTGTACTCATAATGTCTAATCATCTAAAACTTCCCTCATAAAAATAGACTTTTCAGGGTAAATGGCCTTTCTAGATGCAAAAGTTTAGGTTTCATAGGCCTGTCTCTGCTTTTCATTTTACTGGCTGCTATTACAAGACCCTGATCTTTAGTAAAGCTAAGAGCTCACCACGTCTGGGTGGGAGTCAAATCTGTAAAGTTGCTTAAGTATCCTGTTTCCTACTTTGGATACCTACTGCTTGAAACCTTCTTTACAGTCATTTTACAACATTCCTTACATTACACAGAGTAACCTGTATATTAGGTTAAAACATTGTTCAAAATAACTAAGATCTCTGAGCTGGTGCCCTCACAATTAAAATGGGCTATTTCATACTTTAAGAAATCCCTTCACAGATTTACTGAGGTTAATATCAGTATCAGAAATTACTGAGGGCTCACTTTGTGTAATCATTATGTATGCAGCCAAATTGCAGGAAAAACTGCTCTTGGTAAATGTTCCAGTTTAATATTCCATCTCAGAAACATCTAGGCTATATGAGATAATTGTGGGTTGGGGTTCTTTTTGGTACTACTTACTGTGGAGAATTTAACTGAAGAACTTAATGAAAAATACTTTGTTGTTGCAGATGAGCTTTTATGAATATAAAATTCAGGAAAGTTAAGACTGTGGTTCCCACAGCAACCATGATTTGTTTCTTGGCTTCTATTTAGGGTTTAGAATTACTGGGCTAAATGCTGTTTGCCGTTCCCCTGACTTTTCCCATGTTGATATGAGAGCTGAGATGAGAACTTGGCTCAGGATTTGTGGGTAACTTTTTTTGTCTGAGTATGTTTCTATTTCCAATTTGTCCAATATACAATCGTGGGGGGATAATTATTCCATCTTTTTCATCTGTAAAATATTTTTTTCAAGACTAACCATTTCCCAGCATTCATTAAAACTTACATGGTCCAACGTTTTACAGGCATTACCCCTCATTTTATTCCTGCTGAGTATAAATGGTAAGTATTGTCATGATTTTTTGGTAGAGAATCTGCAAGAAAACGAAACGTCTGGAAAAAAGTCCCTTCTGATAGAAGATATAGAGTGATTCGGGGACTTAAGTCCTTCTAACTCTCCTGCAGTGATGATGCAGGAGGAAATTTAATCATGAGAGTGGGTTTTAGTAAGCTTTGAAAAAGGTCTTTTCAGTCACCTGCAGGTGAGTATCTTAGGATACTCAACTAAGTTTTTATAAAAACTTTTGTTGAGCAATTAAAAACAAATGCAATGAAGAAGGAAAGCGCTTTCTTAATATTGTCAACTAATCTTCTGCCACCATCATGTACACCTCTTAAAACGTGTTCTGAAATGATCACTGCAATAACTTAATATGCAAATTTTCAAATACTCTGTCTAATGATGAGCAGCGTGTGTGTAGGGGAGTTGGGCATTTAGATTTGCTTATTTAAATTTAAGACATGAGATGCTACTCTTGTCTCCAGGATGCTCCTGTCTATTTGGTAACACGTTTTGAGTATTTGACAATTATGAGCCAAACACAAAAGCATTTGAATATTTGGTTTATATCGCTTTGTGTTTTGGTGTTGTTTTTTTTAAACTACTGTGAAGAATGTTGTGGGCTTTTTTGATTTGATTTGATTAATAGAAGAAAGTTCCTATAAGCCTTCTGCTAAAAATAGAAGTCAGTTCTAGTTTAAGACAAACATGATAACATTTCAAGTCAAAAAGTTTTGCAAGAAAGGATAGAATATGAGTTATCGAAAAGTGGATACTTAAAAGGAATATTCAACTGTGGCTGTCATAACAGTGTTAATTTCTCTCAACTATAACCCAAAATAAGCCCACTGTTTTCTTCTGTTTTTCCTTCAGACACAGGGAAGGACAAAGACACGTACACAGATGATTCAGAACACGGAAATTATGATGCTCGTACAGATCAGTCATTGCTTATTCAAAACAAGCTTACCAGACAGAAAACA
>NW_015090983.1:518153-722343 GCF_001431845.1 Calidris pugnax | reverse complement strand
TTAATGCGTGTTTCTGTTTTAAATCACTGTATACTTGAGTGTGGAGCTAGCCTGACAGAACACATTACTTAGGTATATGTTTAGGTATGCTAGCTATTATAGGTATATACCTAATTAATATACCTATGTACCTTATTAAAGAGAAGTCCTTGAATTACTGAATTGAAAAGTGAAATTCCCATTGACTTCAGTGAAATATGATTTGGTCTCTGCCTCTAGATTTACAAGCTATCACCCTCGTCTCTGATTTAATATCCTTGTCTTTATTTAAAATTCAGCCTTTCTTTTCTATCTTCTGCAGTGTTAGGGAAAGCTAAACAGTTTAATACAGAAACCTTCCTTTTCCTGACTTGAAGTTGTTATAGCATATTAATTTTCCTTTCTGTAACAGGTCACTTGGGGCTTGCAAATTGTATGTCTATAACTTCAATGATTTTTAAAATATTTTTTTTATGTGACAACAGTTCAAAAAGCTTTCAGCTACCACGTAGGTTTTAATTAACATAACTAAGTGAAATACATCAGCAAGATACTATTATTGGCTATACTAATTGCTTAAAAATGCTTTCTAGTTCCATTATATATTTGTTTGCTCAGTTCTGCAATCACATAGTTTTTTTAAATATAAAAATTTTGTAGGATTAATATTTAAATCTGTCTCTTTCTTTTAGTAGGTACTCTAAAAACTCATGTAAAGGGGTCATGCACATTCTGATTGCATTAGCAATAATAATTTGCCTGAGCAGCCCTAGAAAAAAAAAATTAATCCTACTAGGAGCTCAAAAGCAAAAAAAAAAAAAAACACCAAAAAACCAACCAAGTGAGGGGTTAAGAATGAAGGCAGTTGTCCTTTAAATGTCCTTGTCGCTTTGTGGACATGGACCAGTGCCATCCTCCCATTTGCAGTCCTCCCACTGAAGAAGACTTTTTTCTTTTTTACACGCACGACTCATGCTATTTTTTCTCTCCTTTTTTCCTCCTCTTTTCTTTAGATCTCTTAAATTTTAGCAGAGTTTCAAAGTTTTTCAGATAACTCTAGATCTGCCATTAACATTAATGTAGGAGGGCTGCTTTTAGCCAAGAGTCTTCCCAACAGGACAGAAATTATTTAAGTTTTGGTTTGTGGTTTGTTTGTGGTTGTTTTTTTTTTAATTTGATCCTGCAGTAAAGGAAAATTGGAAAAGTGTTTCATAAATGCATATTACGCTCCTTGCCATATTTTTACATTGACTAAAGATTTTTTAGACAGTAAAGGAAAATTGGAAAAGTGTTTCATAAACGCTTATTACACTCCTTGCCATACTTTTCTGGAAATTACTGTTCACTCTAGTACCTTACTGAATTAATAGCTGCAGTGTAGATTAACTGAAAGCAAAATACCCTATATCTGCTCAGTTGATGTATTTCAACATACACTGAAAGCAAAATACCCTATATCTGCTCAGCTGATGTATTTCAAGGTATAAACATTAATCAGTGGCCTTTGTAGAACAGTATTTTAGTGATTAGACTTAGCTGAGAACCTGCACGGCCTTTGTAGAACAGTATTTTAGTGATTAGTCTTAGCTGAGAATCTGCGGATCTTTTTTAGCTCTGAAAAGAGGAAAAAATAATAATAATTTTGAAAAAACCCACTCCAAAACTCACATTTAATTAAAAAATCATGAACGCTTGGAAGTCCCCTGGCACATAGGAATGGGACTCCTGGCTCATGTCTTTCAGATGTCCCAGTAAGGCACAGGTGGGGCAGCACTTATTAACAGCAAAGAAGAGAACATGTGCTTGGGGAGGCGAGCAATGATCTGTGATCTGTTAAGGAGCCATCTTTCTGTTAATTGGTGTAAAAGCCTGAGCTTCTAGAGCAATATGAACTGGTTTTGAGGGTTTTTTTATTCTCCTATGGCTTCTTGCCTACACCCTCCCCCTCCCAAAGTCAAGCAGGCTCGTTGTGGTGGTTGGCATTAGAGCCCATCCAAGAACTACAAGAGCAGGGAGAGCTGGCAGTTGTTCTCGACAATAACAACCAAATGAGTTGTTATAGGCCAGAGAAGGGATGATGGGAAATAAAAAATGAAGCAAACAGTAGCTTTCCCACAGAGCAGAGGGAAAGAACTGGAGGCAGCCAAGCTTTTCTCTTGACGTTTTGTGGAGCTGCAGCCAAATAAATACTCCGTGTTTGAATTTAAAGATGGATAGTTTTAATACAAGTCAAATAGAAAGGCTGTTAGTCCATATCGTTGCTTTTGGGGTATGTTACATTAAAAACATCCTTGGGCAGTACAACTCCAGCCACAAGATTCAGGAATGCTATCTTGCTTTTGCTTGTGGCAATCCCAAATGGCAGTTAAAATTCAAACCTAAATAATAGAGATTGTGGAGAAAAGGATAGCAGAAAATAGTGTTCCTTTATAGACAAATGTTATATAAAAATATCATGAAAATTTAGAAACTGCAGTTATTGAATTTAATAAGTTTGGTCACGGTGTATTGTAGTGCCCATTGGTAACACTAGGAATGATCAAGCTCAAGTTAATTTAGGTATCATAGGAATGATCAAGCTCAAGTTAATTTAGGTCTAGTAAGTTTATCTTCAAGAGAATGTAATTTTGGCTTGGTGGGTGGGAAAATTACAGAAGAGAGACTTTCTACTTTTGTTACAGCAGTGGATTACCTTATTACAAAAAAAAAGCACCTGTTCATAGAAGAATACAAAATCATAGTCAATGCTACTAGTGGCACAGTTTCATTTCTGTGAGCTTCTCTCAAGATCTTTTTCTAATCAAACATATTTCATTCTCTATTATTTAAAAATTTTAAAACTGCTCAAAATAAATTTACAAAAAGTTCAACTTAATTAACAAGATGAGCCCCTCCAAACACACACACGCACGTTGCAATTATTCTTCCTAACCTGTTATGGTACAGAAATATGATGCAATCCACTGGACTTTCTTTTTGAGTATAATTATTTATATTAAGGATTTTGTTTTAATATGTGCTGCGGAAGAGGTAAATGGGACTACTAGTCTATTCAAAGTATCTACAAAGCGTGCTGTAGGTGTTTTGTTGACATGAATGTTTAAACTACATTAATGTTAAGAAAAATGCACACTTTTAAATATAGTTTTAAAATATGAATTGTAGGCTATGTCTTTCAGTCTGACATTTTTTCAGATGGGTGTAACAAATGCTTATTCAAGTGCAATGTTTAAATGCTGTGTTTTAATCTTCATTCTGCCCCTGTTTTTGATACCATTTGATACTGTGTAGGACAGTGCTTTAGGTGCATAAAACAAGTCATCAGCTCCTGAAAGGTACAAAAGTATTGTTAAACTTTAAACAAGAAATATACCTTTTAAATTCCAAATTTCTTTATTTTTATGGGTTTTTTTGTTGCTAAACTCTTGAAAACAAGTCATCAGCTCCTGAAAGGTACAATAGTAAGTATTGTTAAACTTTATACAAGAAATATACCATTTTAATTCCAAATTTCTTTATTTTTATGGGGTTTTTTGTTGCTAAACTCTTTTTTGACTACATTTCAGACAAGGTAGCAGGTATTTCTAAATGGAAGGCAATTTTTATTTTTTTTTTTTAACAGAAAATACATAGTATAATTTAAAAGTTGTGTCCTTGAAAACACAAAAATGCTTAGCAGGTAAAAGTATGTTGAGCACTAAGGGGAGACTCATTTCATAACTTTTAATTGTTTAAATTAAACTTTATGTACTTTTGCAAAGGTGTTGGTTTTTTTTCTTTTTTGAGTGTTAGGTGTACTCATAATGTCTAATCCTCTAAAACTTCCCTCATAAAAATAGACTTTTTAATGTGAGTAGAATCTTTCAGGGTAAATGGCCTTCTAGATGATCTAAAACTTCCCTCATAAAAATAGACTTTTCAGGGTAAATGGCCTTTCTAGATGCAAAAGTTTAGGTTTCATAGGCCTGTCTCTGCTTTTCATTTTACTGGCTGCTATTACAAGACCCTGATCTTTAGTAAAGCTAAGAGCTCACCACGTCTGGGTGGGAGTCAAATCTGTAAAGTTGCTTAAGTATCCTGTTTCCTACTTTGGATACCTACTGCTTGAAACCTTCTTTACAGTCATTTTACAACATTCCTTACATTACACAGAGTAACCTGTATATTAGGTTAAAACATTGTTCAAAATAACTAAGATCTCTGAGCTGGTGCCCTCACAATTAAAATGGGCTATTTCATACTTTAAGAAATCCCTTCACAGATTTACTGAGGTTAATATCAGTATCAGAAATTACTGAGGGCTCACTTTGTGTAATCATTATGTACGCAGCCAAATTGCAGGAAGAACTGCTCTTGGTAAATGTTCCAGTTTAATATTCCATCTCAGAAACATCTAGGCTATATGAGATAATTGTGGGTTGGGGTTCTTTTTGGTACTACTTACTGTGGAGAATTTAACTGAAGAACTTAATGAAAAATACTTTGTTGTTGCAGATGAGCTTTTATGAATATAAAATTCAGGAAAGTTAAGACTGTGGTTCCCACAGCAACCATGATTTGTTTCTTGGCTTCTATTTAGGGTTTAGAATTACTGGGCTAAATGCTGTTTGCCGTTCCCCTGACTTTTCCCATGTTGATATGAGAGCTGAGATGAGAACTTGGCTCAGGATTTGTGGGTAACTTTTTTTGTCTGAGTATGTTTCTATTTCCAATTTGTCCAATATACAATCGTGGGGGGATAATTATTCCATCTTTTTCATCTGTAAAATATTTTTTTCAAGACTAACCATTTCCCAGCATTCATTAAAACTTACATGGTCCAACGTTTTACAGGCATTACCCCTCATTTTATTCCTGCTGAGTATAAATGGTAAGTATTGTCATGATTTTTTGGTAGAGAATCTGCAAGAAAACGAAACGTCTGGAAAAAAGTCCCTTCTGATAGAAGATATAGAGTGATTCGGGGACTTAAGTCCTTCTAACTCTCCTGCAGTGATGATGCAGGAGGAAATTTAATCATGAGAGTGGGTTTTAGTAAGCTTTGAAAAAGGTCTTTTCAGTCACCTGCAGGTGAGTATCTTAGGATACTCAACTAAGTTTTTATAAAAACTTTTGTTGAGCAATTAAAAACAAATGCAATGAAGAAGGAAAGCGCTTTCTTAATATTGTCAACTAATCTTCTGCCACCATCATGTACACCTCTTAAAACGTGTTCTGAAATGATCACTGCAATAACTTAATATGCAAATTTTCAAATACTCTGTCTAATGATGAGCAGCGTGTGTGTAGGGGAGTTGGGCATTTAGATTTGCTTATTTAAATTTAAGACATGAGATGCTACTCTTGTCTCCAGGATGCTCCTGTCTATTTGGTAACACGTTTTGAGTATTTGACAATTATGAGCCAAACACAAAAGCATTTGAATATTTGGTTTATATCGCTTTGTGTTTTGGTGTTGTTTTTTTTAAACTACTGTGAAGAATGTTGTGGGCTTTTTTGATTTGATTTGATTAATAGAAGAAAGTTCCTATAAGCCTTCTGCTAAAAATAGAAGTCAGTTCTAGTTTAAGACAAACATGATAACATTTCAAGTCAAAAAGTTTTGCAAGAAAGGATAGAATATGAGTTATCGAAAAGTGGATACTTAAAAGGAATATTCAACTGTGGCTGTCATAACAGTGTTAATTTCTCTCAACTATAACCCAAAATAAGCCCACTGTTTTCTTCTGTTTTTCCTTCAGACACAGGGAAGGACAAAGACACGTACACAGATGATTCAGAACACGGAAATTATGATGCTCGTACAGATCAGTCATTGCTTATTCAAAACAAGCTTACCAGACAGAAAACAGAACCTCGGGCTAAATCGTCTTTAAAGGTAATGGACACGAAACTTTATTAAAGTTGTATCCATTGTCGGAATGTACTTAAATATTTTAAAAATATAATTTTTAGGGAATTAGCTAAATTGCAGCTTAAATAAATAGGCTTTTCATGGTAAGAAATTTAGCTGGCTGCCATATATCCCTCGCCGAAGAGACTAGCCCGAGTGCAGGTGAGTCTGTGCTGGGCAAGGGAATCCTGGCCAGGAGAGCCGGCAAGGGCCTTGTTTTTGGGGGGTATTTGGAAGCTGGGGGGAACGGGGGAGCCCGGGCCAGTGCCCGGCAGCTCCTGGGGGCAGAGGTGGAGCTGGTGGCAGATTTAAACGAGGTGCAAAACGCTCCAACGGTCACTCGCTGAGGAGAGCAGCCCGAGTGCAGGTGAGTCCGCACTGGGCCAGGGAATCCCGGCCAGGAGAAGCCGGCAAGGGGTTCATTTTTTGAGGTTTTTGGAAGCCGGGAGAAGCGGCAATCCCAGGCCAGTAGCCGGTACCAGCTTGGGCACAGAATAGGGATGGTGCCCACACAGCAGAGGAACATGGCGGCCGCACGCTCTGGACGCACCACTCCTGGTGCAGCTTCCCAGACAGAGCTCCTGTGGGAACACGCTGCCACTCGGACACCGGGTTGTGGGGTGTGCCCTGCTCTTGTGCCGGTGTCAGATGGTGTTGGTGGGCACACCTGAGGGAGATGTGTCCGGGTAGAAGAGCTCCTCCGCTTAATGATGGAGCTCAGGGAGGAGGTAGCAAGTTGAGGAAAATCAGGGAATGTGAGAGGGAGAAAGACTGCCAGACTCCCTGTCCTCTCTCTGCCAGGCTGAGCAAGGTAACTTAGAATCCAGGGGGCTGTGGCAACAAGTTCCTGCCCGATGAAGCAGACGTGTCTCCCCAGTAACTCACCTCCCAGCTACCCTTAAAAAAACAGATGTGAGGCTCTGCAAAGGTAACCCAGTCACAATGACGAGGATAATTCGGTGTCTACGGAGGTTTTGCCAGGGCTAAGTCAGACTAAACCCAGCATCAAAACATGAGAAAAAAAGACGGGTCATTGTTGTAGGCTCCATCCTGAAGGGAGCGGAAGGCCAGCCCGGGCCAGTGCCCGGCAGCTCCTGGGGGCAGAGGTGGAGCTGGTGGCAGATTTAAACGAGGTGCAAAACGCTCCAACGGTCACTCGCTGAGGAGAGCAGCCCGAGTGCAGGTGAGTCCGCACTGGGCCAGGGAATCCCGGCCAGGAGAAGCCGGCAAGGGGTTCATTTTTTGAGGTTTTTGGAAGCCGGGAGAAGCGGCAATCCCAGGCCAGTAGCCGGTACCAGCTTGGGCACAGAATAGGGATGGTGCCCACACAGCAGAGGAACATGGCGGCCGCACGCTCTGGACGCACCACTCCTGGACGGTGGCAGATTTAAACGAGGTGCAAAACGCTCCAACGGTCACTCGCTGAGGAGAGCAGCCCGAGTGCAGGTGAGTCCGCACTGGGCCAGGGAATCCCGGCCAGGAGAAGCCGGCAAGGGGTTCATTTTTTGAGGTTTTTGGAAGCCGGGAGAAGCGGCAATCCCAGGCCAGTAGCCGGTACCAGCTTGGGCACAGAATAGGGATGGTGCCCACACAGCAGAGGAACATGGCGGCCGCACGCTCTGGACGCACCACTCCTGGTGCAGCTTCCCAGACAGAGCTCCTGTGGGAACACGCTGCCACTCGGACACCGGGTTGTGGGGTGTGCCCTGCTCTTGTGCCGGTGTCAGATGGTGTTGGTGGGCACACCTGAGGGAGATGTGTCCGGGTAGAAGAGCTCCTCCGCTTAATGATGGAGCTCAGGGAGGAGGTAGCAAGTTGAGGAAAATCAGGGAATGTGAGAGGGAGAAAGACTGCCAGACTCCCTGTCCTCTCTCTGCCAGGCTGAGCAAGGTAACTTAGAATCCAGGGGGCTGTGGCAACAAGTTCCTGCCCGATGAAGCAGACGTGTCTCCCCAGTAACTCACCTCCCAGCTACCCTTAAAAAAACAGATGTGAGGCTCTGCAAAGGTAACCCAGTCACAATGACGAGGATAATTCGGTGTCTACGGAGGTTTTGCCAGGGCTAAGTCAGACTAAACCCAGCATCAAAACATGAGAAAAAAAGACGGGTCATTGTTGTAGGCTCCATCCTGAAGGGAGCGGAAGGCCCGATGTGCAGACCCGACCCACTTCTTGGGGAAGTCTGCCGCCTCCCTCGGTGGCAGATTTAAACGAGGTGCAAAACGCTCCAACGGTCACTCGCTGAGGAGAGCAGCCCGAGTGCAGGTGAGTCCGCACTGGGCCAGGGAATCCCGGCCAGGAGAAGCCGGCAAGGGGTTCATTTTTTGAGGTTTTTGGAAGCCGGGAGAAGCGGCCAGACTCCCTGTCCTCTCTCTGCCAGGCTGAGCAAGGTAACTTAGAGGATAGGGGGCTGTGGCAACAAGTTCCTGCCCGATGAAGCAGATGTGTCTCCCCAGTAACTCCCTCAGCTCCCCAGCTACCCTTAAAAAAACAGATGTGAGGCTCTGCAAAGGGAACCCAGTCACAATGACGAGGATAACTCGGTGTCTACGGAGGTGTTGCCAGGGTTAAGTCAGACTAAACCCAGCATCAAAACATCAGAAAAAAAGACGGGTCATTGTTGTAGGCTCCATCCTGAAGGGAGCGGAAGGCCCGATGTGCAGACCCGACCCACTTCTCAGGGAAGTCTGCCGCCTCCCTGGGGCCCAGGCTAAAGACATAAAAAGAAAACTTCCCTCCCTGGTAAACCCCTCAGATTATTACCCCTTACTCATTTTTTAGGCAGGCAGAGATGAGCTGTTAACAAGAAACCCAAGGGCGGTCAAAAGAGACTTCCAGCCTTGGGACAACTGGTCAAGGGGTCAGGTGTGCAGGTAGTGTTCTCCTCTGTCATCCCAGTCACAGGGGAGGAAGAGGAAAGTAACAAGAAGAGCCAGCAGATCAATACCTGGCTCCGAGCCTGGTGTCAGAGGCACAACTTTGGGTTTTTTTGAGCACCAGGCCTGCTGGAGACAGATGGGGTACACCTGTCTCAAAAGGGGAAGAAGGCCTTTGCGCAGGAGTTGGCAGGGCTCATCAAATGGTCTTTAAACTTGTTTTGAAGGGGGAAGGAGGAGAATCCATCAGCAGACACCCGAGAGTCATCGATGGATTAGCAACTGTGGCTGTGCCTGGGAATGATCAGGTAGCAGTTTGGCCTTCCTACACCAAAAAGAACACCTACACCATAGAATCAATGATTGTAATGATTCGCATCGACTCATCTAAGAGGCAGTAGCCTTCTTTCAAAAAATGTATGTTGCACAGAATTTAGGACGTAAGATTCCCATCATGGAGGGAAATTCATGTCAGCTGGGAGACCTCAAAAAAATTAGGAGAGTTTAGAAGAACTAAATTCACGTAGCAAATGTAGTAGTTGAGAGTGATCTAAAGTGTAGGAATCTCCTTGTAAGGAAAATCCAAATGATAGCTAGATGTCTTGAATGAAAAACAAAATTCACTAAATGTATAGGAGAGTGTAGGAGTATTATCAGGAGCCGCAACTAAAGCATTGGGAAAGCCATCTCACCAGATAATACTGACATGTTATCTTGCTTAGTAATTACCTCATCACGGTGTTCATCACAATGCATTTTCTACAGCAGTTCATCCACTATAATGCCAAAGAATTATACCTGATTTTCAGTTCAAAACACGTATTCTTTTTGTTCTCTCTCTAGACTGGGAGACCCTTAATTCTCCTTTCTATTAAGCGTAATTGCATGTAAATGTAGGACAAATGACCTAACCTCAAGAAGTTCTGACTAATTGTCTTCTTCAAACACTGGAAATAGTGTACTATGTAGCACTTTTTTTTTGTTTTTTACCAGCAATTCTTTGATTTTGAGCAAATAAAGGCATGAATAATCCCATGCTACAAATCTAGAAAGGCTTAAATTGCTTTAAGATTCTGTGCATTAGATACAGTATACTCTTCAGTAAGCCATTGTACCATTCTCTCATCCATTTTGCCTGTGGCATTTTGTGATTTTACATTGAATGCGTATTTCACAAGAGTCATGTAACTGTTGTAGAGCTTGTTCTCTCAGTCACACTTATCATTACTACAGGGCTCTGCAACACAGGTAGCAGGTTGATTTGCTCTCCGAGACTTCATATCCTGGGATGCTTTTAGAAAAAGAGTATAATAATAGCCAGCTAGTAACTTTTAGATAGGTTTAAAGGTAATCATATTTGCAGATTAGAAATCTGTGACATGAAAACAAAACTTTGGTAATGACAGAGAAGAGTTATATTTTAATCTAAACAGTTGCAATGAGAATTTTTTGTGTTCACAGGCTGTTTTGTCTGTTTCTGCAAGGGTAGCTGAATTTAAACAGAAATAATAATGGATGTTCTTGTTTGATTTTGTTGATTAGGTAGACAAAGCCTTTTGTGTTAAATGTGGTCTAAAAGACAGAAAAAATAATGCAGAATCTTCCGAATTTAGACTATGTTATAAAGCACTAAATATATTTAATAACAGATAAGGCCACTACCACAAAAATCTAGTAACAGATTATGTCTGTCTAATAACAGGCATTTCATTGTGCTAAAGCAAAATATTTCTTGTATTTTCGCATAAAACGTAAAAGCTGGCTGTGTTTTCTCCAAGCCCTGCACTCTGGACTGGTATATAAAGTTTATAGGCAGCCAGTAAGCTAACTTTCTTTCAAAGTTTAAAGAGGAGCCTTGTATTTGTATTAAGTTTAAACAAAACCACACTTTTTACATCTCAGCCTCGTACATCCTGACCTACTGAACAAAGTGCTTCAGAGTTTACAAACAGTCTTCTGAAGCCACATCTGGCTTTTAGCCTTGACAACTGCTTTTAACACAGCAATTACTTTGGAAACTTCCTTTTGCTTTTATACTGGTTTTGCAAATGAGGCAACCAAGCAGGATCCTCCTTCTGTTTACTATTTGCCTGCTTCCGCAGGAAAAAGGCAGAGGGGATTTAGGTTAGTCTTATATTAGAAAAGAAAGTTACTGTTTTGCCTTTGGATTGTTGTACAAGTCTTTGTGGCAGTTAGTGGCAGATGTCTAAGGGAAACGTCTTCCCAAAACGGGTATTAAACTAGCAAAAGGAGGCTTCTAATTCTTTTTGAGACTGAAAGCAGAAAAGACAGCTCTAAAGCTTTACAGCAGGTAAGTACTCTCATATATTTGGAAAATAACCGATCTGTCATGATTTAAAAAGTCTCTTCAGTCTGACCAGAGAATGAAAATGAGAAACACCGAATTGGCGAAGCTTATTCTTATTCTCTGCTTGTTAATGATTCTAATTTAGGCTTGTTTTGGGAAAGTTGTTTTACATCTGAGAGACTTGGGGAGAAATTGCTAAAAGAGTTATTGCAATTAATGTTTGGTACCATTATCTGTCTCAGTGATGAGCCGCTTGAGCAATACTTGAGCAATACTGAACTTGTCTTACTGGCATGATGAAAGCCAATATGTGGGGTTTTTTTTTTTCAGGAATTCTTTAGTGTTTCAGGTCACATACATGATGCGCCACTTTCCATAAATCTGATTTGTATTGCTGCAGTATTAAAGCTTTGGAAACAACAGATAATGTTGATATAGCATCTGGATGCCAACATTCATCTTGGTAGTCATCTACTTTTCTCATTTCCTTGATTATGATTTATAACTCATAATCTCCCTCAGTGTAGGTTGGTATCATTTTAGAATCCACAGATTTAATATTGAAAAATTGTGAGTCTTTCAGACCCATTAAAAAGCTGTCTTCATTATCTGTCTCTGCCATCTTTTCATCACAACTGCTGTTGAGATTGTGTAGAAAGGATGACTTCATGTATGTGATTCTGCCAAAGGATCTCATGCAGAGGAATGATGCCAAGTGGCTGCTGAGTGAAGTATGGAGTGGGTAGTATCTGCTATAGCAAGGGAAGTGGAGGAAACGAGAAGATCCCCGATGGGAAAATTTGATATTTGAAATGTTCTGGTTTCACTGAGAAGGGAAAGCAGACTTTATCACTTCAACAGAAGGCAACATTTGTCCAAAGAAACAGTGAAGTCAGTAACAGTGACTTCTTTTCTGTGCCGATTACTATCACATGTATAGTGGCAAGATAGGAATATTTCAGGAATTACACTTCAATTTCCTTTCATTCAGTACATTTCTGTTACTCTCTGAGATCTGATGCATTTTTTATCAGTTGATTTTTTTTTCTAGGTAGTGTATTTTGCTATCTGGCAAGGTAAAGAAATAATCTGTAGAACAGAGTTCACATATTATGACTATTATTATTCAGGAACTGTAAAGAAATGCTGCCTATACATTAGCCTACTTTACTGCCTTTTCATGGTATCTGCTGGTAGCCACTATAGAACTGTGTGTCCAGACTAGGTTTGTGTTAGATCTGAATCGATTTCTCTTTCAGTATCTGGAAATGTTACAGAATTTCTAATGAATTTTAAATAACATCTTAAATAAGCAATTGGCCAAAACATATGGTGAATTGTATCTAATCAGCTGGACATGCTGCTGAAAATCCATTAGAATTTGAGCAAAAGTCAGTATGATCAGTGTAGATTATTAAAGGATAAATCTACCCCTGAAAACCTAAAATACATTATTTAGACTTTTTATTGGATTCTTTGTGATTTTGCACATATATTTTCATTTCTGTCCTGCGAAACAAGTATTTTGCTTACAGAATTTCATTGTGGTTTTGAAAAATGGAATAAATTAAGTCCCATCTGCAGAATAAAAATGTTCTTCACTCTTAATCTTTTACTTTCAATGCTTTTGCAAGAGTTATATTTTGTTTTAATTTTTTCCTGTTTAAGTCCATGATTTTCACAGTTGTACAGATTTGTGCTATATGTTCTAATCCTGTCAATCGATCACTATTTTGACATACATTATTTCACTCATAATCTAGCCCCTTTGTTTAGGGGAAGTCAGGCATGCGTACTGAAAGAGAAGGTTTGGCAATAAAAATGTTTTAGTGTATAAATAAGAACAAGATGTCAGCTGATAAGTGTACTGGAAAGGAGAATAGCAAAGGGAGCCTGATAGATAAGTAGTCCTCCACAAAACCACTCTAATAATACTGAAGTAAATAAAGTTTAAAAGGAATGATAACAGATAAAATCATTATCCCAGAATAGAATCACATGGTAAAGTGCAACAAAAGTTTACTTCATGTTTATGCTTCTAGTGCATGACTCTCATCTGCTGTGAGGATGTTTAAAAAGAAAAAAATATCTTTCAGGAAATGCAGGGAAAGTAATAAGTCATTTTATCCTAAATATGAAAGTTTTAAAAAAAATAAACATGTAAAGAAAAAATTTCAGTGATCATGTCAGTACGCTTCTTGTTAAGGCCTCCCTAGTAGATATAAAGAGGAAATAGAATCATAGAATGGTTAGAGTTGGAAGGGACCCTGAAGGTCATCTAGTTCCAACCCCCCTGCCATGGGCAGGGACCCCTCCCACCAGACCAGGTTGCTCCAAGCCCCATCCAGCCTGGCCTTGAACCCCTCCAGGGATGGGGCAGCCACAGCTTCTCTGGGCAACCTGTTCCAGTGCCTCACCACCCTCACAGGAAAGAATTTCTTCCTAAGATCTAATCTAAATCTCCCCTCTTTCAATTTAAAACCATTACCCCTTGTCCTGTCACTTAAGTATTAAAAATGTGAAGCCATTCCATTAAAAATGGAAAATTCCCATTAAAAATGGGAAGCCTCCTCCTGTCTCCAAGCATCCTCCCTTGCTTCTTCCTCCTACAGTAGCACTGAACAGACTTCCTTTAAAAATTTTGCATGAGATCACCTAAACTTACTCCTTTCTTGAAGCGAAATACATGGAAGTGTATTTTTCGTGCTTACTCTGTAAGTTTGAATAGAACAAAAATGGACAAAAATGTCCTCTCAAAAGAAGCTAAAATAATTACAATATATACTTAACATGAATCAGTCTATACTTTTGGAATTAAGTAATTGAAAGGATGAATATAATAAATTAATTTCTGTCTTGTGCATTCCAAACCCCTTAAAACACTAAAAGATGATTGCTAACTTAGTTGTGTGCTTCGAAAATTTCTCATAAAGCCCACCTTCGAGTATTGTTAAGCAGAGTATGATTTTTAAAATGTAAAAAATTATTACTATTTTAAAATATTGTAGTTGGTATCACAAATATATTTATTTCCAGAAAATACTTAAAGGTAAGAGTTGAGTCATAAGCTCTGAATGTAGACACTAACCACAGAAATGGTGGCATCCTTCAGTGGGAATTGTACTGAAGATGTTAATGCAAAGTTCATGGTAACAGTATTAGGGAGAATTAGTAATCAAAATAAAGGAGGTGGTTTTCGTGAATCAGCCAGCAATCACCCTATTTAATAGCATCTTACGAAACTCTAAGAATAATAATTAATTTTATTGAAAGAAAGTATTCTTTCATTCTATTCACAGGAAAGCTATTCATGTAGATTTTGCAGTTTTAAGTAGTTACCATGCCCAACAGTTTCACACATCAGACTCTACCTCTGTCAAAATTCCTGCCCTAGTTCCTCAAATTGTTTCCATGACTACTTCTGTCTTATACATGATTTAGTAGCTGTGAACTCATCCCTTATTATCTCTGAAACATCTCTTAAAAGCCAAGACATGAGGAGGTACAGAAAACTGATTTCCCTTGTCCCACCTCTGATAGCCAGTGTATTTTTCATTGTAAGCTTCATTCTCCCCCTCTTATTTCTCCATTCCAAGCTGTTTTTCCTAGTGAGTGTACAAAGTGATTTTATGTGTGTGTATATACATACACATATAGGATGTTCCTTACTGTCCTGTTTGGGCTGTAAGACTACATGCAAATAAACTTTATGGTGATGTTTACAAAAGCTTTATGTGTCAGAGTAGGTCAGTGAGCATGTTATTGTTTCTGTGAAGAAGGAAATACATTTCGAAGTCAGTTTCCTTGTCTTTCATTCTTCCTCCAGTGTTTTCTGGTTCTACAACTTTTCCCTATGTCTTTGTCTCTAAAAAATGTTAAAATGCTACTGGCAGGGTGGTGCTACTATGGAGAAATGATGCTGAGACTCAGTGATTCCATTTCCAGTAGCAGCATCCCTATTTTGATTGGTAGATTCTTCCCTTGCTGCCTTTTCTTATAATTTTCCTGGGGAAAAAAACCCAAGACGTTTGTGTAAGTCTCTCTTTAATATGTTGCTTCATTATTGTTAAGAGTTTAGCAAAGCAATTTTTCTCTAGCAAATTTAACTGTCAGAATTCACAAGCTGTCTTAGGGAGGAAATGAATGTTCTAAACACCATCACCTTGAAATAGGATTATTTTAGGGAGAGAAATTTAAAAAAATTTGTGGTGCAAATTGTAAAAGAAGAATGCTGAGGCCCAGCAGTGTGCATCCATCTATCTTTTGGATCCCGGATACTAGTCTTTTGGTATATTTACTGTCCTTTACACAGTTTTACAAATCTAAATCCAAATTACACCACCCACTCAGAGGAAGGATGAACTTCATCCTGTCTACTGTGGAGGCAAAATAAACATATCGTGCTCTGGGTGCTTAATTCTTGTGTGCCGTTATCAGTTGGCACTTATGTAGGGGAGTGCTCTTGTTGTTGGTTATGGCTGAGAATTGATGTTCTCTGCATGTTTATATAAATATGAAGCTTCCTTATTATTATCTATAAATCACACATCCACAAGCAAATAAATAATTGCTTCGACTTTATAAAATCACTATGCCTGTAGAGATTTTGTCAGCCTTTAAACACTTGTGGTTTTGTTAGGCTGGTTGAGGCTTGTCAGGGGTTGAGTGGAGGTGAAATGAATGGTTGCAGCAGATACATTGTATCTACATTTGGTTCTAGTTAAGTTCCCAGTAGTAGTACATACTATTAATTAACTTGAAGTATTTACTGGTATAAGGCGGGGGGAGGTCGGGGGGCAAAGTATACTGATATATTATGTTACAGTGTATTTTTCCACTAATTTTCAGTAAGTTTCAAATTTTTCTAGTGGTTTTGCTACTAATAAAATCCTGTAAAACTGAAGTCTACTGTAAGGTGTGATTTACTCTTACATGGACCTAAAATTTGGTTACTGTTTTGAGAATGGTTCCAACTCACTCTTCTGGAATATTTGTTGTCTATGTATGGGGTGAAAAATTGGCAAAAGTTTCCTCTACAGAGTGGAACAGTAGACTTAAAGCAGTAGCATTGAAATAATTACAATTTCTGCAAATTGCACTGTTTTAATTAATTGGGGAGAGAAGAGCCTGTAAAACAGGCCCACTTTGTAAAGTAGGCATTGCTTATTAATTAGAATATAAAAATAGTTTCTTGAAGAAGCCTTCCATGTTGGCTAAATCCAAGGAAATTCTTGTACCAGATTTGAATAGAAATATATATATATATACTTTATATATATATATATATACTTTATAACTTTCCTAAGTATTTGCTAAGTATACTTTTGTTTCATTGTTTTGCTTGAGCAAAAGCTTCTTATTCTAGGTAAATTGATCAACTTTTGTCATTTGAATTGTTAATGTCAGTATTTTGAGTTTTACATTGTTTCAGACTTCAAACCAGGGTGTTATTAAGCATGTTATTTGTTATAATAATACTGCTGAATGAAGAGTGCTTCAAAGCCTCGGTACACAAATCTATAAGATTTAAAGTTCTTGTATTTAAACACTTGGGAAGAGCAAGGTGAAGTTAAAACTTGGTTTTAAGCTGAACTAGGTATAGCAATACTCTAAAAGAAATTTCTCAAATCCAACTTCAATAAGTTTTGATGTGTGTAAATGTAGGAAAGCTGATAGGTGGATACTGTTTCAGAATATGTGGTAAACTAAGAGGGTAGAGAGGATGAAGAGGATTAGAGAGAAAAACAAACATTGATCAGTCCTTTTTATAGACATTTTTCTGGTGAAACAGGAAATCTTAAAAAGAGTAGAGGAGAGTAAAGGCTTTGCAGAAAATATTTTATCTAGTGCTTTTCTCCTCCACTGTCTTGAGAAAAAGGTGAAAGAATGAATCAGAGATTTATTGGTCCAAAACAGCAGATAAATAATAAATATGCTTTGCCTGAATGCCCAGACTGATTCACTGTGCTGGGTGTAGATAGAGGCCAATATACCTTGACTCATACCTTTAGTTGAAATTACTGCTCCCTGTTCTCTATACACATTATGGAGCTCTTTCAGATCAACTGAAAAAACACCTAAATCACCAGATAAATTCTTCTACTGGCACAGGTATTCCTGCTAATGTAGGGAGGCAACATTGCTTGAGAATTGCACTAAAGTGAAGCTAGCGGTGCCAGTGCCATTAAAGTGAATCAGTCCGGAAAAAGACAGAATATAGATTGGGTTCACTGCACGACTGTGGTAAGTGGCTTCACTGTTGCACGTCTCAGCCTGTGGTGGTAGGACTCTGAAAGTTGTCTGAGATGAACAGATGGAAAATTTCTCTCCACTATCGGTGCAGCTCGTTATTTATTGAGCATTGCCCCCGAAGAATTCTATTTCGTGCCGATGAATCTGAGGGCATATTTGCATACTGTTGTTAATCTGAGAAAGAAAATACGTTTTTCCAAGACTGAAGAAAATCAGATGTTTTAGAAATGAGGAAAGAAAGGCTATAAATAATAATCCAAAGAAAGGTAGAAGTGTATCACAAAAAGGTAGATTTAATTTGCAGAATATCTGTACAGAAGTTGCATGAGCAGAAATTGTATAAGTTCCAGATCTCCCCTTTGGGAAAATTTTGGCCAGGCTTTTTCTATCTGATTTTGCCTGCTTTGTGGACCACAAAAGCAACTCTAGTCTGCTTTTGTGAAATACTTGTGCTGGAATTCTTCATTGTTGCTTGTGTCTTAAACCTGAAAAAAGTTTGGGTATTCAAGGACTTGCATTTTCAAACTTGGACTTTCAAACCTTTATTCTACTACATCTTCAAAGCTGTATATCTTGTATCTTTAGGTCATTACATCTATGACATTTAATAGAAGAATAAAAATTAATGTTCTTACTACTATCCCCATTCAGAATTCTTAGAAAGGGTGACAGACCCTGTTTTGAGTGCACTAATAATCTTGCTTAACAGTCTTGACTACCTTAATTTGTACTTCAGATACTATTTATCTGAATATCTTGAGATAAATAGAAGTATCTGTAAAAATAAACTAGTAGAGTATAGGGTATGCTATTCTTCAACAAATGTTTGACCGTTATATCAGTAAATATTTTCCCTTTTTTGTTATATTTAACTTAATTTCTTATGGAAGTAAAAAAGGAAAATCTGAAGTCAAAAGCCAAGCAAAAGGTGTGTACCTTGGAGCAAGTAACAGAATGCTATTATGGGTAATTTCGAAAATTGTCATCTGGAAAAGACAGAGGATAACATCACCATCTGCTGAGGGGAAAAATGCGCTTAATTGTACTTAAATGGAAGCTTAATGTACTTAAATAATGTTCCCAGATGTGTGATGATGCCCTCCTTTGTAACACTAGTTGGTCTGAGAATGACTGTTCTTGGGTTTTGCTTTTGGAGTTAAAAAAGCAGAGAAAAAGGAAGTATCTTGTTAGAAAACCGTAGTTTTTGCAGACTGAGGAGTTCTCAGAAGGAGTAAGTATTTGGAATGATGGCAGTGAGGTATGTGGGAGTAAGAAAAATCTTTCATGTACAAACAAGTGAGCTGGTATCCTGTATTTATACTGATGATATCATGGACTAACACTTGGTTCTATTTATCAATAGAGAGTGTAATTATTGGATATAGTTCTGGGTATTATAAATTTCAGATCAAATAATCCAAATAGGATGGGTGAATTTCTAAGACTAGCATCCTATTGGCTAAAAGATGCAGCATTTGTGGACTTTTAGACCCACATATATGGGTGTAATGTATCTTACTGCAAACTAACCTACTTGTTCTGGACACTTTATGTTTAAATGAGTGCTGCTTTCTCTGGAAGATGGTGATAGTTTCTCAGTTTACCTTTTCAGATTTTGAAGTCTTCATAGTCTGACACCAGTTGATATAGTCACTGTCTGTTCTGAATCATGCAAAACATGGAATGCAAAAATAGCTTGCAGCAGCAGGATGTAAAGCAGGGTTTTCCATATCAAGGTCAGAGAATCCCTTGTGTTTGCAAGCACAGTGGAAAGGAACTAGACAAGATTTAAACATTGCTAACGTAGCATTGAAAAAGCAGTTCAGCTAGAATATCCAGGAGAACATTCCAAACAATAGCATTTCTTTTTTGATTTTTTAGATTTATTTATCTGTTGGAGAAAATTCAAGTACAAAATTTGCCTAGGCACAAAGCTGGGAAACTTTTTTAATTTACCTGCCTTTAATTTTTTTTAATTCCTACTGGAAAGTAAGGATTAATAGAAGTTCATATCAGTATATATCACATCATAATTTTAAGTTTTTTGCACAGCTGAAAGAAATAGCTAGAATATGGGTTTTGTGGAGCTATTTTATTTTGTTTTGTTCTAATTAATTTGAAATCCTGAGTATCTAGTACTTATGAACTGCCTGTTCTTGTGTCTTCTTTACATATTCATCCTGCAGATATGTGGACATCTCCATGCTTTAGGAAATACTGTGGTACATGCAGTTCATGATAGGACTCTTCGTCTTTATGGATGCCTTATTTAGTGTATTTTTATTTTATCTTCCACAGGCTGATGCCATGGCATCATCAGGACTCTTCTTCAAAGATGGTAAAAAGCGCATTGATTACATCTTGGTCTACAAAAAGTCAAGTCCACAGGTAGAAAAAAGAAGCACGTTTGAGAAGAATTTGAGAGCAGAAGGGTTGATGTTAGAACGAGAGGTGAGTCTTGTAGCTTATGTGGCATAAAAAACCCTTTATAATATTATTGTGCTTTACTGAATTTATAAAAGATTCCTGACAATCTTACAAGCCTCTCCGGCTGTTCCCACTATTTGTTTAATACTATTAAATTAATAATAACCATTGTTCAATAGTGTATGTTCAGCATATTTTGGGGATGCATCCTTGTATGCACACAGGTGTACCATACACAGCTGTAGTGCAGTACAGAGGGAAAAATTCTAGCTCCTTATGCTTCCAGAAGAGAAGAAGCTGCAGGAACTCACGTTGTTGCTTTAAAATATAACCTCTGTGTCTTTCAGCAGAATGCATGATACTAAATGTCTCTTGTTTTTCAAGGGGTTAAGATTGCCAGTGTCAAGTTAATCCACCCTATTAATGACAGTATTAATATAAAAATGAAGGAAAACAATGTTGGATTTTTGCTGTTTTGTTAACTACTTATAAATCAGGCATATATTTGTCTATCCTTAAGCAAGCTTCTGTACTTCATGTGTCTTTCATCCTGTCTGTCATTATTCTAAGTTAAAGCAATGAGCATTTAAGTGTTTTGAAATCTTTGCAAGTTCTAGTTGACAATGAAGGGAGTATTCAAAAATAACTAACCTGACAGTGGATTAAAATGTGAGTTTAAGGCTTTTGAAAAGTGTTACAGTCTAGTAATAAAGATATCTGATTTTATTCTGATTTCAATAAATACCCCAATCTCAGCTGCTGTCAATTCAGAAGTATTGACACTTCAGGGGAAAAAAAATGTTTTTGTAAGACTATTATTCTAGATATCATGTGTTATAAATTGTCTTCCGGTCATATATTCTTATAGATATCTTTTGAGAAAAATAAAATCCTAGAAGTAGCATTATTGAACTGTGACATCACTTTATGGAACTCTTAGGTAGAATTTTGAATATTTTAAATTCTATTAACCCTGTTACTAAATTTTATTCTACCAAACCTTGCATTACTCAGGTTTTTGGAGGCTTTAATCAGACTCAACTCTATCAAAATATTTACTTATAAAAAGTCAAGGAATTACAACTGGTGAAAGGGTGCAGAACTGAAATTCTCATGAGAAAAGATAAAGATAGGAACCTGTAATACTGAAACTTTTGGTTTATGTGCAAATAAATTAGTGATGAAAAACGTTTGGATGTCTCACAATTACTTAACCATTCCCTGGAGCTGTCATGTTGGCAGAGTGGAACCTGCAGCCTTCTCTCAGCTGTTCTTATGTCTCTAGCAGTTGAACACTCTTCTCCTTAAATGGGAGACGCACAGAATGGTCTTCAAACTGTACATCTAAGATATTTCTTAGAGGATTTAAAATTAATTCATTTATTCCAGGTCAAAAAGTGCTATGTAAAGCCTGACTCTACTTCTGCTGTGTTTATTAGCAAAGATCTGTCGTAATGATTACTTTTGATAGTTACTAGCTTACTCGTATTACAGGGTTTGGGAGAAAAAAAAAAAATAGTTTATTAATTTTCCTTTGACTAGCTCAGAGAGAGCGCTCACAGTGTTTTCCAACTTGCATGGCCACTTCAGGCCTAAAAGCAGAATTTGACCCTAAAGAATTCTATTGGAAAGGTGAATGCCATAGAGGTTTGAATTATTAATATGTATTTGTTTGTTACTGCTCTTTACAGCCAGCTGTTACGAACAGTGATATCATGTTTGTTAAAATTCACTGTCCATGGGAGACGTTGTGCAAATACGCAGAAAGGATGAACATCAGGATGCCTTTCAGGTACTGTGGAAACTATTTTAAGAAACTTGTAATTTAGTGCTTAATATTAAAAGTTCATTACTTACCTTAAGGCTATAATGAAGTCTTTGCTGCATTGTGGCCAGGCATGCTCATATTTAATTTAGTGAAGTGATAGGGAGAAACAAATAGTAGGCACTGCTCTTTTCACATTTACCTGTGATACTTGTTTTCAGACTTACCTTCCAAGTCACATCGAGCGTATGTCTTCAGAAAATACTGCTCACACATTGGTTTGGATGTCTTTGGCAGAGGTTCAGATATTCTTCATCTGAGCTCAAGTGTTCTCCATGATTTGGGGGTATCTCTTAATATTTTGGCATACTTTGAATAAAATGAGAACTTTATTTCTTGGTCCTCCAGCTTTCCTTTGGCAGAATAGTGAACTGAACCAAGTTCCTTTTCTATGTGCTAAACAGATTCTGTCATATGTTTTTGCAATAAATATTTGTTATTTATTTGTAGGACATGTTAATATCTCCTGCGCTAATAGAGAAATTTTTAAAGGAGAAAATTTCGAATTGTTTAATAATGTTCTTCCAGAGAGAGAAGAGCATTTAGTGTGCTGCAAACCTCATCAGGAGTTGAAGCAGTAACTGGATGCCAAAGCTGTATGACTCACGGAAAATACCCTTACAACACTCCTTTCTCGCTTGAATTGCCAAGTGCTGTATCTTTCCTGTCCCTGCTGATTTCAGCTATGGCAGTGTGGTTCCCTTGCATCAGTCCTAATTCAGAAACAGTCATCGTGAAGCATCCTTTGCTCAAAACTTGCTTCAAATACCCAGATCTATACTGAGTTGCCACATCATCCCATTAAGCCTTCAAAGTCCTTTCCATAAAATAAAATGTTTTCTGTAACAGTCATCTTCCATATGTTTGAGAATATTATTATAGTGCCATTAGAGCTTCTCTAGTTTGAATAATACTTGTCAACATTTTAAATATAGAAGTGTTTGCATATGTGTGCACACACACATAAACAGTCTAAATTCCAATGCAAAAATAGATCTTGCTTTTCATACTTGAAGTCACAATTAAGTTAGGATTTAGCAATGATTTTAATTCTTCATCATTTTAGTAACTTCACAGATCAGTAGTGTGCTTCAGGAAGGAAAAATAAGAGCTGACTTTTGCAATGCTACTTTGTTTGGAAGGCATTCAAAGTCCTGTTTGTTTATTATATTATTAACTGACGTATAAAGCACCAAAAGGAGATAAATGCTAAATTTTGCTGCTTCACCTTGTTGGCAGTTTTGCTGTAGAATGCAACACATCTATTTGGTAAGAAAAAAGTCCAATGCCCACCTCTACCTCCGTAATTGAACTATGAGAAATAGTAAACAGATCACCATTTCTTTTCTCTTTAAAAATATCTTAATAGAAATTTAAATGAAATTTAAATCTAAAATTTGTGTGAATATTTCAAACAGGCTATTTCTTTATTTTCTCACTTTTTAAAAAATAAAAGATAATTTTATTGTGAACACAAAGTTGACGTAGCAGAATAGAACAAAGTCTGTCTTGCTCTGCCATTAGCCTGTCTTAAGTGTCTAGTACAGAAGCCAAGCAAATCTGAAGTGTTTCATGATGCCTTCTCTCTTTCTGGAAAGCTGTGGTTTAGAAACTGTCTGAGCCAGAGTTTCGTGTCCTTTCTCGCTTGAATTGCCAAGTGCTGTATCTTTCCTGTCCCTGCTGATTTCAGCTATGGCAGTGTGGTTCCCTTGCATCAGTCCTAATTCAGAAACAGTCATCGTGAAGCATCCTTTGCTCAAAACTTGCTTCAAATACCCAGATCTATACTGAGTTGCCACATCATCCCATTAAGCCTTCAAAGTCCTTTCCATAAAATAAAATGTTTTCTGTAACAGTCATCTTCCATATGTTTGAGAATATTATTATAGTGCCATTAGAGCTTCTCTAGTTTGAATAATACTTGTCAACATTTTAAATATAGAAGTGTTTGCATATGTGTGCACACACACATAAACAGTCTAAATTCCAATGCAAAAATAGATCTTGCTTTTCATACTTGAAGTCACAATTAAGTTAGGATTTAGCAATGATTTTAATTCTTCATCATTTTAGTAACTTCACAGATCAGTAGTGTGCTTCAGGAAGGAAAAATAAGAGCTGACTTTTGCAATGCTACTTTGTTTGGAAGGCATTCAAAGTCCTGTTTGTTTATTATATTATTAACTGACGTATAAAGCACCAAAAGGAGATAAATGCTAAATTTTGCTGCTTCACCTTGTTGGCAGTTTTGCTGTAGAATGCAACACATCTATTTGGTAAGAAAAAAGTCCAATGCCCACCTCTACCTCCGTAATTGAACTATGAGAAATAGTAAACAGATCACCATTTCTTTTCTCTTTAAAAATATCTTAATAGAAATTTAAATGAAATTTAAATCTAAAATTTGTGTGAATATTTCAAACAGGCTATTTCTTTATTTTCTCACTTTTTAAAAAATAAAAGATAATTTTATTGTGAACACAAAGTTGACGTAGCAGAATAGAACAAAGTCTGTCTTGCTCTGCCATTAGCCTGTCTTAAGTGTCTAGTACAGAAGCCAAGCAAATCTGAAGTGTTTCATGATGCCTTCTCTCTTTCTGGAAAGCTGTGGTTTAGAAACTGTCTGAGCCAGAGTTTCGTGTCTTTGTTTATATTAGCCCCTGATGGCTTTTCATGGATGCAAAAATAGCCACCTACACTTCCATAACAACATCCTGTGACCAGGCATTTTATAATTTAATGACACCTTCTGTCAAAAGCACTTTTGTTTGTTTTAATTCTTGAGCTTGCTTGTTTAAATCAAACTTTTCTGAACTGGATGGCATATATTGTTTACCTGAGAGAGCTGTTTTCTCCATTCAATGGACAGAGGAAGCTCAAATCACACAATTCTCCCCCAAAGACAAGGAACTAGAGTAGTTCCCTCCCAAGAAGTTTTAGGTAGTCCTTGGGCAGTTTTAGATAGTCCTGCGAGGAGCAGGGAGTTGGACTCGATGATCCTTATGGGTCCCTTCCAACTTGAGATATTCTGTGATTCTAAGAACAGATTATTTCTCTTAGCCTTTATCTGATTTATCAGTGGTTTCTGACTGTCCATTTTTAATACATAACTGAAGAAGAGAACTAACCTTCCCTGCAGTACTTTAATGCAGTTACACCCTTGTTCTCTTGCACAGTGTTGCAAAATCTTGGCTTTTTGTTGTGGTCACTAAAACATACCATTTGGTGATACCATATATAAACAATACATGAAGGATTAAACTCATACTTTTTAGGTTCGTTTTGCTCAATCCAGGAATCTCAATGAACTCAATAGAATTGTTGCACAGGTTAGAAAGTATTTCTCTTCATTGCTGAAAAATTGAAGTGTTTTTTCTGACCCAAGGGATCACCCAGCACCCCAGAATTGTTTTAGCATGGCATTATACCTAAATGTGTTGGCAGATATGTACTATATGTCATGTATATAATATGGATGGAATCTCACTATTTCAATTACAAAAGGAAATTTTTCCAATGTTTCAAAGGACCAGTCTGTGGTAACCACTGATGTCTTATATATGGTTTCAAACAGGATTTATGTTAACACCAAGGTTAGATCATGACTGAATATACAATTTATGGATTTTTTTTTTTTTAAGTATATTGTCTGTCAGTAGGAATGAAACTCTGTTATATATTTCTGTAACTCAGACTAAGGTTTAATTTTATCTGTGTCTACAAGTTTCTCTTGTGGCACATAATTATTATTGTGGGTACTGAATAAATTAGTTGTATCTGTAGCTTTGCTGGAGTCCATCTGTGCAAAACAGCTAAGGGCAATTAAAGGGAATGAAGGAAAGGGTTTGTTAAAAACTGTAATGTCTGCAAAGCCTTTAATAAATCTTCATTCCTCCGTTTACAGTTCTGCCTTGCAGTACCAAGTATCAGGCGGACAACAGCTTGCAGATTGGTAGATTACGTAGGTTTCCAATGGCCATGTATTTTTCAGCGAACATTTCCTTCTTGCTCATTCTAATGTATTCATTCATACTTTAATCTTAGTAATATACTTCAATCAGCCTCAATTACTGCCCAGATGGGCAGTGGCAGCTCATTAACTATGTTTGGATCTAGGCGAAGAAGTCATGGAAAAGTATCCAGAGTGAACGTACCATTTTTGTGTGTGTTAAAATGGAGTGAGGGAGATAAAATACCAACTGAAATAACGTTTAACTTTTGTAGTAATGTATCCAAATAAGCTTGTTGTAATTCCTCCTAAAAAATAAACCTTGCAGAAGTAGAAAGGATTTAGACGAATTTTAAATTGAAGATGAACTGGTGAGGAGCCAAGCCCCTGGTGCTCAACGACACTGTCCCCAGATGAGTGCCATGTGGGTACCCCAAGGAATCTGCAAGATCGAGGCCTTTGCATGGTTGAAATATGACATGAAATGATAGGAAGAGGCCAGAAAAAAAAACCCTGAAAAACTGAACCTAGATGTGCAAAATATTACATTGCAGCAAATATGTCTCTATATGGTTTCAAAGTAACTGTTCTTAGAAGACCTTACTGGGAATTTCTGGTCTTGTTTCTCTAAGTGTTTATGAGCAGTGAAGGGCAGAGAAAAAAGAACTTTTAACATAAAAGTTCTTTGTTGCAGTTAGTACTCTAAGATTTTTAGGGCTGTGTGGTGTTCTTCAGTTGGATGCAAAATGTCAGGGGAAGGTGATGGTGTACCACTTCAGAGAACGAAGATAGGATCTAATGGCATTAAGCGCTTATAGTATTTAATGCACAGAGTGCATAAAGCATTTAATATCACGGAAGCCCTGGTGATTCTTCTAAAATGAGTTTTATGAAATAAAAGGTAAGAAAGATCATATGAAATGAATACTAGTGCGACACCATTGAACCCTGTCTGATGGGTGTCTTATGATTCAATTATTGATTAGCTATTATTATAATTAGCTACAAATCTGAAACTTAATTTTGACTCAGGAACAAATTTCAAACTCCAAAGTATGTGAAATTAGAGCATTTTAATGACTTACTGTATTTCAGTTGCCTTTTTTAAGTGTTTTTCACCTTTCTGCCTGTAAAAATGCATGTTTTAAAATGTCTGTTCTTTTATAATGTATATGTTCTTTTCAGCTGTCTCCTACTTGATTATTCTCAGCTGATTTTTGCTGTTCTTTCAGGAAAAAATGTTATTACACTGACTGGAGGAGCAAAACCATGGGCAGGTTGGTGGGTGATGTGTAGCTTCTAATTTTGTCAGATACTCACCCTGCTAAAGAAAATCCATTCGCAGTTGTAAATTTATCGAGGAAACTTGGAAAATTAGATTATTTTCCTGAAAACCCAAAATATGCTAGCTCAAAGTGTTAAAATATTCATCTGTGCCAAGATGCAGTACTTTAGAGCTTTGCCAGTTCTCATTTTAGAAATGCAAAAATGTTTATGCCAGGAAAAAAAGAAATGGCCTTATTCTGGCAGCAAAGATTTAATACTGGAACTACTTCTACAGTTATGTGTGCTGTTACCAAGACATATTTCTTTAGCATGAGAAATACTTTTGAGTGTATGTCTCAGATGCTGGTAGGCAGCTATATCCTTAGACAGGCAAACGTAACTTTGCTCCTGTGTGTCCCAGTGATCAGAGCTAAATCAGTGCCACAGACAGAAGGCTGTTTTGAATTTTGGTGTGAGAGCTGACAGAGTAACTTGTACGCTGCAGTGAAAGCTGTTTAATTCTCTGGGAGGCAGACACACTCGAACCTCAGCTGCAGTGGCTGCTGCTGCCTCTGTCAGCCAGGAGAAGGGTTCAAGAGGCCACAGCAGCTGGTGAAAGGAGCCTGGGGGAGCTGGGGAATGAGAACAGGGGACACTGGGAGCTGTAAGCATTCCCTGTTGCTCTAGTGAGACATGATGATGTCTTGTAAATCCTAATTACCTACGGAAAAGATATGAAAATTTTTACATGAGGGAAATCTCCTGAAATTTTTTTCTATCATGGGTTTTCTCAAGATGGATCTTGAGATGAGATTACATTTGATTTAGATTCTCCGGTTGTTACTTTAGATGATGAAGAGCTCTTATTATTTCTCGGGAACAATTTAAGTAGTCTCATGATATCAGTTTGCAAGAAGATAGCTAACAAAAATAGACAATGCAGTGTTGAACAGTAAAGTGAGAAAACTTTAAACACATAAGCAGATAAAATATATTGAAATAAAACATTCTATAACATAAATTTACAACTGCGTTTTTCCCTCTTCCCAGTCATTCCCATGCTTATTCCATTTTAGTGTGCATTATGAAAAATGTAAGTGGTGTACTTTGTAATGCAAAGGCAAAATCAACAAGCTTTACTGCAAAATTATCTCATTTCATCTATAATCCATCTGGTGAGTCTTAGATATTAAATACATTTATTTTCCTTATTTAGATGGACAGATGTCTGAAACATGCAACTGAAGTTGCACAGTACCTGTGAACCAAGTAATAAACACTCTTCATGCCAGATTGATTTTTTCATTTGAAACAAATGTTTTTACCTGTGATTTACTATGTGAGAATTTGAGGATGAATCTTTCTGCATATTTTTTCTGGCACTTTATATAATCCAGTGCACAAAGCAATAGCGTGGGGAAAAAAAAAAAAGAAAGAAAAAAAGAAGCTACATCTAAAAATGAAAATAAAATTGCTGACACACATCACTTTAACTTCTACTGCTGTCATTGTTCTTTGCATCTTACAACTTCTCAAACTTAACTGCTTCTCTGTAATTTTCAAATGTCTCATTAACATTTCTAAGTTATTAAGCAGAGTTTACAAGAACTATAATGACTACTATATTGAAACCCTTGTATATCAAAGGTAAAATTTTAAGGCTATAGAATTTCTATAATTCAAGATAATGAGGTAACATTAGTATATTAGACCTTGCTGTGACATGCACGCTTCTCTGAATGCCATGGTTATATGGTAGATGTATATATCGATAAAAGTCCTTTAAAAAGTCTGCAAAAGATTATTAGGGGTATGAATGAAAGGACATAAGATAAATTTAATGCTTACTGGTATACTCTCTTTCTTGTATGTGATATCTATGTGGCATCTCTCTATTTCTCTATTTACATACCCTAAAAAACCAACCCTTAATGTTGTACTTAATCCTTAAGCTTGAATTCTATCCATAGGGCCACACTGTAGAAGTAATTTTATCATACTCCTTAAAAGCAATATTTGGAAAGCCTTCAACAAGTCTTTTCAAAGGAAAGGAAGTTGTAGAAGTGGGATATGCAAACAAATAATGTAGGTATCAAAAATTGTCTGAACTCTCAGTTTTAAGACTGAATAATCAAATGAATCAGTCTTGTATCCGCCATATCAGGCACACCAATTTCATGATAGTTAAGAATGACATTAAGGAAAAGAAAATTAAAAGATAGTTACCTTAGTATGCAGCTTCACTCTACCTGCTAAAATATTTAAATAAATTTATACTTTTAAGGATAGAGAACCCAAAATGACTTTGTTTAGCAACCGAACTGCAGTAGGTTTGCTTTTGGACTTTTGAAAAAGGACTTTTAAAACCTTTTGGATTTCAGTCCACTGCAGTGAAATTGTTAGTATTATTCTGTTGAACAAATACAGTATCATTTTTTTCCCTTTTTTAGTGATGATTGTGTCCGTATGTTGATTCTATCAACAATAACATGTTTCCCATTACAAAACATAGGAACGTACCACACCCATGTATTGGTGGCATGTGATTGACAATTCTGGTCAGTCTTGAGAGGTGCAAACACCAAGCAAACTACCAGGTGGTGATTGCTGTCCAAAATACCTGACATGATCAGTGGCAGTTATTTAATTCTGGTATCTCATTCCACAAGTCTGATCAGGTAATTCCATACTCACCTATACTGTGTTTCTGTGCATTGCAGTCTGCTGAGGAAATGTAGTCTGCGAGGATTTTTCAACTGCAAAAGAGACCAACCAAATAGAACAGTACGGTTGAGCGTGGAAGTTGAGCAAAGCTGAAATTACAGGCATCTTCATAAAATATTAAATTTTATAGCTAAGAATAATATATATCTGTGTTTCAGAGTTTTATCCCATAGGCCAAGCTGCATAAAGCTGCAGTATTGCCAGCTGGAGTGGTTTCAATGAGAGCGTACCTGAAGTAGCAACCCCTATCTTCGCAGCACTGTTCCACTGAGAGGTTTCTGATCTCATTGCGTGAACTCCTGGCTTCAGGAGAGACTTTACCAGACCAGCTCTGTCTGCATTTACTCTTATTAAATAGACTACATTGAATAGATTAAGTCAGGAATCTGTTTAAACTGCTACTTTTGACCTAGAAAGCCTCTTTGGGTAAAAATGCTAATACTTAGTCCTATGATTTAGGAAAAAAATTGTCTTAAATTTGTTATCTCTTTGAATAAAAGCTCCATGAAATTTCAAAAATTGTCTTAAATTTGTTATCTCTTTGAATGAAAGCTCCATGAAACTTCTTCAAGTTTCTTCTTCAACTGTAAAATAATGTAAGCCAAGAAAAGAGGTTTCTCTTGCTGGATTATTTTTGTACATGGTGAGGGATGTACTTTCCAGCCGAAATATTCTATGTTTTCTGAAGACACTATGTTACGGAGTGATCAACCATAAGTGATGCAATGAAAAAGCAATCACACCTTAGATAAGAAGCCTTTTTTCTTCAGAAGAGAAATTGCAGATGTAATGTGGATATAATTTTGAACTTATTCCAATAATGTTCTTTATTACTTTATATCTTAAAGGAAGCAGACATGAATTTTAAACGAGCTAATTTCTCTAAGATAATTATTTACTAGCTTTTTAGATTTTTGGAGGGAGAAAATGATCAAGACTTTTCACGTAACCAATTTTAAAAGAATTTAATAATAAAAAATTGGAAATCAGATGCATCTTTTTTTTCTGTTCTTACTGATACATCTGTAAATTTTCCTCATTAAAGGAGAGCCTGGGTTTTGACTCAAATAAAAACAAAACCAGCATGTGTACAACAGAAAAAAGATTAAGAAAATAAAGAGAAAACCGTACTTATATACACTGTGTATAACTTAGTGCTGAGAGAAATTCCAGTGGAACCAATAAAAATAATCAACTCACATGGTAAGGTATCATTTGAGTAAAGGAAACACTTAAGGGATGCACCTGTCTGGGAACTGTATTCTGTGTTTCAACTTTATGAACATAGTGAAGTTCTTTGACTCATAATGCTTCATGTCAAATACAGTGGTGTCCCTCAAGTGCAGTAGAGTGTGCACCAATTATTAATACTTTGGCAGTATAGAGCAAGAAGAAAATTTTGAGAATTTTAAATGTAAATGTAAAATTCTGATCCCACATTCAGCTTAGATTTCTGTCTGACACTTGGCAGTATAGAGCAAGAAGAAAATTTTGATAAATGTAAATGTAAAATTCTGATCCCACGTTCAGCTTAGATTTCTGTCTGACACTGTGTCAAATAGGGGTAGAACTTTTTTTTGCTGATGCTGGTAAGAAGAGGTACATTTTTACAAAAGTCGCTTTGCTCCCTGAGAGCAACTTACCATGTCATCACTTATTAGTCTTAATTAGGAAATGGGTATCTGTGCCTCTGCTTAGCATGAGCAATTAAGTACTCACCTCAGGTAAAAATAATCTGATACTTAGCTTTACACTTTTCATTTAGTAAGGCCCAAATCCCACCAAAACAAAATTATTTACGGAATGTGTTCTAAAATTTAGACTTTTTCTGGATTCTGACATTCTGATAGAGTCATAATATAGCACTCATTTAGTATGAGACCTGCTCTTTAAATACCCGTATTTCATTGCAGTTGAATATGAATATGAAAAACATAGGTCAGCGAGGAGTGCAAAATTAAAGTGATAAAGAGATAACTTCTGGCATTTGCTTAAAAATTAATTGCGCTTCACTGGATTTACTCCTCTATAAACCAGGTTCTGAGACACCATTTAGGCAAGTTGCCAGTAGCAGAAAGCCCTGTATGTTATCAGTATATGATCTAACTGGGCATACAAAAATTGTGTTCTATTTGTGGTTTATAATGTCAAATTTTAGGAAACAGCAGGAAACCATACCTAGTTTGGTTGTTTTTGTCTAAATACTGTATAACCATATCTGTATAACATATTTACTTTATTTGATGTTTAGGTATACTGTTTTGTAAGGCAATATCAGCCCATGAATTTTGAGGAAAATTTTACAGGGGAAGACTTTATTCAAATCGGAAAACCATAAAAATTTGATCTTAAGCAATCTCTTATTTACTTTAAAATTTTATGAATTTTAGTGTCCAGGTTGCCAGGCAAGGGAGGGAGGGAGGAGGAGTTACCCTTGCCTTATCCAGTAGGGCTAGAGAAGGTAATTAGATACGTTCTTGAGAAAGGTATGAGCATTCACAGTTCTCCCAGATGGAAAATTATTTTCCCTAGACTCAATACTGCAGTCCCCATCTCAAACCATAACCCCACTAATTTTAGGATGAGCTGTGCTCAAGTAAAACATGCAAGATAGATCACAAATAAATACCGTTAATTTTGCTCTTTAAATGCTTATTTTCTTAGTTATATACTATGGAAATTTCCTGCTTTCATTTAATTTCATTCCATTTCTATTATGATGTCACTAAATATGCAACATGGGGAGACAGAAATAACAAGCGAGAGTATGTAAATCTGATTTTTTTTTTTTTTTATTGGCTCAGTTTGCAGAGGAATATGAGAGAGCTGAAAAGTTGGTTGCCCAGAAATCCGATGAAGCTTGATAAGGAGGCCCTGCCTGATCTGGAAGAAACAGATTGCTACACAGCACCCTTTAGCCGCGCACGCATACACCAGTAAGTGCTGGAACTGGAAAGGCAGCACCAGAGACTGCAAGGATTTTTTATTTTCTCACTTCTTCTAAACAAGTGCCATAGAGGGAGCCGTTAACAGATGGTCACTGGCAAATACCCAGTATCATATTTGATATTTTCTATGGGTTTTCTCTTAAAGCCAAAATCGGCTCTCTGTTACTTGCTATTTGATGGTCACTTAGGCGTATAGGCAGAAATTTGACTGGTCTAGAAGTTTTTCTTTCCATTACATTACAGAATGCAAATACTTGTGCAAGTTTGCTTTGCTTAATTGCATATTTTACTTAGCAAAACCTGAGACAGCTGTGGAAATTGGGAAAAGCTGGAGGCAAGCTAAAACCAGTGATGATTTTTTTCTTTCTTACCAGATCATCTGCATTTTAAAAATGCATTTTCTCTGAAAGTTTAAATATATATAAGCAAATAAAAACTGTGTGTGTGGAAATCAGCATGTTGATCATGATGTGGTGAAACTGTGCCATAAATTTTTTTCAGGATCAAAAAAGTTAGATTTTATAATTCTGACTGTATATCTATATTTTTTAAGTATTTTGTGATGATTCCTTTAGGAGATAAATGTTCAATTAAAGAACAAGTATAAATTAGCCTAAGTAGGACTTTTTTCTTCTCAGTAAAGAAGCTATATGCTAGTGGAGTGACTTTCCCTGGAAAGACAGATTAATTGCATTATTATCTCAATCTTTTTTTTGGTAATTGAGTATATTGCATTGAATCAATCACCTGGTTTTGGTGTTATTTCTCAACCAGCTCAGCTGACATTATCAATGCTAATAAAGTCACTTTTGGCACAGCTGAATAGGCAAAAGCTTGCATGTCAGATTTCTGGCATCCGGAATCCAGAACCATCTGGGAAAGGATGCTTTATTTGGTTCCATCCTAGGATTCTCTAAGAAAAAGTTGTTGTGGAACTACTCCTGAAGTGTCCAGTGAATGGAAATTTTTTCATTTATTTATTTTTTTTCCTAAATAGTAGTTCTGGTAGTTCCAGGTCACAGACATCTGCCAACTCATAAGTAACTTGAATTTGAGAACAACCACTGCTTCTGAAGATTTTTTTTTAATTATATCCAGACCATAAATTACCTAGATATTAGGATATTTTAGAATTTAGTTTTAGTTGTTCTGTTTTCCCAACAATAATTTGTGATGATGCTAAATTTATTGAACCTGAGGAGATGCTCTAGGGATGTAAAAATTTTATGCCTTGTGCTGTAACCAAGGAGGATAAAATCCAATAAATCACTGTAAGAAGGAGATGCTTGAGCAGCTATGTTTGAACACCTGTGCATTGTTTTGAATATTAAAAGCCGTTCATTGTTTTAATAGTTTTACGATAAACAACAAAGACAGCTTCTTCAGCAATTCCACAAGAAGTAGAATTGTGCATCACATGCTACAGAGAACTAAGTATGAAGATGGAAAATCCAAAATGGGTGAGAATGCTGTAGTTTTTTCCTAACTTCAAGCTATTAAAAAAAATTATAACTTTACTTGCCTGACAAAGTATCCTATGAGTAAACTCAATTAATTTTGCCATTCTTTGAAATCAGCTTATTCACTCACATCAATTATTTGCTTAAATAACTCTGAAAATTGGCAATATTTTTCACCTATTTACACATTCTTTAAAATAAATTGGAGCGATTATGATAGCTTTATGTCATCAAGAGTCACAATAAAGATACCATTCACCTCAGAAAACTGTTGAGTGTTTTCTAGGACCGGTCCTAGTAGTTTTGCTACTACCCACCAGTTTCAGTCCAGCAGAATTAGTGTGAGCTTCACTAAAACTTATTTAAGGTCTCCATGCATCTCAGAGACAGTTGACCTGAAGACTAAATTCAGTTCATATCAACTCTGGTATTACAGTATTATTTTTTAGGAAATCTAACTGTTCACGTTCATTTGCAGTGGGCAGGGGAGGTACCTATGATTTCCTATTTTCTTTGCAGGAATTAAATTTAGAATGAAATAAGATCATAGAAATTACAGAAAGTTGCTGCTTGAGTTTCTGAAGAAAAGCAGCAGGAAGAAAACCATAGAAAATGAGAGATCAAATAAAGCGCCTTTCAAGTTGATGGTGGCAAATTTCATTATGAGATTAGTTTAGCATAATTTGTATATTTGAATGAACAAATCTGAAATCCATCATAAGTACTTATTTCTCAGGGAAACTGTTTGCTATGAGTATGGTCTTGCAGGCTACTGAATCTTTTTATTATCATTATTAACAGTTATTTATCATTTATTTTTTATAACGTGCTTTGATAGTACAACAAATCTGTTTGTAGGAGGACTCTAGGAACTGATCCAAAATGCTGTAGCCAGTGTGGTGCAGAGCACTTCTCTGATACAAACATCTTCAGCTGGCTTATATTTAAAAATAGCACCAGGTTAGCTCTTAACCCTGCAGGGGTTTTGCTGCCTGAAGGATTGTCCACACTGCTCTCTGTGCATGTCAGATCACCTGGTCACCCATGAAATCTGTATCATATGCTCTGTTGAATGCAACATGAGTGTAACGATCTTCTCACACTTGATCTGCCTGAGAGGAAAGTTGCAGACATTGGCCCTCAGGAAGTTGCTGTAGTTTGGCAGAGCCAGAAATCTCAAGGGATTGGCAAGACCTGCACAAGCAGCTGGTGGGATTATTGATTATTGTCATGTTCAGCAGCATCCTGAGCATCTAATATCAAGTTACATTCTCAAATGTAACTTGAAAATATGCACTGCTTGAAATTAAGTGTGTATAAAAAATTGATACCAGAACTAATGCTTTTTTTTCTTTTTAGGTATTAATAGACTACTAAATAATGGAACATATGAAGCAGCATTTCCACCACATGAGGTAACCTGGTTAATTCTATATTTGTATTTATATTTAGATTAAAGCTTGCACTAATGTTTTGAAATCCTACTTTATTTTTAATTTTGTCCTGCAAACTTTTAATTTCACTACATAGTCTGTTGAGACTCTTTTTTATTTAGAGCTCTTACTTTAATATTGGCTTTTAAAATTCTTCTTACATAATGTATTATAATAACTTCCTGGAGCATTTTCTTGCTAAGCCAGAATATTATACATTTATTATTTTTATTTTTATGAACTGGATATTGCCTGTGAAGTTCTTAATGAGATTGTCAGTTTTTCCAAATTCATTGCATTAAATTATTTTTGCCTGTCACCTATGAAATGTTCTGGTTTTCTAACACCATGTGTACTTGATGACAGGGAGAGTGGTTAATTATTTCCCATTTAGTCTTTTGTGACTAGTTCTGGATAACTTCTACTTGATGTTATCTTCTTCAGTAGGTCAAAGTCTACTGAAGACTGTAAACCCGAGAAGTAAATGAAAAACTTGTATTTGATTTCAGAGGGTTTTCAGAAAATCTTTGTGTATTGAAAAGAAAAAAGCAAGCCCCACATCCTAAGTCATTTTAAATGCTGTCGGTAGTATGGTAATTGCAGCTGTGAACTCTGTGGTTGCTCAGGCTGAATATTGTGACTTTGTCTCGTGTTTCAAAGGACTGACCTGTGCTTTACAAATTGCTGAGAATAATTTTTTTATATGGTATTAATAATTAAATACTGGGATTATAGAGAAGGAGTATTTTAGATAAATAATTGAACATCGTTGTTAATGCTTCAGCTGCACATGACTTCAGGGAAAAGCTGGCCATACTACCAGAAAAACCTGTGAAGCTTTCTCTGGCTGTCAAAACCAAGCTGTCACATCCATTTTATGTATATATTCCTTTGTTATGGCATAAGCCACTGTTTCTGTTAAGGTTAATGAAGTAATATTTTTAAGCCACTCTTACCTTAATTGCTGCATGACTGGTGCTAAGGGCTGGTGGTTGAACATTATCCTTTTTTTTTAGTTTTATTTTTCCTTGATCACATGAGTAAATGAGAGTGAAAATTCAGTCCCAGTGGGAATGCTTGAACTCTGTTATGAATAAACAGTGCAGAAAGAAGCAGGGGAAAAAAAAAATATTTAAAAACATGCAATACTGGGTAATGCTTTATGCATTGTAGTAATTCACCCAGCTGACTGTGAGGATAAGTTGATGTTCTGCTCCGAGGTGTTCCTAGACATTGCAAAGGTCACACTGTGTTGGCTTTTTTGTATGCTTCTTTGATGACTGTAATGAGAAAAGAGTAGAATTGGACTCTTTGCTATGTTTAGCTTTGTTTTTTAACTCATTCTTAAACCAGAGGGTCAGCAGATTGCAACAAGTAAATAGCGTTCTATCAATTGTGTGGAATGCTCAAGATTTCAAATAAATGATAAAAATCTAAATGGCTAAATGACTTGGATCTACAGGGATGAAGAATCTGTCTGATTGTTAACTTTGAAGTACTGCTCTGGGGAGTTCTTCCCAAGAAATTATTTGGGTCATCTGGAGTTATTTGATGAAAGATTTTCCTCACCATAACAGAGTAGTGGGAGTTTTTGGCAGGAAAAAAAATCAACTGAAGGAGATCTCCAGCTTCAGAATTGGAGAGGAAGAGATAATACAAACATATCTGAAAAAAATTTGAAGCATTGAAATCAGTGGAAGCATACAAATAAGCATATATTAGTGGAACAGAAATACTGTACTTTAAGCCATATAAAGAGTTGAGTATAGTCTTGTACCAGTGTGGCTCTACAATTAATTCTTAGAGAAAGTGGTGATTTCAGAAGCATATGTAACCAAATCTCTTCTGTCAGGCTCATGTGTTAGCTCCAGATGACACATCCTAGAGAGGTACATAATATAAGAACTATTTATTAGCATCAGTGAACTCCTCGTTTAAAATTATAATCAAAAACCTAAGAAATGTGTGTCTTTTCCATAGTGCCTAGTAGTATATTTTTATTTCTTTGCATTTTTTAGGGAAGCCACAAAAGCAGACATCCCATCAAAACACATGGAGCTCAGAATCACAGACACCTCTTATATGAGCGTTGGGCACGGTGGGGAATGTGGTACAAATACCAACCTCTCGATTTAATCAGGTATTAGTACTTTGAAGAGTAGCTTGTTTCTGTGATACAAATTACCTGGTAACAGTGCATTAACTATATTGCTAAATTCAGATAAGATTGGAATTCTCTAAGTTGCTTCTTTTGGATGTTCTTTTTTGCAGCGCTATTAATTTCAAATACTTTCCTCATCTCTGATGTTGAATGCCAATAATTTATTTTTCCTTTCTGTCAGTTTTTATTCCTGATATGACAGTCATAACTGATCATTGTGCCCAGTTTGTTCCACTGAAGGCTGTGGAGCTAAGCATGTGCCATGGGACAATTTGTTCGAATAGTACCACGCATGACTGTCTTTCTGATCTCTGCTACTTCATCTCTTCTAGCAACCGATAGCCAAATTTTTAAGAATTAAAGCTCAGTCTTCAACTTGTGCTTTCAATCCATTGTTTTGTCTAATAATAGATAATAATGTGATAAGACATATTTCAATCATAAATGCTTTTTTATAATGGAATACTTAGCTCATACCAGCTTACTTTATCCCTTTCCAGAATTTTTTGGGGGCTGTGTGTGTATATATAATGTGTGTACAAATAAAATGTGCTACATTTAATAATGTTGAAACAAGTACATCTACTTAGTCATTTCAAGGACATGAAAATTACAGGGTACTTCAGTTATATCCTTATAAAATATATGTTCTGGTAAGTCTGCAATTAGTGCCACTAGAATGTTATGCTAGCCTGAAATGAAACTTTTTGGCAAACTGACAAGAATTTTACCATAAACTTGTAATGGTAGTTTCTCATTAAAATTATTTTACTACTGTGAGGATAGATAGAGGTCATCATAAATTTTAACTTTAAACAATGTATGTGTTTCCTTTTCATGTAGGCGATATTTTGGTGAAAAAATTGGCCTGTATTTTGCCTGGTTGGGATGGTATACTGGAATGCTTATTCCTGCTGCCCTGGTTGGGCTCTTTGTTTTCCTTTATGGATTATTTACGATGGATTCCAGCCAAGTAAGGTAAAATCCCATTTGAAAACATAATAGCCTGTTGAAAATGAAGAACAGTCTGGTAAAACTGAGATCATTATTATACTTATAAATGCTTTATAGATATGGTAAGCATTTGAAAATAACCAAGTAAAACACTGGGTTCTTCAGTCAAGTATATCCACTTTGTGTATCTGTTGAATCAAGCCGGATGCATACCATTCACAGTGAGTGCTCTTACCACTGCATCTGCAGCAGTTCCCATTCTGAATCTAAGGAAAAACAGCAAATACCAATTCTAATGTCACGGGTACTGCAATGTATGTCATTCTAGTCAAGGCTAATGGGTGAAAAAAAAGTCAGATGTACTCCCTCTTTATCTTCATCTTGCCTATAACTTCTACAGTGTAGTACCATTGCTAAACTTCAACTTGCTTTTCTGTATGCCTGTATTTTTTCTCAGTGTTAATAGTGGTAAATGTTGAGTCTAACAAAATTCTTAACTATGTCAGTGTGAACTGCAGCTAGGAGACCCAGCCTCAGGGAGATTACAACCACATGAAGTGAACCTAGTTTTCAAGTTTCCCACTGTGATTTTCTCAGGGAGAAATTTATGTCAATTTAGAAGTAGTGATGAGGGTGCTCGACTTAAGTGCTGACTGTATTTTTAGGAACCATTTCACAGGACGCACCCTTATTACAGACTTTTCCATTAGATGTCATCAGACACAACAGTATCAGTGCTCTTACAATTGCAACTATTCCTTCAAGCAGTTTGAATGCTTAGGCTGTAATTATATTTGGAGTCTCATTTCATAGGAATTGTTGTTTCTTGGGCATTGAGCAGGACTATTTTACATTTTCTGTCTGGAATTGTCTTTATCTTCTGTTTCACAGTGAGTTATTGTATTCTGCAGTGCTGTAATTAAGGCTTTTTTAGGCTTCCTTTTGTACAGCAAACTCCTGAGAGATTTTACAACTTCAAACTGCATTAAATGGAATAAATGCCAGGAAACAATGCTATCTTTAAGATATTATTCTCCGTATTAGGATTGTTTTGCATGATAAGCATCTGTAAAATGAAATGGATGTAACGCAGAGGATCAGCCTTTTCCTGGAGCACAAGACTCTCGAACTGGAAATCTTGTATTCTTCACTTGTACAATGGCACATTTTCAACAAGGGGGGGAACAAAGGGTCATAATCTACTATTATCAGCGTATAGCTCAATATTGTAGGCACTCCTTGTGGAAGAGAAAGATTTGGCATTGACAGTCTCCAAGAAAAAGAACATAATTTCTAAGAATTTAATTTTTTCAATCTGTAAGCTATTATGTGCTTGTGTATGTCACGTACTTCTCCCAAGATGATCTGGAGATGCAACTCCTGCTTAGTTCTTTTAACAGAGATATACAGTCATCTTGCTTGCAGAAGGTTGCAGGGACGCAGAGGCAGGCTGGCTTTCATGTTTTCCTGTCCCAAGTTTTTCCCTTTCACTGCTGTTGAGTAGCTTCAGACAGAACATGCAGATTTGATGTTGCTCCTGATGGAGGCTGGTTGTGTTGGGTCCCATCCTGAGGTGCCTCAGTGTCAGGCTGTGCTACAGAGAGCACCAGGGTGTCCATCAGGGGCTCCAGACTCTATTCCAGAAGCAAGAGCCTGAAAGTTAGGTGATGCACAATACAACACCTAGATGCCTAAAAGGGAAGGGAAGTACTTATATATTTATTATAGCTATTATTAGCCAGTGTTCATTTCAAAATACTGACAGAGGGTGGGTTAACCCAGAAGTCCTAGCCCTGCATCTGTAATCTGGATGTGTTCATTCTGAGCAGGAGATCCTCTCTGCCTTTGATGGTGTGAATCTATGCAGTCCCTCTGCTTAGCCATGACACGGTATTTCATGTTAGTGCCTTGCTAGGACCAAGTTAGTAAGACCTGCTGTCAGACGTGTCTTCAAGAACAGGATATCTAGCTCAAGCTGATTGTGACTGGTCTGATAAAATGTACGTAGATGTTTTCTGCATCACCTTGTGTACTTAAATAGTTCTAAGGGCCAGTGATAACAGATGCTGTTCCTTGCCATATTTGCTTACTTGAGCCTGGAAGGGGCTAGTGAGGGTTAGACAGAAATCTCCTATCTAGAGCAGACAGGAGTTATTCATTAGCAGGCAGACAGACTGCACCTCCCTAAATTGCCATATTCTGGGACTGTGAGATTATTTATCTAGTGTTTCTGCAGTCATTTAAAGAAAACTGCTAGATAAACATCCATAAGAGTTTTTAAATATATCATTTGCGTTTGAGCACTGCAGCCACCGCAGTATGCAAATGCAATGTTCAGCAGCTGTCAGGAGGGAACAGGCAGGTATGTTATTCTGACAAAATCTAGACACAGAAAACGCAGTGGGAATGAGGAGTTTAAAACTAGTGCCAGGCCATTATGGCAATGTCATAATGGCCACATTGCCCCAGATACAATATCATTCGGTATGATACTACTTTATTTGAAACAGGTTTCATCCTATTAACGCCCGTTGTTAGGAATCAGTGGGAGTTAGGAAATTCTGATTTACAATGTGATACATTCTGTCAGAAAAAAACCCATTTCATCTGCCTTGTGTACCTCAAAATTTGGACTTAGCAACAGATGAAATTATTTGTGCAGAAGCACACTTTCCTCAGTGATATCCCGTCACCTCTCAGGCGCAGGGAGCTGCCGTGAGCCCCCCTCTAGTGGCTGCAGGCAGAAAACCATCATTTTCTTCTTTTTCCACTGAGGTCCAGCACAGTTTAAGCAGAGACAGAATGAGGAAATACACAAGCATACATTGCCATAGAGCCAAACGTTGCTTGGCATGCCAGCTATAGATTTTGTGCAGCAATAATTTGAGGGTTATGCAGAATGATGTTGCACTTATAAACAATATCATCTGGTTTTTGACTTGCACAAGTCATAAATGCCTCTGCTCCGTGCTTGGGGCCTGTCGTGATACCAGGTGGCTCTTTTTATTTACATATAAAAATATTATATAAAAATATCTCTCTCTGTCAGCCTTTGCCAGGTACGGGGTTGTCAGTCCCTGCCCCCTGTGTAAAGGAAAGATGCTCCATGTAGTTCATCTGTAGCTGCCATGGGCAAGTTGGAAATGGTGCGTCGCTCCCTTTTGGTGGTACCCTTCCTTCTTTCCCAGGACGGGTGCCCCTCTCACATTGCCTTTGGCCCCTTGTCATGGTCTCTCTCTCCTTCCTCAGTTACAGTTTTAGGGAAACAATATAATTTTTGCCCTGATGGAATCATTCAATGATTCAAATGTATTGTACATGGAGGAGGGAGGTGAAATAAGAATGGAAGACAAAACCCCAGCATGCATACTCTCGTTTCAGGAACTAGACACTATATAAGCAAATGTGTATATATGTCTCATGTTTAGAAACAGAAGTTTCTCCATTCTACACAGTTAGGGGCATTTTTCTTTTCTATCACAAAATGCAGTGTTACTGAAAGCCGGTTGGAAAGGAGGATGCTTTTTTTCTTGCATGGTTTTGGAATAAAGGTTGGTAATAGTGTGGTTGCCAGGAGCCGGCACTGAGGTCCCCTGGGGTACTGAGATTACAGTGTCCCCTTGCAGGATTCAGTTTTGAGATGAAGGTAACAATGAGAAAAACCCAGAAAATCTCTGTTCAAGAAACTCCATAGTAGCTTCCAGAATATTTGGATTATATTCATAGGGCTCAGATATGGAGAAAAAAAAAAGCTTAGCATCAATTTATATTTCTTGTTTCATGCACTTTTTATATTTGATCCGTTTGCCCTACCTGAGCTAAACTGGGGGGAAATGTGAAGTGGTGGTCAAACGGAAGGGCTTAAGTAGTCCTATAGCAGTCCCTTCATTTGGGTTCTCTTCTTTCAACAAATTATGTGCTGTATCTACCATTTATCTTTATTCTCACGTTAGATGTCACATGTTGATTAGTCTTTATAAAAATAAATCTAATATTTTTAAAGAGTTTGGTCTTGATGGGTTTATGCATGTAATTAATTAGCACTGTTGTTGTTGTCAGTCAAACAGAAAGGCTGGGCATGAACACAGCATAACCTGAGGTGTCTTAGCACCTTGTGCTGTAGTCAGATTTCAGATATATAAGTGAGGACAGTAGAAAGAAGCTTATTTTCCTTTGTTATACTGAAGATTTGAGTTGTGGTAACAGTTAACATAGCACATGTCACAAACACTTGTGTAACAAATGTTATTGCCTTTGCAGAGTAGTGCTAAAGCATGTGACCTGTCACTGTCAGTATAATTTTGTGAAACTTCATATGTTATTAAAAACAAACCAAGATTTTAACTCAAGATTATAAAATACAGAAAATCTAACATTTATAATGTTGAACTTAAATTCACAGTACAGTACAATTTGGCCTGATATTTGACAACAGTTTGCATTATTGCCAAACCATTGTAACATATTGTTGGAATATGATTTCCTGGGCTTAATCATTTGCATGAAAATGCAAGCAAGAAAGTTCTTTGATGTGACACACTGTAAGATTCTGTTACTCTGCAACTCTGGAATGACTGGCTGTGCTCGTCCTGGTTTAAGGGTTACTCAGGACAGTTTCTTTGTCAGGTCCACGTTAAGATGTAGGGTTTCAGTGAATTATAATTCTGATGTGTGAAATATGACCAAAGATTTTAAAAGTCATATCTGGGCAACCAGAATCTTATTCTTATTTACTGTTATGTCAGATAGGATTTAATAGATGTAGTCAATTTGGAAATAAGCATAATCTTCCACACAGTAGTAGAACTGTAAATTGAGCTTTTATGAGGAGGAGAGTGAAAGCGCAATGTTTATTAAAACAAATCAGTAGAGATTTCTTGGCATTTGTTTATACTGCTGCTTTCCTGGTGTGTCATAGGATCATTTCACGCGTGTCAACATTGGTAAAGGATAGGGAAACATGATTGCTGAGATTCTTTGGGAAGCTTACTCAATGCAGTTAAAATTTGCCTTAAAATTAATTTGTGCACTTCTGTTAATTTTGTTTTGCCTTTGTCAAGATACTTAATTAGGTACTACATTTTGAATGTGAATGGTCCCAGTGAAGGCAGTGACTTCATCTCCCTGAATCTTAGGATCTTTATGCAGTAGAATTTGGTTTGAAGATATTTTTCCCCAAAGTTAAGATATTAAAGCAGGGTTTTTTTATTAGCTCTGTATGTAAGTTCCTCTGTAGGAAATAAAAACGCAAAGACTTGAAATACTACTTCTAGAAATCCCTGTGAGTGGATTTTTAGATGTGACTGACTGATCTCAGTGAGTATGCAATCATCCTGTAGAACAGACCTTCCGCTGATGTAAACTGCATAAGTCACTTGAAATCAGTGTAGTTGTACCAGTGGTGTTCATTCTCTTTGGTATCTTTTACATCACTTAGAAAAATATGTAGTAAAGGTGTTGGAAGGTAGCGAACAATGTTTTGTTCTTCTGTTTGTGGTATTTGGGAGAGAATGGGATATTCACAAGTGTGAGAAGTGCAGCATGATGCCCAGAAATATTGCATATTGCTCTAGGGCCCATAATTTTCAGGTTACTGATTTGGGATTAGGCTTTTCAAGCCAAATTCTCACTTTTAATTTATTTTATTGAGCCAGTTTTGTGGTGCAGGGATGCCTTTAACAGCAAACAGCATAACTTCAGAAAATCTGAAGAATGTTAAAAGCCTTTTTATAACCTTTATTTTCCTGTCTTGTACTAAAGCAAAGAGATCTGCGAGGCAAATGAAACCATCATGTGCCCGATGTGTGAACGCAATTGCACGCTACAAAAACTCAATGAAAGCTGCATATACGCCAAGGTAATTATTGTCTTATTGCTCTCAAGATATCTTTTGTTTAAAGATCCACTTTCATTGTGTGATGGCTGCTTTTGTTTCAGCAAAGATTCCTGCCAAACAACTTGTTTCTCAATAGATGGTTTTTTTCAGCCTTTGTAATTCATGTTTCTAATAAGGGCATGCTCTGAAGTGATGATTTTTTCTGAAACTTTTTTTTACTTTCTGTTAGCATTTCCTTTATAAATCCTTACTATTTTCATCAATTTATAAAGTCCCTGAGTAAAAAAACTTTTCTTAGAAGGTTTTTTCCTACTTTTCCTATAATTAACTTCTTAGCCTATTTTCCTTGCTTACTTTGTAATTGAATTTCTGCTCCTCCTAAAGGAATTCTCCAGCATAATATGCCTGTAATGTGCTTTGCTCTGTCTTCAAAGATATTACAAAACTAAATATTTTGCTACAAGAAGCTATCATTCAAACTTAAATAATCACAAGTACCTCTGTGTACGTGCAGTATTTTCAAGTGAGCAATATATTTTGATGTGTGGTATGTTCATAATGCTGGAAAAGCAGACTTGGCATTTTTCTTGGAATTCTTTAGCCTGTAAGATAAATCTTGCTCTGAAGCCTGTATTTATAAAATGTGGTTGTCTCTGGGCCCTGGAATTACAACAACACTGTAGCAATGTGAAAGAGAAAATCAATTTTTGTGTTAGATTTTGAAACTTGGTATAGGCAGGACCAATGTTGAGTAAAACATTTAGTATTGTGGCATCCCCTTAACTTTAGGTCCTGTTGTTTTAACATCCCCAGTTAATAAGAAGCAGGTTTTGTCTTATTTATATTTACACTAACATCCTGTGCTTATATCGTGCAAATTTCACATTTTAATGATTGTGGAAAATTAATTGCAGCAGAAAAAATGTGCAAGCCCATCCATCCATACTTCCATGTATTTTCAAATCAGTCTCCTTGAAGCAAACTCAGATGACAACCAGGGATGACAAGCAGAAACTACTCGTATTCCATCTTCACAGGCACCCTTTTCTGATGTTTGGAAATATTGTGGAAATCTGTGTAAGCTCCCAACTTTTCCTGCCAAGGCTTTTGCTCTGAAAAAATGATCAACTTTAGATTGGAACACAGAAGACAGCTAAAAGGTGTCTCCTTTCAGGATTTGTCTGTTCTGGATCTCCCCCAAGTGGGAGAGAGTGAGACTTCTCTTTGGGAAGAAATAGGATTACCGTCTGGGCACCCAAATTGCAAAGAAAAAGAAAAAAAAAAAGGCTCAATGAGGCTTTTTATAACTCTGAGTTTAAAACTGTAACGTCTTCACTCACTGTGTTGTCTTTAAAGAAAAGTTCACTGCAGCTTCCCTCCTTACCCTCTTGCTAGGAAGTGTCTGCTTCCCAGCAGGGGCTGTGATCCTGCTGGCTGCCACTGCGTTGCTCAGGTTGAGCAGCACATACCCAAACCCATCTCAGCACTGCCACTGTGTCTCCATCCACATTAGTGAATGAAAACAATCTATAATGTTAGAAAACTACAATCCGATTTAAAATCAAACGTTCCTTCGTACTTTCTGAAGCACTGTAGTAATATAAGTAAGTGGAACCAATGTATTTAAAAGAAGGCATCGGATCTGCTCTCTAGGGAAAAGAAAATGGCATTTCCTGCTTGTTTTCTTGTTCCTGAGGTGGAACTTCTCAGTGTTTCCCTCTGCTTTTGTTGTTGTGGGAACATATTTGTCTGTCTGTACACAACCAAGGGAAGGGGAGCTATCACACACAACCGAAGAGCTGATATGCAAGGGGAATCTATTCCTGATTCATTCTGGGCACTGGCACCCTTATTCTGGAATAAGTGTTTTAATCCTTATCCATTCAAATAGCTCATTGTATACAAGTACATCAGCAATGACTATGGAAAAGTGAGTTCCTTTAAGTGAAGTTTATCTCCCCAAGCCTGTTTCTGTCATGGGACCTGCCACATTTATATAAGGCCATATTGCACATTATTAAAACTGCTGTCAGGGTTTCTTTCATTGAGTGTCTGCCAGGTTTCCCTTTAGAGGAGCACTTCAGACAGAACAAACTAATGCCAGAAAAATCATATACTTCAAATGTTATTTCTGCCAAGTTTTTTGTAAAGCTGGGGACAAAATACAAAAGATGCCTTTTTCCTTCTCGTTACTGCCCATTTCTTTCATCCCCTCCCTCTTTATTCCATTTCCATTTAAAAATGCCGCACGGAGGTGAAGTTTATAATTTAAGGGAAGAGCATGTAATATCTGAGTTGTCTTCTGAATTGCCAAATGCCCAAGCTGTCATTCTTATCTGCATTACACGGACTCTCTGACCCGTGGGTGATTAGTGTGGTGCAGTCAGGATTTCTGGGCTGGTCCTTTGCCCAGCACACCCTGTCCTCAGGCCCCAGGGCTGGGTGTTGGTTCAGGGTGGATTTGAAGTGCCTGAAGTCTTGTATGACGATGACAGCATCAGGCAGGTATGCTGATGGACTAGCAGGAGCCCTGCTGTATTTCACTTCTGCTTAGAGGCCTCTGGCCAGCACAGAGTCTCAGGCTATGCATTTAGCCCTTAAGACAATCAAATCTTAATTCTGAGTGTGGTGCTGAATGACTACAGCCCAGACAGTTTTTATAAAGACAAAGCCAGATTAGGAGCCATTTTCTTTTTTTAGTAACACTAATTTACTGGGTTGGCTTGTTTTTTTTTTTTATTTAGTTAATTTTGTATTTGCTTGAAAAGGTGCACTGTTTACTGAGCAGAATATCCAAAATCACATCCTCACACACATCTACATTCAAAACTGAAAAAGTTCATCAGGTTTGTTGCACTGCTTTTGTTCACCTTTCATGTTTTCGGTCTCATACCCTTTATGTTTGTATTTTCCTTTATGGAAGCAAAAGAAAAACAAAGCAAAAGGCATATTTCTGTGTACAATTGATTCCACTGTATGATTCTTGCAGGGAATGTATTGGATTTATTGATATCCATTGCCAAATAGTCAATTCCCATTTCAGAATGAAAAATGGGAAAATGAATGAAAAAGAAAATAAAAACAGAACAGACATACAGATAAAATATATGTTTTTAATTTAAATTGTCACAATGTTATAATAATTTTACTCAATAAGAAATAAAATAGAGGCAAGCAATAGTGTTTCTGTTAACTTTTTCTGCTTTCCTGAGTTAATTTTCTTGATTTGCGAGGCAGAAGCAATAATGCCAGCCTTCTCTTGAAGAATGAAAATGTGTCAGCAGGATGAGTTCTCTTTGCAGCAGGCAGCTCTCACAGGAGCAGGTTAGGTCACCTGCCCCAGGCAGGCTGTCAGCCCTGGTGTCCCGTCACACCTCCTGTACAGAACATTCCTGCTGGTCAGAGTAACTTCAGATGTAAGCAAAGGTCAGAGTACAACAAAACTGACTCTGGTTACCTGCGCCCTTCCTTTGGCATATGGATGGGCTTCTTTTCATGCCAAAAGCTTAAAAATTGGTCCTTAAGTCATCAAGAGAGTCAACACCAATGAAAGTAAAGTCTTTTCAAAAATATTCTATTTCAAAACATTCTATTCTTATTTCCTCTCTCTTCAGATTCTTCTTCTAAGATACACCTGTTGATGATAAGTTAGTTTGCTCTATCATCTCATGATTTGTGCCTTTTTTTTTCAAATAGGAATGTGCTATGCTTACTGATGCTCAGAAACATCATAAACTACCTTTCACTAGAAGAAATGTAGGCCCATTATCCCTGGATAAATTGCAGTGCTGTAAATTGACAACTTTAAATCTATTCAAAGTACACTGATCTTAATTTCAGCTTCCTAAATACTGTTCCATACTGTGGCTTGAATAGAAGGAGTTCTTAATTTTTATAATATAAATTGTTATGTTTTCATAAGTGAGAAATCAAATTTACCTGCTCAGATGCTTAGAGTGATCAATAGGCATGCAAAAACTAATTACTACTTGTTTTTTGTTGGTAAGCCTTGGACTTTACAGCAGAATATTATGCCCAAAAAATCTTATAACAAACAGTAAGATAAGGGATAAATCCAACAAAAGGAAGAACATTTGTGAGCTAAAATTAAGTGCACAATTTAGAACTATGTTTTTTTGGAGGTGTATTTAGAATTTATTTAATGTTTGTGGGAGTTTATTGGCACTAGCCTTTCAAGAAGGATAATATGTGAACAACTGGAACTGGATGTGAAGTGGAGAGGCTGAGATGTCTGGATAAAAAGGAGTACCTGCTATTCTTACTTGCTGAGAAATTGCAAGATAGCTTGCAAGAAGAAAATGGAATCAAAAGAGACATTAACTGAGTAATAAACAGAGGATAAACAGCGAAAAGGCAGAATTTATTTAAGCTTATAAAAAACCTTAAAATATAAAATGTTGAGGTTAAATTTGACCCAGCATATGAGTAGATTCTTCTCTGGAAGAATTTTTAGCCTGTCTGTGCACAGACAGAGCAGCTCTTAGAGTCTGTGAAATAAATAGACTGGAAATGCTTGAAGTGATAGTCTGGAAAACCAGAGTTCGAGTTATACTGAAAGACAGAGTGGGACAAACCTTGGTAGAAGAAACATGCAAGTAGGACTTCTTATTGGAATGCTTAACTTTTAGTTTCTGCCACTCGTTAAATACTCTGTGACTCTTTTTGGCAAAAGATAAGGTGGCAGTATTATTTGTTCCTGATGTATTTATTTTCTATTCAGGTTACACATTTGTTTGATAATGGAGGGACTGTCTTCTTTGCTATTTTCATGGCAATTTGGGGTAAGTACATTTTTATTTGGTTTATACTTTTAGTTCACCTGACCCTTTTGTATGATTACTGGGTGAAGGGACATTATAGTTCTTGATAAAATTTAAAGAAGGATTATGATTTTGTCACACAAACTTTTATTTTCCTGCTTTCATCAATTTCTGTGCTAGTAGTGGGTGAAAATAATACCTTTATCACTAATGTAATGTCTTTAGTGTCTTAAATGTCCTTAAGCCTGAATTTTATATCATGCAGACAGAAGTCTTTTTAAAGGCAAACATGTAGGTTAATTTCATGATCTGGAGTCAATGTAAAAATCATGTCCTGTAGAGAATTCTTACAGAATGAATCAGAATGTTTTTGTGGGATCTAATTAGACAGAAGCATAGGAAAGATTTGATGTTAAGTGCTTACAGCAATTCAACAGTTTATATTCAAATTCTCTGTCTGAATACCTCATTACTTTCATTCTGACATCGCACACCCCACGTCATGCGGCATGAAATAAAGCAGGGTGATACCCACAGAGGCCACTGTTGAACAGGAGTTGCCAAGAACAGTCTTGCCTTTCTTAGAAAGTCAGCATGATAGTGGCATGCGAGACATATGTAATGGTTCTAGCATGAAATGCTTGATAGAATTAGTTTTTACTGAAGCTAATAGAATTTTGCTGCTGAAAAGTAAGGAAGACTGGTATTGAAACAAGAGGTAATTAATTTTACCAATGCAAATGTTTGTCTATCAAAGCCCTGAGAAAATAACACCAGTTCACATGCAACTGTCTGAATTCAAGCCAGAGTTTTATAATTTTAAATAGAGTCAAATGGCACTCAACAGCTTTATTTACGTAATATGTATGAGTAACTGTTAATGATTCTAGCTTAAAGTGAAGGATGAACAAATGTCACAAATTTTGGAGGCTGGCCTGGTAAAAACAAAAAAAAAATATACAAACAACAGCAAAACATCAGAGAGGTGTGTAGACAATATAAGCACATGCATACATGTACAGGAATCATAATTAGATTGTTAAAAATCAACACCATATAAATATAACTGAAGGGCACATTTTGATTGTGCACCTTCCCTTGGTGATATTTCTTCATTGGTTCCTGATCCTGCTGTTACAGCCTTGCAATTAGTAATAATTAGTTTCATAAATCCCTAAAATACATTGCACTTAGTTATATGGTTACCAACGTGGACAGTGGTGGTAGCTTCTTAGCATCTCGTCATCCCTGGGTTCAAGTTCTCCTTAGGGAGAGCTCTTTCCATTTTCAGCTGAGACCAAGGTTCAAGTGTAAGGAGAAGGTTTTGCTTAGATGATTCTGCTCTACCGTAATCAGGAAAGATGGCATAATATGTGCTAAGGAAGACAAAAGCTGAACATCACATTTTTTGTAGTTTCAAGCAGTAGAGTGGTACTCTTACCAAATTCAGATGAACATGTCTCAGATTTTCAGTCTGCTATCCAACCAACACTCTGGATACAATGACAGAAAACAGTTTCTGGTTTTGATGGGAAATGTGCTGATTTTGTGATTCCTGTAGGAATGGCAACACTGCACATATGCATTCAATTCTTTAATCTTTTAAATACTTTGAAATAAATACCTGTTTTATTCATGTGCCATTGTTTCTCTCTGGTGTGTGTGTGCATGTAATTTACATATCCAATGAACCCTCATTACAACATTCACAATTAGTTAGTGAGATAACTCCATCCACATGATCCAGTTTCCACACAAACAGTCATAGTAATGAGCATATATCCCATGTGAGTAGTTATTTTCTCTGCACTTTATTTTCTTTATTCTATGCCTTTACAATTATGTCTTTTTCATGTTCTTTCTTTCTATTTAGACATGTCTGATAATTGCAAACAGATAAACTATGCAATTATTTGCATTATACTGCCATAATTTCACTCTTTAGCAGGACAAAACCTAACCATGCTTTCTAGGATATCTGGATACATGGCAGAGATAATTCCTTCCTTTCATGTTAAATATTTCCTCCATGTAACCTGTACCAAAACCTTTTACACCATTTGTGTAGATCTAGCCTACAATAGATCAGTTTGACAGAGGAATGGAAGCTTGTCTTCTTTTTTCCCCCTTCTATTTTAACTCTGTGTCATCATAGTCAAAGATTAAATGTAGTCCCTGTTGCTCAGTAGTTCCATTCTCCCCAGCAAACTTTAACCTCTGAGTAATCCAAGTAAATCTAACTCTTTTTGTCGTATTTACTGGGAAAGGTGCACATGTAGAGTGGGGAAAATAATGCCCTGAGTCATTCATCAGATGGGAATTATTTTTGGACATAGTAGTTTCACCTTAAGGTAGTTAAATGTGGGATTTTTTTGTATTGATGCTAAAATGTCATTGCAGCCCCAGTCAGATGTTACTGTTACAATGTCTGCTTTCTTGACCAAAGTTACACAAGGCAGAATTTGACCTGGGTGCTATTTGTTTGTGTTATTCCTAAGATAGCAGGTATAACAACCTTCCAGGAAAACCGTAGGTTGATCATATAATTACAAAGTGGAAGAGTGATGCTCTGCTACTGCGCCCTGCCTGTTGTGTACTAGTGTATCGTGTGATTTTTCCCTTGCTTTTTTTGTTTGCACGGTGATGGCTGTGGGATAAGGGCTGCCAGATCATTTTGGGAAAAATGAAAGCATATAGATAACAAGCAAGAGTATAATCTGAAGCAAACATCACGGCGAAAGGTGGGATGGTGTCATGTCAGCCATAGGAATGCCATGGGATGGGCTCCCTGCCCTGTCTTCCTTTGCCTTATCTGCTGGGCTGGTTTTGTCATCTGAGGCACATCCAAAACTTGTATCGTATGGTCCAAGTGAGTTGTCTAAGTGGAGAACTGAAAGGATAATGTAATTATTTTTTATATGTGCCTCAAAAGGTTATTATTCCCATACGCTGAGTACCTCACAGTTTAGTTCAGCTAAATCTAGTTAACATCTTCCTTACGTATAGGTGAGCAAAAAATGAAGGCCCTGGTTCATGATCTTCTGAGGATAACATATGTCCTGCCAGTAACACCCATTCAGGACTACATGGGTGGTCGACTTTCAAAGCCAGTTCCTAATCTGACGTTCTGGCAGCTTTCAGCTCTTGCATTTGATCCAGAAAAGGCGTATTGCCAGAGTTTTATTTTGTTTTTATTTTATATGAGGAAAAAAGTGTGGTTAGCCTCTCAGTGTTTGTTTAAGCATTTTAAAATAAAGTCCAGAAACACGATGCAAGTGTTTGGACACTGTGTGATTACATTGTAATACAAGTTTATACATATTCATAGAGAAGACAAAAACAATCTTCTTTTTAAACCTCTTAAAAATATTTTTACTCCTAAAAACAGATACAGTTTCATCCCTCATTCTGTAATTGAAGTTGGATGAGCAAGGAGTCTAGCCTTTTTTAGTTAATCAAAGTTTGGGAGAGCTTTTGAGCTATGGTTTTGAACTCTCCTGTGATTCTTTGAAGGGAGGTTCAGTGATACTAGATATGATATTTCCTGATGTTTTTGAGGTTAAAAAAATAACTTGTAAGAGGGAGACAGAGTTCAGGGAGAACTGGTTAAGCTAAAATTTAAAAATAATAAAGTACTGTCAGCTGAAAACTAGTTTGACTGGAGTAGATTATATGATTCCTAATAATTCAGTAAGACCAGACTATTTAAACAGCTCTGTGCAGAAATAAAAAAAAAATGTTCTTGTGCAAAGCACTTGTGCTGTTCCTTACCTGGGTCATTCCTTGTATCATCATAAAGCCGTCTGTGGGAAAATGACTCAGACCTTTTCTTACCACATATAAAATATCCAATCAGACCAATTAATATAGATACCAAAATGGCTCCTACAATGACACCAACTATTACTCCTCCTCTGTTGGTTTTCTCTAGGAGAGAAAGAGAGAAGAGACAGTTGAATGAGAATAAATCTGTAAGATCAGATACTTCACTCTTGCTTTATAGCAGTCAAAGGCTTTGTGGAATGAATCTTTTCACTGATCTGAAACACTTTGCAGACTGTGACTAAACCAGCCTCTCTGCAGAAACTCTCTGCCTTTGTAAAAGGAAATAGACATCTCCATCCTTGACTTCAAAGGGAATAACTGAGTTTTTATAAAGAACAGAAGACTTAAGGAGTTTTTATTCAAAAAAAAAAAAAAAAGGTCCTAGGTTTAATTACAGAATCAGCCACTATTCTTTTATTTAAAAAAATAAGCAGTAATTGCTCTTTGAATGCAATTATATGTAAGCATTTAAGCCAGCAGTTAAAATTGCTGCCTCTGAATTTAAAGTGATTAAGTTTTAGTATACCAGTTCCTGAATATGCAAGGTAAGAAATCCAGTAATGCTTTCTGCACCTCTTCAGTTGGCAGAATAGCTACATTCTTCCAAGTTTTTCCTCACGTTTCATAAAACTTTTCTTCAAAGTTTTCTGATTTTATTGGAACTGAACTTGCTCTCCCACTCCCCTTCCTTTTTGGTCGTGTTATCCAAAAATCAGGTACATTGTAATTATTAGAACTATGATGGGAAACATGAAAGTCTGATGCTCCTTCAGTTCTTAGTACAAGCTGTACTCTTTTGGTTATGATGGATAAGCCTTTCAGTCCTGTGTTAAAAGCTTGAAAGCTAATTAATGGCAAAAAATTACTGTGTCTTCTAATCTTCCCCTTTTTTTACAGAAGACCTGATTCAGAGCAGCAGGATAGAAAAGGGCCATGACAGTTTTATGCTCCATTGTTTTCCCACGCATACTCAACTTGATAATTAAATGCATAATGAGTAATTCCTTTGGAAGTATTTATAAGAAGTCATCTTTGGTCACAAAAGTTTCTGAACTTGAAATAAGTTGACGTGTTCCACATTTAAAATGTTGTTTCTACACATCTGCTTTGTAGGTCTGCTCCAGAGTGAATAGGCAATACCTGTCATTAGCTTCTCCACTCTTGGAAGTGTTAAACAAACAAGTTAACAGCAAATAATTTTAAAAATATTTTTTATTTTGGGTGAGTGTTTGTTTTTATCTGTACTAAGTCACACTAGTGACTAGTTCACATGTCTTATGAAGTCTCCTGTTCAATGAAGAAAAGGTTTGATTTCAACATGATGATTTTATTAAACCACTTGGACTTCAGGGAGATACTTACCCTCATTGGCATCTTTTGAATTAGATGAAGCAGTAGAATTGTTGCTAAAATTATGATTCAGCTCTGTTGTCTGCTGAGTGGGGTTGAAGTTTGGTGTGGGACTGTCCTTTTTTATCGTGGTTGATGTCAGAGTGATACTGGTGGGGAACAATGAAGTGGGGTTGGTTGAAGGGTTATCAGTGGGGAGTGCCGCAGCCGAAGGAGTGTTGTAGGTGAATGTGGAGTTACTTGGTGTCACTGTGGAGGTAGAAGCAGCTGCAGCACTTTCCGTCACTCCAGAAAAGTCACTCACTGATGTAAATGTCACTAGGGAGACTAGGATTCTGCTCAAGTTTGTGGCAGACTTATTTATTCCACCTTTTGATAGCGTAGTGACATTTGAAGATAAAGTGGTGCCATCAGTGGACCTCAGGGGTGTGCTCTTTGGCTGACTGATCATCTCTGTTCTTTTAGTTACATTTTCTTTGGCACTGGCAGTTGTTGGTGCAGTGTGGCTGGCGCTAGGAGGATTTATGGCAGTAGTCAATGACAGAACGAATCTGTGTGAAGCTGGTTGCACCGTAGACTGATTGTTATCTGTAACTGCTATTTCATTTGCTTTTGTGCCCTCAGTATTGCATTTGTTCCATTGCAGCCTTGCAAGCAGAAAAATGAAAATTACTCCACAGGAGGGTTGCATGGTGTTGACTTCAAGTTTGTTTTGTTATGTAGAGAACCTGAAAGAAATTCACTTTTGTCTATTATTTCATTTTGCAAAACAAAGCTACTCAATTAAGACACAAATTAGCTGGTTAAAAACTTGGTGTTCTACTGTAAAAGTCCCTGTAGTTTACCACCTTGATGCTGAAAACTTTATATTCCTGACGGTTAATGACTTGAAGAACGACCTAATACAGTACTGATGGTCAACAAAAGCTTTTTGCAGAAGAAAATTCCATGTTTCTCTAAACAGGCCTCATACTCAGAGGGGAATAATTCAAAACCACTTTGCTATAGAATGAGGTAATGATACATACTTGGATGGCACGCTCGAGGCAATGTTTTCTGGGCAGGGAGCAACTCCAAGAGCAGACTAAAGAGTTATGCTCCATTGCGAAGAAATATAATTGTTACAATTAGCCCTGAAAGTTGATGGATAATGTGTTATGACCCTGAGCAATGAGTGTCATATGAATGCTGCCAGGAGCAAATTGAAAACTAAATCAGTCCAGGGATTATGGATGTTGCTGAATTTCTATGGAAACTTCTTTTCCTATAGGAAACTGGAAGCTGTATATTATGTATTAATTTTTCAAATGCTAGATTGAGAAGGATGAGAAAAACTCATCTTGAAGTCACTTGATGGTAGCAGGTATGCTGTTTGGTGTATCTGTGGGGTTTTGGCAAAGGGTTTTTTTTTTCTACATATGAGACAGGTTGAGATCATGCAGTTTTTAACTCCCACACATAACCTCTCATGTGACAGCACAATAAAAAGTATAATAAGTTACATCTTCAGCATAGTTAATTAATTAGATATCTATGTATGTGGGTACTTTACCATCTGAAGAAAGGAGATGTACCCCTGGAAAAAGTAACTATTTCTTTCATATTCAGCCTTATGCTTTTTCCTATAGGTGTTTTGTGTAAGTTTTTTTGAGGGGAGGGGATGAGAGCTGTTACGTTCTTTCCTCTGTTGGTGTGGGGTTTTTATGTTTTTCATTTAATTGTGCATTATCAGCCTCAGTTATGTTTACAATTTGACTTTGTAGGCCTGTAGATGACTGTGAAATGCTGTGCAATCTGAATATTTGATTTTGCTTTGGTAGTACCAATAATAGCTGCAACAGTGAAGAAAAAAAACCTTGTGTATTACAAAGTTTTCAAACATGCTTTCATTTTAACGATATTACTGTTTTAATTCAGGGTCATGGTTTTTCCTTCCACGTACCGTCATGTTAGTGAACAAAGTGGATTTGGTCGTATCACTTATTATCCCTTCGCTGTAACTAAACTATGTAGGGAAATTACACTCAATTCCCTTTAACTGTAATCTTCATTTAAGAGCAGTGTACAAAGGAGTCAGTATTGTTGCTGAACAAATTTGTTGTCATGTTTTTCTGATTGGCTTATTTTTGTAATCCTCTTCATGGGAGACCATAAAGAAGAAACCTCCTTGCTTTGAAGACTGTGTACTGTTAGTTCTCAGGCTGTGATGAACTGCTGCCTGGAAATCCTTTGGTGTGTAATAATTAACTCTTCTTTTCCTAGTGCAACATTAATATTCATAGAGTTTAGAAAACATTGAAGTTCTTTAAAATACTCATTGCCTTTTGAGCTTAATATGCAAATAGCGCTATTGCAGTAAACCAGCAGTGCTATGGCCTAACCGAAACTTGCAGGAGGGCCCAAGCCTTAAATTAGCTGGCAAAGTAAACATTTAAGGAAGCTATTAATAGATTATTAGTCAAAAAAAAATGCATCTCACTTTTTGATTCACTGGTATTCATGTTACTTGGCACCAGGTCAGTGGAAATCAGTGCACTAGGCATAGCCTGAAGTGTGTAGAAATGACATCGGCATGGGATTAGGCTGCAGTTCAGTTACCTAGATTATCTCTACCTTGTTTTAGCATGAAAATGAGTTTTTTACATAGGATGGTCACTGCCATGTTTCTTCAGTGGGTTTTGCACTCTGCATTTGTTTCTGTGCTGCTAGAGGCCGATTTCATCTGAGCCTTAAAATAGCTGGGTAAAAAAAAAAAAGCCAGTTCCAGTAAAAAGACTAAAATTTCTCCTTTGGTGTGTGGCCTTATGAAGAGATGCAGGGGCCCCTGTTGGAAGAATTCACCAAGATGTGAATGCAATTTCCCATAAATATGGCCCTCCAGTGTGAACCTGACTGAGGACGTGCTGATTGCGTCTATGCTGGAAAATGCATAGCAAGAGATATGTAGAGGTGCTGAGGACTTGATACCCACTTTTCACACATTTCTGGAGGGATTTGTTCTGAATTTGCCACAATCCCTCTCCATTAACTGAGCACCCTGTAAGGGTTGGACTGATGTGGATTAAAATGCTAATGTAGGTGTAGCCACATCGAGGAAACTGTAGTTCTATATCACACCAGCTTCAAAAGTACTTGTTATTCTGTTATTAATGAAGATTAAATTTGCTTTACAGCAGAAAGTATGCAGCATGAAACTGCTGGTGTGCATACATGAACAACTGCATGCCTACACTCTTGGTGAAGCCCTGATCCCATTCAAATCTACCTCCCTTGAGTCTATGAGCTTCACCATGAAGGTTGCATTGAGATTGCATCTGGCCTTGTGTTTTCCTGAAACTGCTGAGAGTTTAGCTGAATATTTCTGCAACACAGAAAAAAAAAATGCCCTAATAAATGTTTATATGGTGATTTTCATATAAATGTATATCCAGTGGTATATTAAGTACTTAAAAGCAGATTTTTGGCATGTTAAAGTGATTGCAATGTTTATTTCCTGAACACAACCCAGCACCTGCCAGTGGTCTGCAAAACCTCTGCACGGTCAAGAAAATAATAATTTCAACTTCTTCTTATGGGTAGATAATACAGTCTCTAGGATTATAAATTCAAAGGACATCAATAAATTGAACATTGCATTGCTTCCTTCTGCTAGAGTAGCGGCTAGAAAGTACTTTAATTTATGTAGTAAACAGTGACATGATGAGCAAATTATTAATGCCATGTCTTTGTTTCTTGTGGTCTGGAGTAACATGTCCGTATTTGCAGAGCTTTCACACTTAACTATGGTTTTTTAAGCCTCATAAGGCAGATTATTTTTACCTTTACAGCAGTGATCCAAAAATAGATGGAACGAATGTAAAGCAAGATATAGAGAATTTATATTCTAGAATTCAGAAAGAAAGAATAGCAAATGATAGTCCCAGAAATGTATTGGATTTTTGCTGTCATGGCTCTTCACTCTAAAATTCAGATTGCCCTCCAAGGATGAGATACTTCTAAATTTAATGAGCAATGAATATTAAATTTTCAAGCTTAAGTGTATTTCAGTTTTTGTACTGGGAGGATAATTTGTAAGTTTTCAGTGAATTATAGAGGAATATAAATATGAATTTTATTCTATGTTTAATATTTCCCCTCTGTTGCTAACAACCTGACAAGTAGAAGTGCACTGGCTGAGCTTCCTAAGTGTGTATTTCCTGTTCATTTTCAGTGTAACTGAACTCAGTAAATGCAAGAGCAATGTAGCAATACCCTTCCTTACAGAAATTTGGTATAAAGTAGTATATGCAGAATATTTCCCTTCACCACCACCAATCCCCACCCAGCATTTAAAGTGGGCTCTGAACTGACTCCGAGAAAATCTACTTGCTTGATAAGAGACAGAAATAGCCAATAAAGAAAAGTCTGAATTGGACTGAAATACTGTCATTGTTTATGGTATCTACTTCTCTGCTTTAATGTTTGAATTGCAAAACTTTTCTTCTTTTTTTTAAATTGCTTTCTCAGGAATACGCTCTTAAGTAAAATTTGGCTACGACAGCGCTGATTGGTTTCCCAAAGACTATATAAAAGATTGTTAATCAGGTCAACTAATAAGCATAAAAACCACCTCAGACATACCTTTGAGCTGTAAAAAATCCGCAAGAACCTGTTGCAATGCTGCCCTGGCCCCGAGTGCGCTGAGTCTGGCGGGGAAGAGGGGACCGCAGGTACTATAAGGGTGGCAGGGCGTCACGGGTGGGGAACGCGGCGTGCAGGCCAGGCCAGGCGAGGTGAGGTGGGGCAGCCCCGCGCTGGGAACCAGCCCGACCGACCTCGCTGCTCTCACCACCTGGCTCTGTCATTACAGAGTCCAAAAAATTGCAGTATTTATGGTAAAGTGGGTAGGCAGTACTCATTGCCTAATCCTTTGAACTGGTATTTCAGAAGGGCGACTTGTTTTCTGTAAACTATAGAAACTGTTGTTCCATGTACCGGGCAACTATTCATTTAACAAAAGATAGGTTTTTGTTATTGCAGTTTCCTACAGTATACTTTGTGAGATGAAAACTGGAAAAAGGTGTGTCTTCTACGAAATAGAGCAGCAAAATGAGTTCTATTAAGAAAAACATGCTGCTAGAAATGCATCTGATCCTATCTCCAAATATTTTCACAGTTGTAATAATTTAGGATAACAATCTAAATTCAAATTTTCTGAATTTATCAGATGTCATTATTTTTTACTTTGGAATACATAACCAGATACAGATCTAAACGTGACAACTCTTAATCCTTGCTTTAGGTTTTATATAAACAATACTGCATTAAAGTTAGAATGAGGAAGTCGGGCACCTCATATATAACTTTTAATATGCCAATCTAGTAAACCTGTGATTATTTTTTTTTATTCTTTATGTATATTTATTCTAGGCTGGTATGTGAAGAGCAACTCGAAAACGTTTCTGTATTATGTGACTGAGTGGAATGCCGTGATGTTGTTATCGGTTTCCACTTTAAATTTTTGAGGAATCAAGTGCAAATACTATTTCGTAACTTATCCTTGAGATAAGTGTTGAGGATATGGCATATACAGGAGCTGTTTTTATGGGAACAACTAGTGGTGTTTTCATGAAAATATTGCAGCAGACAAGTAGAAGGTTTTCTGTGAAATGGATCAAGTTCTACTGTTTATATATCCCTTTGGGGGAAATAAGTTGTTCGTGTGGCATGAGGTGGGGCAGGCTGTGAGGAGGGAGGATGCAGTATGATACTGTGGGTTTGGTTTTCTTTGGAATCTAGCATTCTGCTAAAGGGGGTTTTCTGCAGTGTGTATCAACAAGCTTTTGACTCATACCTATTGCTGTGTCTGGGTGGACGTGCATCTAACAGTTTGACCATGAGATCTGAAAACTAGCATCATGAATTTGTGTCCAAATTTGGATCTTATGCGGCATTAACCAAATGACAAGTGACATCCTAGGGTCAGCAGTACACTGCACACCAGCATGCACACATTATGGTGCTGAGAAGCCACAGATATTATTATATCTATGAATAGACATGTAATATTTGAAAATAGCAAGACCTTAAATATATAAGGCTGCAATTCCATTGAAGTATATCTATTACCGTGGTGTGAAAGTCATACCCCTCCAGTGCTGCCCTCAGCTTCAGCATGGGGCTTGGGAAAGTGCACTCACTCTCACTTATTTATTAGCAGTTTCATTCATCTGTTAGGAAAAGTAAAAACTGTTTACCTGAGTGACTTAATGTCTAATGGAAGATGCTGTGTTTGTGACTCAGTTCTTGGCTGAGCGTGGCACACCTGCAGCGTGGTGGCAGGATGCTGGCGCTGAGTCCTGGCCCGCTGTTCCTGGAAGGCAAAACCTCCAGAGGTGAGCCCCAGCGTGAACAGATTCAGGGCTGTGACCATATGGAGAGAGTGCCCCGGGGGTGGGAGGTGAGACAAAGCTGTCATTCAGCTGTTGCCTGTATTTATTAAGCAGCAGTTTCAATTCTGAAGAGCGTGCCTCGGTAGTAGGTGTGGTACCAAATCCATAGGACTGGTTTTATTGCTGTAAAGGAGTCTGACTGAATGAAACTGAAGAGGTAATTGAGCAGAGTATTCTGAAGGGGCCTGGCTGGCCATGCCCAGGATCTGGGGAGAGGCAGAGGAGACAGTTCCCTAGCTCCTTAATGAAAATACTAATTGCCATAAATTGTTAGGGAAATAAACGCACCATTTATGTTGACATAGTGACTCTTACAAAATATTTGGAAGAGATGTGGTCGCATAATAGTCTCAGAGTCTTGGTTTTGTCTGGGTCTTTTTCTTTCTCTGCACTCTTCTTTCCTTCCACAGCATTGAAGAGTGACCATTTATCATTCCTTCTTGACAACATCAAACTTCTGTTATACTTAGAATTGTAGCAACACACAACTAATTTTTCCTGTCTGTCTTAACCATCAAGCATCATTCTTGTCTTCTGAAAGGTTAAGAACTCTGTGAAGCACATGCCTAGAGATTTTAGTTCTTCATCAGTGCAAGTACTGGCGGTGTAAGGGCAGTAAACGTAGGGTAACTAAAATAAGAGTTAAACTTCTGGAAGTGTGCAACAGGCAGAACTGCAGTCTGTATTGCAGAGCACTGAGCAACAAATCCCTAAATGAGTAGGTCTATACTAAAGTGCTGGACAAAAAAGAAAAGGAAGTATGCCATATATTATGGGATTTAAAATTCAGAACAGCAGTTGGAGCTGTAAGAGAGGAAGCAATGTACCCTGGAAAAGGCAGGAGAGGAGGCAGCAGATAATGTTTTCTGTAGGAAGCTGGAGGCTTGTGTGTGACCCTTTAAACTCAAAATTATCCAGAACTCTTGAGCAGCAGGATTAGACAGAAAGAAACTGCCCCGTCAAAGCAATGTTAGAACATGAATGTTCTTATATTAATGTTAACGTGGTTGGATTAGTCATCTATTGTATGTCTTATTTTTCTGCAGAAGTAATTGACAAAAGTCAAGGCTTAGCATTTTCAGAGCAGGGAGATGAGGGTCAGAGATGAGTCAGTAAGAAGTGCCTAGCAACTAGGAGTGGAGGGGCTTTTTTTGCACAGAGAGCAATCAGAGATGGGTGGCGTTAGCGGGGTGATAGACTGAAATAAAGGCAGGCCAGGAAGGATCGAGGTTTTCTGTAGAACTGGGCAAATACTTGACTTTTAAAAAGTTGATGTTTTTTCAGAGTCATTTAGACTAGAAGGTTACAGCACAAGAGAAGTTTTGTGAATTGGTTTTTTCCCAACATGCTGGGGTTTTTTTTTATATACTTAAAGCTTTTGACACTACTTTCTCAGTAGCCTGTAACACAACGAAATTACCATGAATTCTCTTCTACTGTGTGAAAGGGAGTAATGCAGGAATTATTAAGAGCTCGGGTGAATCTGGAAAAGGTGCTGTAGTTGGCAGGTATAGTTAGTGATTGGGCCTCACTTGCTTCATCTATATGTGTTATTTTCTTGATCATTGCAATATCAAATGCTTCATGTACATAAGTAACATAAAAGACATCATTTATTATTATTATTCATATTACCCTAGAGCCTATTATTCATGCTGTACCAGAGCCTGAACTTAGAGACAGATCTTGATTTAAAGAATAAGTGAGTTATCCCAGATCTTAGGGGACAGACAGAATGAAATAAATAACAATATAAGATTTGTGTATATTCAACTGAGGACACCATTTGTCCACAATCTAGTATTATGTCTGGATCACAGCTGCCTCCTTTTATTTCCAAAACTTCAACATATATTTACACAAGCTGAAATCCATTATTATGGGTAGTGGTATGGTGAACTTCTGCTAACTTCTAGTCATTGGGCTTTATAGAGTATATGGATAGATTATGTATATATGCATATACATAAAGTGATGGTAGCCATATATAATATATATGTAAACCCAATAAGATGTTAAATATAATACAGAAATATAGAAAAAGGTAGAAATGTGAGACTGTCCTATTCAGCTTGAGTTAGAAATCCTCCTTCTGAGCAGCTGGCTTGCCAGAAGGAAGCAAATTTTCTCACTCCCTATTTGAAATCACTGTTTTACAGGCAGCAGTTGGACAATCCCACATTTTGTCAGGAATCCCACCAAAGCAGGGCATCTTGCCCGCAGTGGCAAACTGCAGTGTTTGGAAAAGTTGGAGTTATTTATTGGTTGTAATTCTTTTTATAGGACCTACCAAAACCACTAAGTACATGGAGACTCTGATTATGATCTCACACAAAGATTATAAATAATCATTTAAAGAAATATTTTAGTGGTGAAGCTACTCCAGTATAAAGCTGGTATAGCTGGGAAAGAAGTGAGGTTGTCTTGGTTCAAACTGGATAAAATTTGGCTCTTTATTAATGGATACCATTGTGTTATGCATATCCTTGTTTCTTCAAGGAAAGATTTTAAACCATGCAAGTTTTGAATAAAATTAAAAGCAAAATTATGATCTAAAAGGGATGGCAATGTCTCATATTAACAGGTGCCTGTCTCTCCTATGAAGATATAGCAGACAGCAAAAAAAAAAAATTATTAGATAATAATTGTAAAACAGTATTCCAAATTTAATGTGATTATCCTGAAGTTACTCAGTTTTCAGAATCCATGTGGAAAACAGCCAGGAAGTGGCTAATGACAGTTGCCATGTTACATATTTCTGATTTTCTTGAGATCTGCATGGCCTTTTTTCTTTCTTTTCCATAATTAAAATGCAGTTGATGATTTCCACAGCTACAGTCTTTCTCGAGTTTTGGAAAAGACGGAGAGCTGTATTAACCTATGACTGGGATCTCATAGACTGGGAAGATGAGGAGGTAAGACTAAACGGAAGGAAACCTGTAAATCTTGCTATCAGCATGATTTAAGTGTAAATATCAATACGTATTGTATGTCAGTAATCTGAATTTGCAATTGAGCTTATATTTGCATTTATAATGCTAGTTGCAGAATAAACAAGTATACTTGGGACTATACAAGGATACTTTGCCTTCTGCAACTAGCATTATAATTCCAAATATAATTCTGCAACTATTAAAAGTATCCTTTGAAAAACTGAGTGGAAATAATGCGCATACAGAGGACAAGAGCTACTACTGATGTCAGCACAGATACCTTTCAATTCTATGGTTTCTTATTCTGGAAGTTCCTAATCTTGGTTAAAAACAGGACCAGGACAAGCAGAGGGACAGAAACTATATTTTATAGCCGCCTGAGAGGCATAACTTACCTTTCACATTCTACTATCAACATCAGCAATAATAAAATTCTTTTATTCCTTTACTTCATAAATCACTAGTGAATATAGCTGTAATTTAACTATATTGGTGATTCAACTGCAGTCTGTCAATAAAGACTTCATCATTACTTGCTTTATAGCTTTCCCTAGACATGTATAGGTACAAGCTGGTGGCTTTTAATAGATGGTTTCATATCACAAAAAGTACCATCATAAGTGGCATTAATTTAGAGTTTTCTTATCGATTTCTGCAGAGAAACTACTGTTTAAGTCATTATTATGACCCATGATCCTTTTAATGCCCTCACACAGTGAGGAAGGCTGTTATGGTTTATTTTCTTTGTTGGTCTCTGGCACTGTTTCCAAGGATTTTCAAAAGAGCAAATGATTTATTTTGAGTTGGAGCATTATAAAAAATATAAATTCCCTACTTTATAACAAGTCTTTATAACACATGTGTCTGAATTGGATACCTAAGTGAACTTAGTACAACAAATGGAATCTACCCTGTCATTCCAGGAAGAGCTGCGCCCCCAGTTTGAAGCTAAATATTCCCAAGTGGAAAGAGTAAATCCCATCACAGGAAAACCCGAACCTTTTCAGCCTTTCCCTGATAAGCTCAGTCGACTGATGGTGTCTGTCTCAGGAATATTTTTCATGGTAATGTTTAATAATACTGGCATTGTTGTAGCTGTAATCTTATTCTGATGTAAATGGTAGTGCAAGTCATGAGTGCATTCATTAAGGTTAGTGGATTTACATCATATAGGCAAAACTGATTGTCTCAGCCTTACTGCTTGTTTATGGATCTCTTTCTTTTTAAAGATGTAATATGGTTACGTTGTAAAAGAACAGTAAAGAAATGTTTTAATTCATCAATCTAGTATTTTTGTTCTCTTAAAGTCTGCTCACCCCAACAAATGTTAATCTTTAAAACACTCATTAATTTATTAATGCAATGGGAATTATTTCAGATATGATTTATTTTATTCTAATATCTCTGTTTATAAACACTTACCTGTAGATTTCACTGGTCCTTACTGCAGTGTTTGCAGTTGTGGTGTATCGTCTGGTAGCCATGGAACAGTTTGCTTCTTTCAAGTGGTATTTCATCAAGAAGTATTGGCAGTTTGCAACATCTGGCACTGGAGTCTGTATCAATTTTATGATCATCATGTCACTCAATGTTGTAAGTCTTCTGTTCTTTTAAAGGAGGGATTAATGTTAAGGAGTGATTTTTACAAGGTTATTGAGTTCACTGTATATCAGATACATACATGTTCTTGGTTATTCATATAGCAGTGCCTGAAGCTAGTATTTCAGGGGCGTTTCCTCTTCTAATGCTAGGTTTTTCTGTACTGCCTACTTAATTTGTCACTACACATCTTTGCTTATGTCACCAAGTCACAGTGGTACAGACTACTGCTTTCAACATTTGTGGTGGTTTTTTTACATACCTTTTACAATACATCTCTCATCTCAATGGAACTACGTTATTTTCTTGGCTGAGAATTTTCTGGTTTTTCAATTGATAACTTTGAATTCTTCCCTTCTTATTTAAAAAGCAGTTGTGATACCAGTGTTGCATAGTCCTGGAACCACTGTGATACATAATTTTGGTTTAAGCTTTTCCTGTCATGTAAGCACGGGTTTAATCATTTGCTGTGGTAGCACAATGTATGTTGATATAAACTTTATTCCTTCCACTGCAATAAAATTTATAATTTTTCTATTCCCGTGTGGGTACAAGCAGGTAAAAAGAAACAGCAGCACAGCAAACAACGGTTTTTAATTCTGTTAAAGACATTGTGCATTCATTGCAACAAGAAAGCATTCTTCAAAACAGGCTGTCATTATTTCTGTTATTATATATAATAATTCTAAGTCATAAAAAGTAGATTCAAGTGAACAACCACACAAAAGCTATTGAAAATAACTTGCTATTAATAGTAAATATGAAGGAAATCTTTTTCAGAGTTGGTAGCTACTTTGGGCTGTGTCCTTTATGATAATCAATATATAGACAGATAAGGAAGCTTTCATTTGGAGGCTGATATCCCTACCAGTATGCACGTTGATGCAAAGGAAAACTGTATTGTGTAAAGGCTTTTCCCTACTCGTAGTTCAGCAAGGTTTGTTCCTGAAGTTAGGGAATAAGCATCTAACTGTTGATATCTGTGCATTTCTCTTGATTTATTGGCTCTAGATTTATCTTTATATTTAATGTATATACATCCATTCATACATTTACATGGATAAAGACAACAGGATAATAGAAGCTCAATGAAGTCTTTATAGGAAACTATACATCCACACTTGGCTAGGATATGACCCTCCTTTCTCTGTCCATACCATGATGCTGTAGGGCTACAGAACACCCATGCATTTGATGCTTGTTTTTATTCTGGATTTGACATCACAACAGGCAGCATGTACTATACTTACACCATCTCTTATTTCTGTTTTAGGTATATGAAAAGGTTGCCTATCTCCTGACAGACTTGGGTATGTGGGTCTTTGCTAGTTGTATGGTTCTTGCTAGTTTGGCATATACCTTTATATTTCCATAAAATAGGGTTTTGAAAACTACGTGTAGTACAATTCTGGCATTTTCCTAAGCAAGTGAGAAATACCAGAGAAAGAAATGCTATTATTATTTCACTAAGGAAATAATAGAAAAGAAAGGGATTTATTCTTATACTTCTACTTTTTTATGGTTTGTAGTATAAATTGAAAAAAAAAGTCATGTGAAACAAAAGTAAAAACATTCTTTCTTAGAATGCTAAAACATTTTTTCAGTTTTTCCCAAATCCTTTCGTATTTTTATTGTAATTTTTTAATTTGAACATTCATATAAAAAAAATGGGTTAAGATAAAATGAAGTAATAAATTTGAAATTTATCTAATTCTGTCACAATAAAAATTTATACTGAAGCCTCTAGTTGTGATTCAGTCACAGAGGTAAAGCTCTCTAGCTTATAGAAAACACGAAAGCAAAGACAGCATTTGAGATCTCCTACCATGTGAATATGTTGCCTTTTAGTGTTTCTTCTTACATACTCTCTTTTAGCCCGTATCAAAATATGCCGTTGATCTCGTTATCGTTTAAAAGCCAGCTCGCTGCTTAAATTCAACAGCTCCCTCTTCTGGTTAAAGTATTGAAGAGCAGGCATTAAACAAGATGCTCAAAACTTCATGTTTCAGATAACAGGCAATTGAACAAGTTAGAAAGATTCAGAATGTATAGTCAACTTACTCAAATTATTAATATATTTTTTCAGATCCCATTGATTTATAACCATATCGTTACAGACCAGGGTATGGAAAAGAAAATAATGATTTCATTTAAGTATACACGGTGATTTTCCCCAAAATATATAAAAGAATTTAAAAAAAAAATAAAAAAAAAGACTTATTGAATTAGGCATTATGAGAGCATCAGGTGTTTGAGCTAGGTAGCTCACTCCACTTTCTTTTACATCAGGGATATGGAGAGCATCCTAACTTCTGAGGAACCAGTGTCCATATGTAAAGCTACTGTCCTGTATATTTGTATCCTGATTTAGTCAGCATTAGACCAAAGTAATAATGTAGTACAAATTATAACTGAAAAATCCAGGAACTGTAGACTTCCAACTCATAAAAGTGCTTTAAACTTTTATGAATGTACTGTATTCCAAGTCTGATACATCCATCAAAGAAATTTGAAATTTTTACCAAAACCCAATTAAATTTAAATAACCAAGTTCTAATTCAGACATAAATAATGTTCTACAAACCATAAGGAAGAACATCCAAGGTAGTGCAGACCCAGAAACAATACTTGTAGCCCTACTACACATTTCTACATTTCTTTCTCAAAAAAAAAACCAAAAACAAACCAAAATAAGAATCTCCATCCTTTCCTTGTTGAATTGTTTGATTCTAACGCTTCACAAGCATTATGATAGGGCATTGAGGGTGAAGTTGGGGTCTTAGAGAAGTATTTAGAAGGCAAGATGCTTGGGTGGGAAACCAACTGGCTGTTGGTTGTCTCTTTTCCCTCTGCTTTCCTTGGCAGCCCCTGTCTATTGCTCTGCTGATGCCAAGTGCTTTTCTTGTTGTTTGCATTTTTTTTATTGTGTATTAAATACTTTTTTTAAATCAAGATATATGTAACCTTAAAATTAAAGACTCTGACTGATTTCAGAACCTTTTCATGGAAATGGAACAGGTGTCTTCCCAGAGAGTTTTGTCCTATTCTGTACCAAGAGGCTTATATCTCCTGTTTCCACATAGAACCAACCATAGTCTGAGCTGGGATAATGCTTTGTGACTTGCAGGCTGCACTCTTTGAGAAAAAAAAAATTAGTTACAACTTGATGGGGCACCATGACTTGAAACCATCACGTGTCTTGTTAGTGTTGATTGATGCATGAGCAACATTAGGCATAACTCAATTTCGGTTTTGTTTATATAATATATGTTGTATCTTTCCGCAGAGCACCCTAGAACTGAGTCTGAATGGGAAAACAGCTTTGCCTTGAAAATGTTTCTCTTCCAGTTTGTCAACTTGAACAGCTCCATCTTTTACATTGCCTTTTTTCTGGGCAGGTAAGTTATCGTTGCTAACTGCTCTTAAAGGAAAACTTGCACAGAACTGGTATTCTTTGCTAATTTTATAGGTTTGAAGAAAATACCATGACAGTTCTAACTGCAAGATTTAGATCAAGTCAGTTTCCGAGGATAATCAATAACACAAAATTAATGTTTTTAACTATATGTGGGTGTTGGACCCTTGAAATCTTTAGTCATGAGACTAAGACAGTAAAACATCTGTTCTTTTAAGTGGGTCTATGTACTTGACTTTCCTACTAAATGAAAATACAGCAGCTTTGAAAATACAGCCACTTCCTCAATGTGGGTCTGCATTTAGCCCTGTGCTATTAGGCTTTATTCATTTTGTTTCTTGTTTATTCCCCTTTAGTTACATTTCCCAGGATCCATTCCTATAAATAGTAAATAGTGTCTGGTAGGTCTTATAGAAGAGGAGGAAGAAATTCTGGCCTCAGTTTCTATGTGTATCTTTAGCTCAGAGCATAAGATACTGGACAAGTCTAACCTCGCTTCATCTTCAGTTTCATTATGATCAGACTTATCTTTCCGGCAGAACCCACGGAGTATTTCAGAGCACCTTCTATAAATCTTATGATATCATTGCCATTTGAGATTGTTTGAAAGAAAAAGCCCTCTATTAAAAACTGTTGGTAATACCTGCTTGTCACATCCAGTGATGCATTTACCATACAGTTTCTAAACTTCTTTGTGTCTTGCTGTTTTCTGTGTCTCGTAGGACCAGGCATGGGGACTTTTCTCTCTCAAAAATAACTTATCACTGAGGTCATTAAGAATTGTGATTCAGTTCATTACACAAGAATCTGTTAGATCTGTAAAAAGCATTTAGTTATGGTGGGTTTGGAAGCAATTTTGTGCTTGTATGTCTGAGAGTGCAATCCAGTGCACACTTCATGTGGGCAAGCAGAATCTCTGTTCTGCAGTAAATTCCTGTGTATTGCAATGGCTTATCTTCTTAGAAGTAGATTAGAGAGTCTGAATATCTAACATCTAAAACCTCTGAAGCTAGGATTTTTGTTCTGGACATAATAAAAGCTTAAGATTGCTTGCAAAATGATGGTCCTTGTTTGCATTCTGAAACTACCATATCCTACAGACATCAGCTTTAAGCCTGTGTGATTTAAAGTGTTTATATGTCATGACTTTGCTCAGTGGATGTTGTAAAACAACTAGGGATACAGGGTGTTCTTGGAATGTCCATTGAGAAACAGAAATCTTATTTTCCAGATTTGCAGGCCGCCCAGGAAAGTACAACAAGCTTTTTAACAGATGGAGACTGGAAGAGGTAAGCAATCCTATTTTGTGCTCTTGTGAAATTTTTGTTAAGTCAAAAGGAAATGGCTGAAGGGCATGAATTACGTCCAGTCTGAAAGATTTATCATTCCATCTAAGTGCTGTGAAGAATAAACTCTTATTTATAGCAAAGGATAGGAAATAGGAGATGCCTTTTTCCTTTTTCATTCTCCACTGTGCTGAGTGACTCTGCATGAGACATGCAGTTCTTTCTGCCTCTCTCTTGGGGAAGAGCAAACAGGGATAGTCCCTTACCTCACAGGCACTACCGAGTCCTACATGATTGGAATCTCCTGGGTATGTGGATTATTTTGGGGTGGAGGACATAAGTATAATGCCATCAGCTTTTTTATCAGCTTTCATTCTCCACTGTGCTGAGTGACTCTGCATGAGACATGCAGTTCTTTCTGCCTCTCTCCTGGGGAGGAGCAAACAGTGATAGTCCCTTACCTCACAGGCACTACTGAGTCCTACATGATTGGAATCTCCTGGGTATGTGGATTATTTTGGGGTGGAGGACATAAGTATAATGCCATCAGCTTTTTTATCAGCTTCTTAAGTTTCTGCCAGTGTAAAAATACTAATTTAAAAGAAGATAAATACACTTTCAAGCTAAATTTTGAAAATACTGTTAGAATTGCGCCTCCCTTGATATCACTAGCATGCTGAAGTTCTCTCGTATCTCTGAAAAGCAGGTTTCTTCTGTTGAACCTTGGTAGCCACAAAGTAAAATAGAATAACTTTGTATTCCATGATCAAAAAAATACAATTCAGTTCTCCAAGAAATAATATGTGTAAAGGTTGTTCAACCAAAATCTGTATTAATATTTCTGTTATTAAATTAATACTTCTTTTAATATTTCTGGAGGTTAGTGTTTTTCACCAAACATATTTGAGTATTTTCCATTTGCCCTGTGGACAAATAAAAAAATAAAGGAATAATAAAATAAATAATAAATTAAAAATTCTGTTATTTTAGCTACTGATAATTTTCCATTTAATTTCAGTGTCATCCTAGTGGCTGCTTGATAGATCTGTGTTTGCAAATGGGAGTTATTATGGTTTTGAAACAAATGTGGAACAACTTCATGGAGCTAGGCTATCCGTAAGTTCAGATGTTAAAATTTGTTTCACAGTGATTACATATTAGTGTGAATCAGTCATAGGGAAAAATAATTCTTCATTTGAGTGGAGGGCAAAATTTCAGCTTTAATTGAAGTTCATTATCATCATTAATTGATGAAAACAATGAACAGCTGAAATACTGATCTCTGGAAGTGTATGTTCACGAGCACATAAAATGGGATCCTTCAGCTGGGTCAAGTTTACGTATTTCATTTTATCACTCAAAACCTAATCATCAATGTTGATTTTCAGCCTTCCCTATCAGGTGAGGAGGACGTGCTACTAGTGCTTACACAAGGCTTGTGTTCAGTTCTAGCTCTGAGGACTAAAAATACAGTTGTTAAACACATAACTGGGTCTACATTCTTCCCCTACGTGCTGTAAGAAGCATAGAGTATAAATAGTCCACCTTTGCCAAAATAACTATTTTAAGTACAACACATGTTTGCAGAGTGTTTCCACTTTTTGCATCTCTTATACTGTAAATTTATTCCCAAGGGAAGCATTAACTGCTGCTCTAAGATAAAGATTCTCAGGGTATGTTAACCATCTAAATTGTTTATTGTGATTTCATTTTCCATAATACAAACAGAGCTGTTCAGCTGCTGAAGAGGGTAATAGACTAAGAGTCTTAACAGCTTTCTTGAAACTGGAAGAATATGTTTTTGGTAAAAGCAAAAGGTTGCTCATCAAACATTAATTTAATAAAAGTCTCAACCTTGAAAATATGTCAGAAAGAGTTACGCTCACAATGTGCAATCATTGTGTGAATGAGAGGCAGTGCACTGTATTGCTGCCAGACAGGAATTTCTGAAAAGAAGAAACCCACTTGAAGTATCAGGCTTCCTGTCATCTTAGCCCAGCACCACCTTCACTCTGTCTAGAACTTATTTTGGAACATGTTCATAGTCCTTTATGAAAAGCAATGTTTTGTTTTGACAAAGCCAATGTTTGCCACTAAGGCCTTTCAGTAACAAGAGCTGAACACTAAATTAGCTTGAGGAAAAAATAGCAGCCTGTTAATAAAAATATTTATAAGAAAATTATTTTCCATCTTCAGTCTCTTTTCAGTCATATCTAGAAACAAATAATAGTCTTTAATTGCCCCCTGTGTCAGTACTGGATAATATTTTTCGTTTGTATAACACTTTAATTTGTGATACTATTACCCACTTAATATTTGTAACTACTTTGTGAAAGGACCTCTGCACACCTTTTATAAAATCAGTCTTAAATATTTGCAGCTTCAGCAGCACCTCTTTAAACGCTTTTTCCTGCTTCAAGAAAAAAGTATTCTGTAGAGGATCTAGATCTTTAGGTTTATTCAAAAAATAATAGACATATTCTACTGTTCGATTTATTCTAGTATCATAGAGTTCTTACTGAGCTCTACTTATTTGATCTGTCTTTTACAGGATTAAAAATTAAGCATTATTTACTATTATTTACTGTTTACATTATTTATAAATCATTACTCTCACTATGCATGATTTTTTTTCTCTTCTCTTTTTTGTTTAGGCATGCAGGTAGATCCTGTCAAAAAAAAGTCTATGCAAGCAAATTCCATATTCTGAAAAGCTAATGTGTACAATGCCTAACATGTTAACATACGTTAAAGACATAATTAAAATCATAATGCAGAATTGAGAAGTTTTGGATGTTCTTTGAATTGTATCTTACATGATATTGTGAATATTTCCAAAAAATACCTAAGTAAACATTCACATGCTATTCAAAACAGGCCCACTTACTTTAAAACAATACCAGCAAGTATTGTAAATCACCGAGCAATTACAGTCAATAATGCTCTGTTTCTCTAATAAAGTTTATTACAGAATTGGTGGTCACGACGAAAAATGAAGAGAGGAGGGCAATTAATGGAGCAAAAAATTTCTCTGCCTCAGTGGGAAAAAGATTGGAATCTGCAGCCTATGAATCTCCATGGTTTAATGGACGAATACTTAGAGATGGGTGAGCAAAGTTAGGGAGATGGCAGTTTTCTTAAGAAACTGGAACTTTGTTGCATTTCCAGTTTCTAACCATCGAAATGTCTGTCTAGTTTTACAGTTTGGCTTCACCACCATCTTCGTTGCTGCCTTCCCACTGGCACCTCTCCTGGCGCTGCTTAACAATATCATAGAAATACGGTTAGATGCCTACAAGTTTGTCACACAGTGGCGAAGACCTATGCCTGCAAGAGCAACAGATATAGGTGAGAGAACCTAATGACTGTCACTGTCAGGGACCACCTCTTTGTCTTTCCTTAATGTAGCTTTAACCCTTGAAATACTTTATGCATCAAGAGTGAAATTGATAGTGTAATCTACAGATCTCAATGACAACTCTCCTGTTAAACAACAAAAGCATAGTCAGTTGCGTAACTAAGAGGACTTCAAAAACTTGCTTTCCATTGCCAATTAAGGATTATAATGGTTGGAATTTCGAAAACAGGCTAAATAGTACTCGTTGCTGCCTTCCCACTGGCACCTCTCCTGGCGTTGCTTAACAATATCATAGAAATACGGTTAGATGCCTACAAGTTTGTCACACAGTGGCGAAGACCTATGCCTGCAAGAGCAACAGATATAGGTGAGAGAACCTAATGACTGTCACAGTCAGGCACCACCTCTTTGTCTTTCCTTCCTTAATGTAGCTTAACCCTTGAAATATTTTATGCATCAAGAGTGAAATTGATAGCATAATCTACAGATCTCAGTGTTGTTTAATCTCTGTTAAACAACAAAAGCATAGTCAGTTGCGTAACTAAGAGGACTTCAAAAACTTGCTTTCCATTGCCAATTAAGGATTATAATGGTTGGAATTTCGAAAACAGGCTAAATAGTACTTTAGGGTTCTGATTTGCGGAACTCTAGGTCTACAATGCTGTCCACAATTAGTTGAATTTAAAACTTAAATATAAGGAATAAATTAACTTTTGGTTTAAAACTGAATTAACTAAAAATAAGAAATCTCTTTGCGAAATCTTGTATTTGTTCTTTATAACCAAAGATTATGGTTATACCTTTGTTGCTTAGCTATTTCTTCTCAACGGGGTGTGCCCTTCTGTAAGACTTCATTCAGGTGGAGCAAGTGGTGGCAGGAATGTGGGATCATGGCTTAATCTTGACTAGCTTTTCTGACTGAATAATTCTTTCTCAGTAAGAAAGGAAAACTGTATGACTAATAATGACTTTAGTATCACTAGTATGATTTTATATGACTTAATATGACTGTTAAAACCTAATTTGTTGTTATTTCCCTTGTTTCTAGGTATCTGGTATGGGATTCTGGAAGGAATTGGTGTTCTGGCTGTCATCACCAATGCCTTTGTTATTGCCATTACTTCTGATTACATTCCACGTTTTGTCTATGCATACAAATACGGTCCCTGTACAGATCAAGGATACAGACAAGAAAAGTAATTAAGATATTCTTTATATGTGCATGTATATATTTCAGTAGAAGCACACTTTTCACTGAATTTCACTGAATTTTTTAGAGTTTGAAGGGACCATAGAGATCATCTAGTCCAACTCCCCTGCTGAAGCAGGATTGCCTAGAGCTAGAGCATGTTACTCAGGACGGCATCCAGGCGGGTCTTGAAAATCTCCAAGGAAGGGGACTCCACAACCTCCCTGGGCAGCCTGTTCCAGGGCTCTGCCACCCTCACCATGAAGAAGTTTCTCCTCATATTTGAGTGGAACCTCTTATGTTCCAACTTGTGCCCGTTGCCCCTCGTCCTCTCAGTGGGAACCACTGAAAAGAGTCTGGCTCCCTCCTCCTTCAACCCTCCCTTGAGATACTTGTAGGCGTTGATAAGGTCTCCCCTCAGCCTTCTCTTCTCCAGACTAAAGAGTCCCAGCTCTCTCAGTCTCTCCTCATAAGGGAGATGCTCCAATCCTTGAATCATCTTTGTTGCCCTTCGCTGGACTCTTTCTAGTAGTTCCCTGTCCCTCTTGAACTGGGGAGCCCAGAACTGGACACAGTTATATATATATAAAAGTATATTATATTTTGGTACTGTCTTTCTGTGTTAACAAACTTAGTATACATCAGTAACATTTTACCTTTTGCATCAGTGCAAACCTTCGCAGACGTTAAGTGCAAGTAACTCAGCCATTCCAGAGAGTTTGCACAGTTACAGAAGTGGAAAATCACGTATTCCTTTCTGAATGTAAACAATTAAGTTCAGTGTGCACCGTAGCAGTTTTCAGGCATTCTCTTGATAAGCTTTTCTTCTTTTCTGCAATAGTTCTGGACTGTCTTCTCCCACCATGCTCCCACACAAAGATATGTGTTCCTGAATCCTTTTTATTTTTTTATCCAAGGCTTTTTTTATCTTAAGCCTTGTTCACCCTCAATCCCTACACCTGTTTCTCCTCAGAATCACAGAATGGTTAGAGTTGGCAGGGACATTAAAGATCATCGAGTTCCATTCCCCTGCCCTGGGCAGGGACACCTCCCACTAGAGCAGGTTGCTCAAAGCCCCATCCAGCCTGGCCTTGAACACCTCCAGGGATGGGGCATCCTCAGCTTCTCCAGGCAACCTGTTCCAGTGCCAGAGCCTTCTCTTCTCCAGGCTGAACAGCCCCAACTTTCTCAGCCTGTCTTCAAAGGAGAGGTTCTCCAGCCCTCTGATCATCTTCGTGGCCCTTCTCTGGACTTGGTTCAACAGGCCCATGTCCTTCGTATGCTGGGGACTCCCGAGCTTGCAGCCTTATTTTTTTATCCAAGGCTTTTTTTATCTTAAGCCTTGTTCACCCTCAATCCCTACACCTGTTTCTCCTCAGAATCACAGAATGGTTAGAGTTGGCAGGGACCTTAAAGATCATCGAGTTCCATTCCCCTGCCGTGGGCAGGGACACCTCCCACTAGACCAGGTTGCTCAAAGCCCCATCCAGCCTGGCCTTGAACACCTTCATGGGTGGGGCATCCACAACTTCTCCAGGCAACCTGTTCCAGTGCCAGAGCCTTCTCTTCTCCAGGCTGAACAATGCCAACTTTCTCAGCCTGTCTTCATAGGAGAGGTTCTCCAGCCCTCTGATCATCTTCGTGGCCCTTCTCTGGACTTGGTTCAACAGGCCCATGTCCTTCGTATGCTGGGGGCTCCAGAGCTTGCAGCCAAGCTCTAGCAAGATTGACCTTGACACTATTTAGCCCGACTCCGTATATAGTGTCTCTTAGCTTCAAGCAAGGTACCCTGCCTCTTCTTACCACCAGGCCAGTTTCCTGCACTTCTCTGCAGACACTTACCCGTCCCTCTGAACTGTGAGTCCACCGTGCTCTGTCTGCTTTTCCCACTGTCATGGTGTTTCACATGATGTAAACAGATCACAGTATTCATGGGCACACTCTTTCATTTGGAGACCAGTGCCCTCCACATGGTTTTGGGGTGTGGTTTTGGAGGTGTTTTTTTTAATATGTGAATCAGGGTTACCTCCAGAAAAGGAAGCATCACTTCACTAATACTATAGCACATCTCACAAGCACAGCTTACCTTCTTTATTGCACAGGAGGAAGGATAAGAGTGAAAGCATCAAGGCTTGTCCAACAAGCCAGTGCCACTGCATTCGCAGACTGTGCCTCTGCCCAAACCACAGACATTTGTCCTTCCTTCTCTCATTGCTCCATCTCTAATGATTCAGTCTGTCAGCAGCCTGTCTAAAGTGTCTAATACAGAAGCCAAGCAAATCTGAAGCAGTGTTTCATGATGCTTTCTCTCGTTCCAGAAAGCTGTGGTTTAGAGACTTTCTGAGGCAGAATTTCATGTCTTCATGTTTGTTTATATTAGCCCCTGATGGCTTTTCATGGATGCGAAAATAGCCACCTATGCTTCCATAACAATATCCTGTGACCAGGCATTTTATAATTTAATAACACCTTCTGTCAAAAGCACTTTTGTTTGTTTTAAGTCTTGGGCTTGCTTGTTTATATCAAACTTTTCTGAACTGGATGGCATATATTGTTTACCTGTTTATGAACTGGATGGCATACATTGTTTACCTGTTTAGCTGTTTTCTCCATTCAATGGACAGAGGAAGCTCAAATCACACAATTCTCCCCCAATGACAAGGAACTAGAGTAGTTCCCTCCCAAGAAGTTTTAGGTAGTCCTTAGGCAGTTTTAGATAGTCCTGCGAGGAGCAGGGAGTTGGACTCGATGATCCTTATGGGTCCCTTCCAACTTGAGATACTCTGTGATTCTGTGAAAAATAGAGATACACTCTTTCTGTGGTATCACAGAGAGAATTTAAGGGCAAAAAGACAGGCAAGATAGGATGAAAAGTGACAGTAGCAGAAAAATGTTAGTGCTTAATGTGCACTACCCATTTAATTGAGGACTGTGTAATTCTGCTTCTTTGCCAGTAGTGATTTGTGGTGACACAGCAAACTGGAAGATTCAGTAGGTATAAAAGAATTCCTGATGCATCTCTCTTTAAATGCTCTTTGCTTTTCAGAAGGCTCTTTGTTAAATTGCAGGATAGATTTCCAAGAAGATGGGATGTCTTATATGTCCTTGATCTTCCAGGAACAGACAAAAATTTCACTCCTGCCATCATAATTCAATGTATTTAGAGGATTTCTGTCTTTAATACTAATAAATTGTTGCTTTTAAGATGGCTGTTTAGTATTTATGCAGTGTTCGTTTTACGGTTGGTGAAAATTCTTTGATTCAACTCATAAAACCTGCCATTTTTTGATATATGCTGCATGATTGGTGGCAGACTCTGCAAGGATGTTAAGTTAGTCTCCGCTCTGCTTCTGCAGCCATTTTTCTAAGTCCAGTAATTTTAGGAGACAGTGAAGAGCACTATAGCAACATTTTTTGGTTTATATCTGCTGGCAGATGAGAAGCAAAAATGTGAAAAGTACTGAAAATAGATTTTTAAACAGTATTATCCCTGAAACAGATATTATTTCTTTCCAGTAAAACTTTGCTTCTCTGCCTTAAAATTTTAGAGTTGCTGTTGCCCTCATAAGCAAATAAAATAGTATGCTCACACTACATGATAGCAGAATATGTTTACATACAGGATATATGCTATGTAACCACTTTATGAGAAAGTCCTGACTCTGTGTCTTTTCCTTTCAGATGCTTAAAAGGATACGTCAACAGCAGTTTATCAGTATTTGATTTGAGTGAACTTGGGATGGGATACTCAGGATACTGCCGGTATGTTTCAACGCTCTCCTTTCTTGTAATACAGGCATAGACATTAATACAGGCATTTAATTGAAAATCAGTGCTTACTGACAGAATTACTGGCAGAATAGTTTCTTCTTTGCCTGTAAAAGCATTGGAGTTCAAGTTTGTTCAACATGGAAGTCTCAGGTGCAAACACTGTGTGGTAGGATGCAATCCTAACACGCTGGAAACGTGTGTTCTGAGTTTTTCCAGACACTTATAAGCCGTATCATTCGCACCTCTATGAATTATTTTATTTTTAACTTTCCCCAGCTGCTAAGAAGAGTAAAAATTTTCATTTCAGTTTGGTTAAGCATTCTGAGGTCTATTAATGAAATCTTTGTTTTGGTTCTAACCCAAGTCAAGATCCCAAGCAGTTATGCAAGATGAATACAGGAAATTCAGCATAAAAATTAAATATCACATTGCATGAGTAAACTCCTTCTGGTTTCAGATTTAGTTTTACAGTGAGAGTTAGCTTGAATTGACTAAGAAGTTACAGAATCATGTTACATTTATGCAAACTTTATCTGGAGATTCTCAAAGGCTTATAAGCAAAGAACCAATTTAGAGTCAACACACTTAACACTCCAAGGTGTCAGCTTTGTAACAACAAAAGAAATTGTTTGCTCTGAATTTTTGAAAGCAAAAAGTGCCATATTATAAGCAGCCCTATTTAGTAGCCTGTATTGTGGACTATTCTTCTCCTTTTCTGTTTAATTCCCCTTGAAGCATGCTTTTACTTCAGTTTCTCTCCTTCTGGCCAGATCTGGGATACGCTGAAAACCTCTTCACCATGTTCAGGTTTTTAAGCACAGCCGCACTTTAAAGTTTTTTCTTTACTTTACAGATACAGAGATTACAGAGCCCCACCATGGAGTTCAACTCCGTATGAATTCACTTTGCAGTTCTGGCATGTCTTGGCAGCGCGGCTGGCCTTCATCATAGTATTTGAGGTTAGTCATGAAAAGGAGCAATTCCTTTCTAACTCTTTAAAGTCCGAGTTGATTTTTTTTCTTATAGTAGTCTCATAAATAATTGTCAGTGTCATCAACTGCTTGTTCATTACAGTCGAGAGAGGAAAAAAAAATAATCACCACCCCCAAAACTATTGTCAATCTGCCACTTCAAACTGAATTGGCAGAGCATGCACAGACTTTAAAGTCCCTCCAAAATCATATTTCTGTAATAGTTGTCTAATAAATCATGGTGATTCCCAACCAAATCTTTCATATTTTATTGAAAAAGAAGAAATGCAACTTGTGTGTACATTGAGCACAGTTATTACAAGTTAAAAAGTGTGTCAGGAAAATGACGCGTGATTGTGGCCTCATATAAAAGTAGCAATGTGTGTACTGTCTTGAGGAACGTATTACATACTGTCCAGGAACCTGGTTACTTACTTCTATTACAAGCTCTTAGCAAAGACTGCTTGTTGGTAGTGTTTTCTGTTGTTATTCATACTAGCATATCCTGCAGTCACATCTTCGTTTAGGTCAGTAACTATACCCTTAGTTTTACTTTTCAGAACACTTTAGTGTTTTCACAGTTCTGGTAGATCACTCATTTACTCCCGTGTGTGTGTGTATTAAAAAAACAAAGGAGTTGCTTTTCAGTCATGAATTGAATCTTAGTTCCAGTTTTGCCACAGAATTTTAGGCCCTAGAAATGAATATTTATGCATCTTTGAAGCAATTATTTTTGTTCTTCTTTTCAGCACCTTGTTTTCGGGATAAAGTCTTTCATTGCCTACCTGATTCCAGACATGCCCAAAGACTTGTGTGACAGAATGAGGAGAGAGAAATACTTAGTGCAGGAAATGATGTATGAGGCTGAACTGGAGCATTTGCAGAGAGAAAGGAAAAAGAACGGGAAACAGTATCACCACGAATGGCCTTAGTCATTACCATGCTGCAACAAAAACACTGGGAATTGAAGAGTGCAGTTACAAAATGAAGTCAAAGTCTGGCATCAGTATGCAAGATTTGTGGTGTATATATGTTCTTGCTGGGCCATACAGTTGCAGACTTCGGTGGGAACTGGAAAATTGATGCTTCCGATGAAGAAAATGAAGAGCCTTACCTGTAACTGGTCTGTGGCGAGCACCAAGAAGAATTTGCACTCAGGAATGTGCAGGCAGATTAAAAATTTGGACACTCTGGTTTTAAAAAAGGCAATGAATTTTCACGCTGTTCATGAAAATGCTAACAGCATAACAAAAATAAAAAATTACCTGTGAACTTATACAGTAAGGGCATGACTAAAACCAACTTACGTGATATCCACTACTTCTACAGCTTCTAATTGCTCGGCTCCATCTGTAATGCCTCTGAAGAAAAGAGCAATTGTTGCCTTTGTGGCCATAATTTGATAGAAATGATCTTTCAGGCTTACTGTTTTGTCAGGTTTGTCCTAGTCTCTTGTTGAGATTGTGGATGTGGTCCTGCCCTAAAAAAGGGGTCTATGGCTGCTTAATATATACTATGCAGTTTAAGATTTGCACATCAGTGTCATTAATTTATCCTTCCAGTTGAAAACCAAAAATTCTAAATTCAAAGAGAAAACAGCAGCACTAAGAGAATGCATCGCATTGCCCGCATTGCAGCTATATTTGAAAATGACATGGCTGTTGAGCTGTCGCTCCACTTTTGTGTGCAGAAAGGCCACCTCCACACGCTTCCAGGATGAAAGCTCTGTCATTTTCATGCTCCAATGTAGCATGCAGGTGTCTAACCGTGTTACTGTTCCCTTTGACCTGTCTGGGTAATGATTCCATGACTTCACAGAATGCTAACTTGAAATATTCTCATACAGCGCAAATGACTTTGTCCTGAATATACAATTAACTCTTTATAGTATGCAAGCTTATGCAGATATATATCAGACATACAGTATAACATTGTGACTTGCTTGTTCAGGGAAGGAGAAGCAGAGCACTTTATAACGATGCTCTTCTTATTGTAATAGTAAATGTTCCAGTAATGTGCACTTCTTTTATTGGCCTAAATAAGTCAAAGCATGAGAGTTAGATACAGGCAGATATGTATACAGGTTGTATATAAATGCACACACAGTGGTTACTTTTAGATTTTTTTATTATTATTTGTATGCCTTCTTACAGTTGGGGGGGGAGGGCTTTTTGGATAAAATCACTATGAAAGGTAGATGTTCATGTAAAGGATCAAATTTCAGGTTTTATGTGCATACAGCAGTGTTGCTTATGGATATAGTCACATTTTGGTGATGAAATTGTCTATTACTAACATTTCATAATCTGGGAGAAGATAAGCACTTAAACAATTAAAACAAGTGTGCAGGGTTCATTTGCAGAGAAGGGAGTGGAGAAACAGGTACAGTCATTCTGTTTCTCTTCTACAATTTTAAATAATGCTTCTCTATATTGGATGATAAAAATGTTAAAAACAAAGAGTCAACAAAGCACAGTAACTCTAAAGGCTGCGAATTTTAACATTATTTTTAGGGATAAAGCTGCAGCAAAATCACTGCTGACAGACCTGAAAAGACCTGATTTTTTACTTCTTACAACACCCTATTGAACCAAAAAGTTTGATTCCAGTATTCATTTGCATATATTAGCACAATTGTTTTAATTTATCATGCCACATAAAGTTAATTTTAAGAGTCAAGAGCCCATCAAAGGGGACAGGTGAGATCTGTTGTATCCAGAGGGCCTAGCATCAGACCTTAGGTTCTTTAGTCCTTTCCCCATGTTCATAAGATTTCTTGGTTAATTCCAGCTCTCTGTGACCAGACAAGGCAACTATAGGAGTATCTGCAGCATTGCACAAAGGAGGAAAGAAATTGGAAGGTATGGTCTAATCAGATATATTACCCTTTAGTTCTGTGATAAAGGGCTGGTGGAAATCAGCTTCCTATATTTTAGAAAGGCAGTTTTGTTCCTTCATATTCTGGGTTGTGCGTTAAGGCCCTCAGGAGTCTTTATCAGAAATAATTAATGCATTCTCCTCAGTGCTTATAGAATCACACCATTTGATTTAATTTACTGCCTCTCTCTTTCATTCTGTGGATTATCAAGTTCTTTTTGACAGCATTAACAGTGTCTCACAGCTTCTGTTTCTGTGCCTCATAGCAATAGTATTCAGTTCTTCAGAAGGTCACAGGTGAGCTCTCATTTTAATGTTTTCTTTAAAAACAAAATGCCTTGGCTGGCCCAAGGTGTAAAGATACAGGATAAAATTAGGCAAAAATCAGAAATATTGATTGATTATTTTATACTTTCCTATTTCTGCTGTGGATATTAACACGTGTCAATACATACTTGGGCAAATTCCAATTGGACTTTAAAAACACGTAGGAAAGAAAACCTTTTTGTATTTAAGATTTAAATATATATATATTATTAATGATTTTCAACACTGGTGTATAGAAGTATATCAAAGGCAAGTATGTAGGTCTGACATTGTGCATTTTACACACTGGAAAAGCACAAGTTTTGGAGAAACACTGTGTGTGTTCCTTCATTTTTGGAGGACATGAACAATGTCTAAAGGTTTGGCCACTATCTAGCCATTTGCTTAAGCTGAGAAAACTTTTTGCTAGACTTTGTTTAGTATGCTCTTTGCATTGACTGCACGTTATTTTACTAAAGTATAAGGCACACACTGTCCTCAGGAACAATGTATTTTATGAATGGTGAATGATCTTTTCATATTCTAAATATTGTCTTTCCAAACAAATGACCAGTATGAATAGACTGTGCATGCAAGCTGCATTTGTGAAATCTGACAAAGCTTTAGGACTTCAATTTGTGCAAAAATGCTTTAGATCGTTGCAGATCTAATCTATGACAACTTTGCTCTATGCATGCGCCCTTAGAGAGACTTGCATGAGCAACTAGATATTTGTAAATACAAAGGATTAGTCCAAAATGTCTTAATTATTCCTAACCAAATTTCGTGTCTTGATCCAGACAGAAGAAATTTCCATTTCAGAAACAGCAAAAAGTCCACGTACATTATACCCATCTCATTTCTTATGAGCTCTTATTCTAAATTTGTGCCTAATGTGTAAGATCTGAATTCTGGTGACTAAAAAAGGAAAAAAAAGAGTTCTGCTTCATTAGCCATTGTAATGAGAAGTTCCTTCTTAGAGCTCAGCGTCTGTCTCCATAGAGAGGGATGCCTTAAGACTTCAGAATTCTCAGTCGAGTGCCAACAAGGTTTCCTGAAGGTTGAGCACTGGAGATTTCTGTAATTTAGTTTCCTTACCAGAAACACAGTACAGTAATTAAGCATCCTGATAAGAGTACTAATATTTGCAAACAAGGCAAACCACGTGATGGGGGTTTTTTTATTTTTCTTTCCTACCCCTTTTACTAAATGATTTATAGAGAAAATTTAGATGAATGTTGAAAGTTAATATTGCTGGTGACAAGGCTAAAATTTCCATAGTGATGATGGACGATAAGTGGTTTTTTTACCACTTAGTTGTTTCTTTGAAAGTACATATCTTCATTACAACAACACACACAGCAACTGTTGCTATGCCCTTTTCCAACAGCAGCTTGTCTTAAATTTAGTTCTGAGGATCAGTTAGGCTCAGTTGTGTCATGTGGAAAGCTCAAAAGAAAAATGTCTGGAGGACCTAGTCAAAACAGGTCAATAGGTACATCCCTTAATGCATAAATTCATAAATCTCCTGAGGTTTCCTTCATAAAAGGTTGTGCAGAAGGAAAAATATCTTGGGAATCACAGGTTTAGGGTGAGTGTTAGTATAGGGAAACACAAGAACTTTGGTGATATTTTACTCTTAATGTGCCATTCAGATGATTGGTCTGATGTAAGTAGTGCACATCTGCAGTTTCCTTGCTGCAACCTTCTTTCACTGCAGACTCCAAACAGGAGAGAATTTCTGGAGCCATGGGATCCAGTGGCACTGCCTGCAGAGTCCTACGTGGCATCATGGGACTTACTCATCTTTTGCATTATGTCACAGTTTGTTCAGGGGCAAATTAATATATACATATTTAGAAGTGTCGTATCACTTGGAATTAACTGAAAATGATCCACGTCCATAAAATGAAAAGGAGCACTTCGCACATGGTTAACTTACAAGTGACACAAATTTTTATTGGAAGTATTATAAACTAGAATTATTATTATTATTAAACTAGACTGACACTGTGCAGTCACCATATCAATGAAACTCATTTTATACAAACAGCTAGATATGAAGGCAGTGAAGTTAATGGGAAATCAATCAATCACATTTTCTATTAAGTGCTACATAGGAGAAAAGGGACAGAGAACAATAGTGGTATCAGCAATCACTTACAGTGCAGTAGCACTTCTAGAAGCGATGAGGATTACTTTTGTAATCCTCATAAACTACTTATGTTACTTATTTGAGGGTAAAGGTAGAAATATACAGCCAGCCTTTCATAATAATGTTTATTTGGTGTTAAGGTTGAGACTAGAATCCAAACAGAATTCCACATTTAGACAGACTTGTTATTTTGTTAGTTCCAATACATACTTTGTCTGACTAAAATATGTGCAGAACACTTTCTGAAAGTGTTTAGTTGACTAAATTCCTGTGGTGGAAAATTTAGCAGGTTTAAAAGACCCCTGAGTCTTTTCATACTCAACCTCTAGCTCGCAAAGCCCATGTTCTACTGGGGTAAAAAACACCATGGCAGCTTTTTGAGGTAGGGGATGAGCAGAGGAAGTAAAGGGCTCCTCTTCACTACAGTGAGTTTTGCTCCAGAATCCTGAGAGGTTCTGCAAAACAAGGGGTTGAAGCTGGAGCATGGTGACAGCCCTCCTGATCCTTTTCCTTTTCTCCTCTGGTTCATTCTTTACTTATCCTCAGTGTTTTATTAAACAATGCCTTCTTGCTGATGGTCGAATTTCTAGGGCAATTCTGTAACTGCAGATTTTTTTGCAGACTCTTTTTGGATGTCCCTAAGTGTGAGAAGCCAAAGCAGAAAGTGCACAGATACTGGGTTTTCTGGTGCTTTTTACGAGTTGGTTTGCATTGGACAGAGCAGTGCGAGGAAGCACGGGGTGCATCTATATGTGCCATTAGGCCACTCATTTCTGGATCTGCCCCCTTCAGCCACTTCACAATCATTATGTTTTGCACTCCTTATGTCCCTCCTTACACCCACACAGGTGTCCTAAATACCCTACACAATCCTAGCATTTTAAAACTTATATAACAGATGTATATTGACTATTGGATTTGTTTTTTTTTTTTTTTTTATATTGCCATTGCAACCACGTTTACCAGAAATTTGTATTGGCGTGATTTTGGCATAGTCGTGATAGCACAATGTTCCCACAACAGCACAAAGTTCTAATGGCACAACAAGGAAATGTAGAGACGTCACTTCCATATTCCATGTTATCCAGGGACTTTCGAAATCCAGGACTGGGATTTAGTCTTGAAATGTTAATGGTTTGTTCCCTCCTCACTACACTGGAAATTACCTTGTGTTAGTTCTGTTGGCTCGTTCTGACGTTTTGCCATAACCTCTATAACGTTATATCTTCTCTGTAGTTTGCATTCTTATTACCATGAGTTAGTTATTAGGATGCTGCTGGGTGAGTAATAAGGATTAAACCCAATGGAGTCTAAAGCTAATGAAATTCTAAACACTCAGAACACGACGATTTTTCTGTTAATAACGAAAAGAAATTCAGATCACAGTTTTATTTTGTGTTCTATTTAGATGACTCAGAGTTTTGTATTGAAAAATCTTCCAAACTGTTGGCTCTAATTTTTACCTAGAGTAGTACCACTGAAATTTCAGTTCTTTGAAATAATGTCATGTAAAATCTAACTGAGTAACGTAGTTCAGTCATTTTTTATCTGATAGTCCTGGCTAACTTGCAATATCATGATCGTAAGAGATTTCTTAAAATGTGTATATATTTGAAGTTTATGTAATATTTAAATACAACTTGGTTTCTAAGTAAGGAATGAGAATAAAATTTCAACTATTTTTTCTATTCATAAATCCACACTTTGTAAGTAATATTTAAAATATAGATTACAGTACCACAGAGCGTTTCAGAGAAATTGACTTTTATGCACTATAAGCTAGAAGTTTCTCTGACCTGTCAGCTTTAGATTTCTTCTGTGTTTTAAGATTACTTTTACAATCTGATGTGTACCCCAGAACTAAAAAAATTCACTGAGGAAAAAGTTGTTGATCTGATTAACTCTTGTAAGACACTTTTGGCATAAATTTGTCTTTGAGATGCTGTTTACTTTATCAAGGTTTACATGTACAAATGCAACTACTTACTGTATCATACACATTTGAATATTGCATTTTTTCAATAATAAACTTGGATATCTTTGAAAGAGCCTTGGAGCTTCATTGTTCCTCGTATTCAAAGTCAATTAAAAAAAAATCATACGATAGAGAAGTGAGTCCCAATGTGCCTTCAAACCATAGGAAATCATTTAGGTGTTAAACTCGGCTCAGACACTTGTTTAACTTTTAACAATTAAATACTTGCTTACTGTGGTCTCAAGGCACATATAGACTCACTTTTCAAATTTTTTAACATTTATGGTCTACTGCTTTCACTAGTTAGTAACAATTTCTTAAACTTAAGATCTTGTTTTAGAGTTTACATATTCCTGGTTTCTTAATCTCATTTTTTCAATTCAAGTGCACAGGCTGGCTCTTCTCTGGAAGGATCAATGGTTCAGGATGTAAATGAAAAGAGAAGATAAGAAGATAACTGTTAACGACACTGACCTGAATATTGAATCAGAATGGTAATTTTTTCTGAGTTACAGTTTTGCTAGGCCACACCCTTAAATCTTTGTAGAAGACTGAATAATGAACTACTGGTTAATGATTTTAGCCATCATACATAAGTCCACGTGTTGGACTTAATAAAACTCTGTGAAATGCCTGGCTCCTTTACAAATACAGAAAACCCTTGGGCCTGATAAGCAGCTTTAGTTGAAATAAAACCAGTTCAGAAATATGAAGTTGAATTCTTCAGGATATTTCTTCAAAGGCATTTTGAGAGAACACAATTCTAGTCAACCTAACTCACTTTTTTTGGCACTGTATGGACAAATTAAGATTCTCTTTTGTGGCAATGTCCTTGAAAAGATCCTAAGCCTGTAGTGAATCCAGTGTAAATGTGCTGCTAAACTTGTGAAAAAATACTGAAAGATGGAACCTATGCTTCTTCCAGCATGCAGAGCGTAACGATACTGCAATGAGTAAGCGTCTCAAAAAATATTCAGAGCAGACTTGGCTTTTTCACAGTTAGGTGTCTCTGAATCAGATATCCTTCAGCTACCAGTAGAGAGATTTCTTTCATCCACCATCTAACTATGTAGCTTCACATTGGTGTTTTGAACCACTTTCACTCCACAATTATTTTACGTCTTGAAGCGTGATAGTTAGGCTCTCTTAATAAAAGCTAGAGCAAAAACGTGTGTAGCCCTGAGCTATAAATGATACAACAGTATTATTTACCAAGTTTCCATCTCTGCCTTGGTATCTATATCGGGTATGGAAGCATGACCAGACAGCATGCCATGTGACACAACCGGCTGCCAGCCTGGCCCACTCTAAAAATTCAGTGAAATTCAGTGAATGTGTGTAGCCCTGAGCTATAAACGATGCAACAGTATTATTTACTAAGTTTCCATCTCTGCCTTGGTATCTATATCAGGTATGGAAGCATGACCAGACAGCGTGCCGTGTGAGACAACCGGCTGCCAGCCTGGCCCGTCTCTAAGCTTTTATGAGATTATAAAAGTGGTGTGAAAAGGATTAACACAAATATTGACTTAACTGTCAGTTTGTTGACTTAACTGTCCTGCACAAGTGAGACAGTGTCACACACAGACTGCTATTTCTGGCCTTGGACTGACTATCCTGGGACCATTCCCAGAGGAAGGGCATGAACGCAGGCAGGGGAAGTAACTTCAAGGGCCAGGCTGATCACACACAGACTGCTATTTCTGGCCTTGGATTGACTATCCTGGGACCATTCCCAGAGGGAGGGCATTGAATGCAGGCAGGGGAAGTACCTTCAAGGACCAGGGTGACCTAGTTCTACATCATAAAGATGGTTGCTGATAAAGCAAAAGCAATAGCTGGGTTCTTCAGAGCAGTATCAGCTGGGTCTATAACTGAGTTGTCTTTGATATTTTCATTCAATTGTGAGTTTTGTTTAAAAACAAATACACTCATCCAAAAAACTACATCCTGAAGTTTATCTAGGTGAGAAGTGGTCTGTCGAGTCTTATTGTTTTATTTACAACAGGCAAGTATTAGAGGAAATGTGTTTCATTGAAACAGAGCACTTGGTGGACATAGTTCCTTTTCCCAAGACATTTTACCAGACAGATTATTTTTCCTGGTTATGTGTCTTTAAACAGAGCACTTGGTGGACATAGTTCCTTTGTCCAAGACATTTTACCAGACAGATTATTTTGCCTAGTTATGTGTCTGGATTATCAATTAGAGGGCATCATCATCAAATGTCATTTTATTTTCTTTATTGCATAAAGGGAGTAGTGGATCTTTTCAAGCTGAAGGGATGTCTTTCCAAGACTAATATGGATGAAGAACTATCCTGAATTTGAAGTAAAATTTGTTGCTCTCTGCTATAGCATTTGCAATAAGACATTATAAAGAAATCTGAGTTCCACAGAGGAAGCAAACACAATTAACTCAGTCGCTAAAAGACCAGTCTGGTCTACACAACATTCCTGTGAGGAGGCTTTTTGCAATACCTAGAAATAGGCAGAGAGTAGCTCAGCGTGACATCCGTCCTCTCCCCTCCATCAGAGGGCAGTTCCCACTCTCACCTTAGTGAGAGACCTCAGGAACTTCTCCAAAGTCTTGCTTTATCTCAAGTTCACCTTTGCACATTTCCCTTCAATGACTAGTTACTGAACAAAGCGTGTGATAGAGACGTGTTGCAGCTCCTTCTGAGCAGGAGCCTCCGTGACAAGATTCATGAAACATTTCTTCTGACATAGTACTGCTTCCACAACCCCCCTTGTCCGATGATTTCCCACTTCTGCCATGAAATTAATAAATAAAAATCTGGCTTTTATTGCTATAGAGAGCAATTTTTCCCTTTTGGTCATCTACAATAAAAAAGGCTCTTCATTTCTGAAGCTGGAGAAATAAAGTTTGATTAAATGTCCATTGTCCCTCCATTTCTAGAGACGAGATTCTCTGCTTATATTAGTATAGGATTTTTCCTCAGGATTGTAACCAGGGAAGTGCCGTTTGTTTTCTTTGTTGATACTATTCTTGAAGGTGTCATCTCTTCCAGCTTTATTTGCAGTAACATTAGGCGGGTTTTTTTCAAAGTCCACCTGAAAGAAAAGAAAGAAAATACCCTAGTAGTTTGCAGCCTGTATTCACTGGTTTTTTCCTTTGCTTAAAGAGTATCTTGGTGCATTTTGAAATTTTGACATCCTTTCTTATAGATCTGTGGAGTTACTTCAGTACATGAAATGACTGTCAAGAGCTACAAACAGGAACTCTTTAGTTCACAACCACTGACTTTCTCATTCCCCTGGGGAAAGTCTTTGGCAAAAAAAACCCCCACAAAACCAACTTCTCACAACTCCTCTATACCTGTATAAGTCTTGAAATGTGCCCTCAGTGCACTCCCAATCACTTAAATTTAGTTTTTCATTTGCATATTTATCTGCATTTTAGTGGATTGGTTTATTTGCCTGGGCTATGCTTGCCTCAGTGGCTTAACATTGCAATTACTTGATTAATGTTGTTATTCTGCATTTTAAGCAAATACAAGGGGATAAATGCCTATGTGATTTTTTTTTTTCCTACTGCTTTTACTGAGGTTGTTTTTTTTTCTCTGGAAATTTCCGATGTCGAGCACCTAAAAGCCAAGTGAAACAGCTGAAGCAAATCTAGAGAGAGCCACAGCTGTGCTCCAAATCAAACCGTCAAACTTAATGCAAGCCTGGTGGAGAGACAACGTCTACCTTATCACTGCATGCTGTGAGCCTTGCAGCTGAAAGATTACTTTCAAGATTTAAAGGTACCTGTAGAGCTGAAAACTTACATACTGCTTTATGTCCCTTTTCTAAACCTAGTAGATTCGGCTAAAATGGAGCAATGTTGTTTTTCTGCAAACTGTTGTAACGCTGCAAGAAAGTGAGGTGCTCGTTAACGAGCTATGAAGCCCTGAAACACCTGGGGAAGGGGCGGTCCTATTTCTGTGGAGGTGGTGGGCGGGAACAGCCCAGGTGCTGGTGGGATCAATTCTGCCTGGTGGCTGGCTCTGCTGGCCAGGAGGGGAGAAGTCCTGGAGGGGAGGTGCCCTGCCAGGGCTGGAGGTGGAGATGGAAGCAGCAGCAGCAGGAGATCTTCATGGATGTGTGAGTACTAAAGTTTTTCTCTCTGTCTTGGGTGGGAGGAGGCTGTAGCTCAGTGAACTCCTCCCTGGGGTGTAAAGTGCAGTTTTGTCCCTGCTTGGCTGCCAGGGCAGGGAGAGGAGGGGTCATCCCCTGTTTCACGGGCTGCTGGCCGTCCTGAGGGCTGTTTGTCTCGAGACCCTGAGTCCCCGTGTGCTGCATAAACAGGGGAAATCGGTAACTTATTACTGACCAGTGCTGAGTAGGAGGGTTTGGCTGATCTCACTTCCAGTCCGTGGTGCCTGCGCAGCATCCCTTGCATAACTTTATAGGGTGATTGTGGAAAGCTGGGCTGCTCTTGTACGTGTGAGCACGTGTGCCCAGTGCTCCTGGGTGCTGGTAGGGCTGAGCTGATGGGTTTGGGTACTCACCTCCTGGCTGTTGTGCCGCACGCCGCACCAGAGAGAAGCTTGGAGTCTTTTAGACCAAAAGCAAAACGGGTTGCAGACTGGCTTAATTAACACTGGGGGGACATCTTCTCCTTTAGTAGGTCCTAAAAGGAGAAAATAACGATACCTAAATCTATGGAAAGCTAGGTGGGAGCCTTGGGAGCCTCAGAGCGTGGCGGGGGGGAGGAGGTGGGGAGAGAGCAGTATTGGAGCCCACTGTCCTGGAACAGGTTGCCTAGGGAAGTTGAGGAGTCCCCATCCCTGGAGGTGTTCAAGGCCACATGGGATGGGGCTTTGAACACCCTGGTCTAGTGGAAGGTGTCCCTATCCATGGCGGGGGTTGGAACTAGGTGGTCTTTAAGGTCCCTTCCAAACTAAACCATTCTATGATTCTTCTCCTGAGTCTGTGTCTTATGAGCTGCTTGCTGGGGGGAGGGGGGTTTAAAGCTCTTTTAACAGCCAAGTTGGATTCTTGTGCAAAAGCTTAGATAGATACATAGATAGATAGATAGATAGATAGAACCCCAACCTGTTATAAAGCTTATCAGCAGTCCTGTGATGGCACAGCCGAGACAACCAATAGCACTGAAGTACAGGTAGGACAGGGAGTACCAGGTGTCTGCCAGCAAAGGCCTGTGAAGAGGTGAAAAAAAGGGAAAGAAGTAGATAGTGATGACCAAGGGGTGTGTTCATATTGTCTCTGTCAGAAAAATGCAGCTCGTGCTGCAGTCAGTGTTTGATCTGTGCTCCCAGCCCCCTCGGCAGCGTCCAGCTGTACCCCAGACACACACTGTGCCAAAAGGCAGGCTGATGTGGTGACGGGGGGGAAAATACCTGTCTGGGGTCGCCGTGGGGGCCGCGGTCACCAGTGCCTCGGTGCTGTTGGCCAGCGTGCAGTTGAGAGTCGACAGATGCAGCGGAAGGGACTTTGTGGGCGGTGCAGGGTAAATGAAGGAGCCCGTGCCAGCCCAAAAGGCTAAGGCGATCCCAGCTAAGAGGCCTCCGGTAGCACCCTTGACAGGTAGAGAAAGATAACATTAAAGGTGATGCATAGGAACTGTGTCTTTGCAAATGTGAACTGGGCAGGAGTAGGTGATGACGGGTTGCAATCTCTGTCCGTGTAAATCAGTTGTGTTCTCTCTCAACCAAGGTAAAAACCAGACTGATTTATTGCCCTCTAGGAATAGGAGTTGAAGCAAAACTGTGATGACCAAAGCTGCAGTACAGAGTTTAGTTTTACTTCTGGGTAAACATGGTGGGACTGCTCATAGGGCGATATGAAATTCTGTTTCGCCTGAGCTAGCAGAGGCAGAGCAATTGGAATCACTCTGCGCATCCCAGGGTGAATATAGGCTGGGACAAGTTTTGAATATTTTTTTTTCCTTTTAATGAAAGAGGAAAAAAAATCCAAAATAAAAATAATTTTTACACAACCCCTCATGTGGATCTAATCACCAATTACTTCACAGTTGGATAAAGCTGAATTCAAATAGAATAAATTCAGACAGTAGAAAGGGACCTCTAAACAGATCTTGGATTCCTCAGGCTCTAAATCTGAAAAGCAGCCCAAAGACCAACTCTAAAACATCCAAACAATTTTTCAAGAAGGAGTAGTTTTAACCAAACAACAGGAAGAGATTTTTTTTTGTTTACCTTCCAGTTAGCACAAGGAAACACAATTCCCAGGGTAAATAATCCCAGCATGGGGCCCCCGCACATCCCGTGGATGGAGAGGGAAGCCTGTGGATGCAGAGAAGAGACTGGAGTTTAGTGAGGGACCGTGTGCAGTTCGGGTTTGGGTCTGTAATTTTTAGTGAGAAGTAGTGGGGGAGAAAGGGCCAACAGTAATTTCAGTGCACAGTCAAAGAAAGAATCGCACTCTCTATTGTTTCCCAGCAGTGCGTAAATAGTGAGGGAGTGGAGGGATTTATGATTTTTTTAGTTATTATTTTTCTAGTTATTCCCCTTAGCAGGGCCCACAGAAATTGTTCAGGTAATCTAGCAGTCCCTGGGGATGTCAGTTGTTATTCAGTTCATTCCATTTCCATTTGTTCATGTTCAGTTCATTGTGTTTCTGAAGCAGGAGAGATACCTGTACAACTCCTCCCAGCAGCGATGCCGCTGCAGCCATTGAAGTGCACAGGGTGCCGTATAATATACCTGGAAAAGATCAGGCAGGGAGGTTGTCAGTGCTGGTTAATAGCGTGGACAATTTCTAATTCATCTTGTGTCTGAAGTGACCAGGCAGGAGGAATTTGCACTTTGGGCTTTGATGCTTAAAGCGTGCTATTAAGGACCCGGCGGCGTCTTGTGTGAAGTTGGGTTTTTGGTTGATTGGTTTTTCTTATAAAACAGAACTTAGCAATGAAATTAATTTAGAAGTTATGCCTCATGTAGAAATATTTCTGTTGCCTTGAAAGCACACTTTTAATATAATCTAATGAATAAATTGAGCAATGATAAAGAACATGGCTATCTCACTCTGACACCAGTTTTAACTTTGTGGTAGACAATACTCTGTATGTAGCAGTCTTGAGGAAAGCCAGCCAAAGCTCATCATCTGGGCTGGCACACCTTGGTACGGGAGGTAAAAATTATCTTTCTAGGTCCTGAGTGTGAAACCTAAGTAGTAAGTAGAAAAGCAGGAACGGAGAAAGTTGGAGACAGTTACAGAGACAGATTAAGTTTTGGTTTGGCTCTTCTGTGATCTTCACAAAGATCAGTAAAGGGTTATGATACTATCACAATACTTATAAAAGGGTTATGCTATTACTGCAATACTTGTAAATAGCATCTTAAAAATTCAAACCACTGTGGATGCTTGATATTTTGATGGCGTGGTTTTCATTTGTGTTTTTACATTTTTATTTTTCTATGAAAACTGAACAACCTACTTATGCAATACTCTAAGTTTGAATAGAAATGTCTTATTTTACTACTAGAAAGTACTAATATTTAGTAATACTACTATAGAGTAATGCGGTAATAACTACGTTGATGATCTTTCTGTATTGTAAAGAAGATCCCAGAGTGTTCCCCAGTATTTTTAGTAGAAAAAACTTTTCAAAGGATTTTGAGTGCACCATATAGTGCGTGTGCTCAATTTTGCTGAAGCATCATGCTGTCATTCATCCTGAGAGTTTATAAAGGGTTGTGTTCTTGTGGAGGGTTCCTAAGCAGAAGTGTATTTTTGAAGTAGTGTCACTAGACAGTGCTCTTCACTACTCACAGAACTGCTCTGGGAGCCAACTGAGAGTCTGAGACTCTCAAGGCTCCAAGTTTATGAAATCCTGCCCTATTTTCACCTGTAATAATAGCAGCTGGGGGGTTGACACCTTTGCTGTTAAACAAATGGATCCCACCTGGGGTACCTACATAAGCCTTTGCTGATCCATGTGCTCATCTTCTCAGAGAGGTTTGGGAAAACTTTCTTGACCAAGTCTTCAAAGGTAACAGTTGCTAAAGCATTGATGCTGGCAGCCACTGTGCTGTAGAAAGGGAGAAGAATGTTAAGTGAAAAGGAAGCAAAATAGTCGGAAATAAAGTTGTATTTATAGAGTAATGCCGCCTCTTGATTAGCATCAATATTATAAATTGTGCAGTTCTTGAAGAGTATTTTTCACATGTAATGCAGATGCTGTTGAGATGTCTGCCTCTTCTGTGATTGCTACAGCCCTGCTTCAGGCTGGCACAGAACAAGATGAAAACTCATCCTGACTGACCCTTCAGTCTACTGAGCTGGAAAGACCCTCAAAATATAGATATGTTCCAGAATCAAGATACTGTTCCCTTACAAGTCAAAAGATGTGCAGTGACCAGTGCTTCTTCTGCAGAATGTCTGTTCCATTTTCTCTCCTAACAGGAAAATATTCACTTAGCTGACTTTTAGCCTAAGTGAATATTTGGTGAGTACTATCTCTGTGAACTTGTGACAATATGGCAGTGACAATACCTACAGCACAGGATTTGGCATGCTCTGCCCTAACTGTTCTCTTAGTGTCTGTCTGAAACTGACAGTGCCTTTCATGCAGGGACTTCTTTGTTTGGAGTTGGGTTTTTGGTGTTTGTTTTGTTTTGTTTGTTTTTTTCTCCTTTTTTGATAGTGCCCTCCTGCTTTTTCCACAGCTAGCAGTCATTAGAAACAACCTGTTGGAGATTGACTGTGACATTTGAACAATGTCACTGTGAACTTGATTGTTCTCTATATCTTATGTCCCATGAAGTATTCATGTTTGGCCTGTAGAGGGTAGAAACTGCAATAACATGCAGCTAGAAGAACATGCAGTTCTAAAACTTCACTGTGCAGACATCTCTTTTCCTACTCTAACTCTTTCATGTGCAGTCAGGTTAAATAAAGGTAATTTTGGCATGAGTAGCTCCAAAGGTATTTCAGGAAGCTGAGCTTGGTTTTTCTACTATTTTTCCTGTATTGATAATGTTATTGTAACATCTTGGGAGAAAGAAGATACTGGAAAGTGGACCTAGACTTTGGCATAAATATTATGTAATTCCTCAAAGCGCTACTGCTGCTTCCTAGAGATTGCTAAGGAAAACAGCTGGCTTTTCTTGGGGTTTCATGTTTTGACCTCCTCCTGGGTCCTCAAGAAATCAACAGTATGCAGCTAAAATGTCATTTTGGATTCACAGACCTTAGTGTTCCACTGAAAGCACAGGCGACAAACAGTCCCGGGACTCCTGGCATCGAAGAAAAAATGTCCATAACAAAATAAGGCATGAGCTGGGGTAGAAGAAGCACAAGAGCAACACAAGGAATTAGTTAAGATTTTCCTGGGGAATTGAAGAGATGTAGCTGCTGCTGAGCATGTTGCTAAATCATGGTTTTGTTCCAGTTTACTAGAGGTGTCAGATTTTGAGCTAAGGGGATGTTGTTTGGTAGAAGCAGTCAATCAGATTAGTACTGCAGGAGTGCTAGAATAGATACATAGATTCTAGCCCTGTTTTGGTAACCACCTTAGTGCCTGAGTGCTGAAAGGACATAAAGCATCTCACAAAACTTCAGCTGTCTCTATACGTGCTACATCTGTGCCAAAGCAGCTCCTAATTACAATAATGGGTATCTGTACCTGATCGGGTGCTGAAATGAAACTGGCAGTCCAAGGGTCACAGCTCTTGTAATAAGAGTACATCACCAAACCACAAAATACTGCACACATTAGGACTGTCCAAAGTCCCAGTAAATTCAGGTAGAGCGCCCTAGAACAGAGGAGAGAAACTGTTTAATAGAAGATAAACATAGAAAAGCTGTTACAAGTTAGTTCTAATTTTTTAGGGAGACACCTTAATCCAAGCTAGTTATATAAATTGAAGCTAGCTATATAATATCTTAAAGGCATCATCAGGGTAAGAAATTGTGTGTAATACTGATTTCAAAAAAAATGTAGAAAAATACAGCCTCTTTATGCAAGGATAGAGGTTCTAGGTAACTCTCTACTGCTGGAAGAGACCAGTAACTGGTAGGCAGATCAGGCTGCTCTGAGCACTGGGTCTGTCTCTCCTGTGCCCGGTAAGAGCAGATTTTGTCTGTTGGGAGTTGCTACTGCTGGATTCCCTTTAAGCAGAGTATTATGTTGTGTGGATCCTGTTGTGGTTGCAGTGTTGCCATTGCAAGGTGACAGGCTTGGTTGGGGTATTTTTGATTAATCAACGAAATGCATGTGGGTGGCAGCATCCGCCGGGGCGGTTGTGTGGCTGCTGTGCAGTAATCCTCTAGTTCCCCAGAGCTGCCAGATTTTATAGATGTAGATTTTATCTACATCGTGTTTGGGCATCACCTTACGTGAGGTCTCTTGCTCAGGCCAGTTCAGAACTGTGCTACTGGAGTAGGACCCGAAGGTCTTTCAGGATTTGTTACTACTGATGTTCTCACTGTTGTGAGTTCCAGACATTTTTCAGAGACTGAATTTCAACAGGATAAATTCGTGTAATCTGTTATGACCTTAAGAAAAATTAGTATGATTGCAGCTAGCAAAAAAACTGTTTGAAGAAGGAAAAAGATACCACCTTTATGCTTTAGCCAAGTGGGCAAGCAATTAGCACTAATCATGAAAAAATCTGGTTATTTAGCAAAATGTGCATCTAGCTATGCACATACTAATGTTGAATTTAAGGCAGGTAGTGGGCTGGAGACCTTTTTGCCTGTATTGTGAAGTTTCACATGGTTCTTTGCTATTGATTCTAATTATTCTTTTTCTAGTTCAGAATTTCAATAACTTATTGATTTCATTTTACTTAGATCATGACTTGTACTATAGTACCCCATTAAATCAATCACCACTTTGAATACAATAAATCTAAATACAATTTCAACAAATGCCTTTTTCCAATAAAGCTGTAGGTAAAACAACAACTGTGTGGGCATCTTTACCATGCTCTGCTTCCAAGGATTAATTTGACAGCCTGACTCTAAATTAATAAACTGCAAGAGGTAGATAACTACCTGGTTTTCTTTTTGCATTTATTTATGTAATTTAGGGCTAGAAGAAGTAAGATTGTCAGGGCAAAATTAACTCGCTACCACCCAATGGGGTCCCAATGTTTAATTAACATAACTGACAAACTGTTAGTATAATTCCATGTTAGTATGTTTGTTTTCTAGAATAGGTTAATGACAGGTAACTTACAGTTTAGCGTGCTTTTCTGATTTGCAAGAAATGCATCTCTGTATTGTGGACTGATTGACTCCATAGATCCCTAGCCATGTAAATGTTCCCCCAATAACAATTGTCCAAAAGGTATGTCGCCTCAAAGGATCGATGTCAAAGCTAGGAAAGGGAAGGAGAAGCAATTCAGTTTACATCTGTAAACACACGTTTATTTAGCAAGAGGTAGGTGGTTTTTCAGAAACATCTGGTATGTCCTACCCTCTGAAGGAGAAGCACCACATTGGCAATACTGTCTTCTAGAAGAGACAGCATCTACTGTGTTTAGATTTAGATTTGGAAGGTTTTTTTACTTTTATATTGGAACAAGTTACTGTCAAGTCAGGATAAACATATCATGCAGACTTAGAGCACCAATTAATTGAGAGAAATCACATTTATAAGGCTTTTTATGCTCAGATTTCAGATCTGTGTCATATTGCAGCAATAGACCTGCGAGATATCCTGCATGGGACCCTGTCCTCTGCAAGGAGAAAAGCTGCTTACTAAACTCTCAAAATCTTCCAAACTGTTAGTTACATCATCTTGATGCGTTATTTCCTTTACAAGAAATTGCTTCAGGTGCAGCGTTATCTGCTTTTAACAGCAAAATGTTATTACTCAGTAATTTTAACCAGTACAAGTACATCTTTGTCTTGCATCTGTCATCTTTGCAATTCTGCTAATCTTGATGCAGCAGATAACATTTGACCTTGCTGCTGGATTCTGTTGGTGACTTGCCTTGACCAATGAACTTTTCAATCAAGGCCCCAAACAGCCAAAGGAAGGTCAGTTTGCTATCCCAAATGCATTGGTGCACCATTGCTAGCTCCTGTGGTGATTCTTCTTAAAATGAAGCTTTTGTTTTATGCATCAGAAATGAAAGATATACACAAGTGGAAGGAATAATTGGGCTGCGTTTGTAGCAACACAAAGAAAAATGGCAAAGCTCTCTTTCAGTTCAGCATGGCTTTGATTTCTTCAAAGAGGTTAAGAGAAAGAGGAGTTAAGCTCTCCTGAAGTTTAGCTGCATTGCCAAGAACTGAAGAAATAGGGAACGGACTTCTCTAAGGGACCAAGGTTATTCACTGTTAGTATAATAAGTAATAATAATGAGTATTTTTAGCTTAGCGAGGATTGGGTTTCTAAACATTAAATATACAAAAAGAGAAGGTTTTCACCATTCATTTCTTACTCAAATATGTTTAGTCGTGATCCTTCATAGGCGCTTTCCCAGACTTTGGTTGTTCCACCATTCAGAGTAGTTCCTTGAATCAGAACGGTCACAAAGCCAGCCACCATGACGATCATTTGAAATGCATCTGTCCAGACAACAGCTTTTAATCCTCCCTAAAACAAACAGAAACTGTATGCTCTCATCTTCTTTCCTGTTGTACAAGTACAGCAAAAGGTAGAAAGACCCCTTATTTCAGGAGCTCATGAGCTGTATGTATAGCATCTAGCAAATCAAGCCTTTTCTTAAGCTTTCTTTATATTCTTCTACGAAGGTCTTATTTTTGCAGATCACAAAATGACATGGAGACTAAATTGTTTGTCTAAGCCACATTGAGGGTATTTGACCTCCAGTTAAATGCTTTTTTTTCCTGCCTCCTTTATACACAGTTGAAGACTGTATCATGGTGTGGAATAAAAGCTTAGGGAACACAACCTGGCCTGTGTTTGTTCTTCCCGTGGCACTCTGTACACGTCTCAGAGCCCAGCACTCCACAATTAACCTAACACAGAAAAATACCTTTAGAAAGTTTTCAATTATACTTTCTTCCATAGCTACTTTCATATTTGATAAAATTTGAAAAAAATTGATAGAATTTGATAAAATAGAGAAATGTAATAAGTGTTTTCTTTCAGGATGGGCTGAAATATTGAAAAAATCCATTAGTGGCAATGAGAACAGAACTGAAGTTGTGTCCTGAGCCCTAGGGCTCTGCCACTTCCACTGCCATGTTTATCTTTTCTAATCTGGAGTCTCCACTCAGAAGCAAAGCTCTCTATGACTGTTGATCATCCTTCCTAGGCTTTATCACTCCGTTCTTGATCTGGGAGGCACTTTTTTCATTACAATGTTTTTCAGCCCATAACTTGTAAAAGATAAGAAGAATCATCTTCTCAAAAGATTTAGTATGGCAGGGGCGGGTTATCGCTTCCTTATCTGGACTCTGCCTCCAGCTGTCTGGTTTAAACCTTGAGACATACAGCAGAGGATTTGAGAGGAAATTTTTATTTTTTTTCCTTCAAATAGACTAACTTGTACCACAGAGTCTAAAAGAAATTTATCTATTATATTACTTTAAACTTCAGTCACTCAGGCTGTATTTAGAAGCCTCCTATCTGCAATAGCCCGTCATGGATAAAGGATGGTTGAATTAACAATCTGTGCTCCAGCTGTTCGGATGTGCCTGTTACGTACCAGAGTGCAATAGAAAGTGCAGACCATTCCTGTTGCCACTACAGAGCCCCAGAGATCAAATCCAGTGACTGCGAAACCAAAGAAAACCAAATGGTTAGTGAAATGAGGGTAGGTCATTGGGGTGGGAACAGAAAAGCTGTGATCCTTTATCCTGGAAGGATGCGAGTAATTATTAATTTTTTGTGTCTATTAGGAGCTTTGCTGAATTGTTCAGATTTCTTAACGCTACTGGGTACTGTTTTGCGTTGTTGATTTCTTGCAAATTGTATTTAACTAACTTTCAAGCGTGGAAAAGTAATATGCAAGAAGAATAATTGCACAAAGAAAAACATCATTCCTATGGGGCACCATTTTATAAGCAATGCTTTCGTTCTGTTCTTAGTCCAGAATTTTCTCCTGAGAAATCAAGTTCTTCACAGATTTCAAAGAGTCCCAAGGAAAAAAAAAAACAACCCCAAACTAAATTCCATTCTCCACTACTAGGAACAGTTTAATTCTAAAATGTGCTGCGTTAAAACAATTTTGCATGTTCATTTTACTTCATAACGTTACTTTATACAAGATATACAAGTTTTGGGTTGGCTTATATTGAGGTCTCTTCCACCAGGCATAATTTGTGAGGGCAAATCTATTTGTAAAGGTTCTCTTATTAGCAAAGTTAGTATGGCCTGATAATGAACATGAACTCTTACATAAAATTCAGTTGAGGTCCGGAGGAAGAAAGCTCTGTGAGCTGTGTGAGGTGGGACTGGACAAACTGGATGCAACTCACATGACAAACAATGAAAAGAGGCACCCAGCTTCTTCCTAGTCAATTTTGGTGAAATCAGGACTTGGGCCATGGTGATTTCTTATGTCCTGTGGCAGTAAAATTGCTCACCCCATCTGTCATGATGGATGCTGTATGCCTGGTTTGCCAAGATTAATTAAAGTGTGTGGACGGCAGCACAGCGTTCAGCTCCAGGAACAGGGAATGGAGCTATGCCTGTGGGAACCTGAACACGGGAGACAGGGAAGGGGGGAATCAAAGTACAGAATACAGTCTTGGATCACCAGCTTGTACCGTGAACTTTGTCAGGATGTTGAGAAATTGTTCATTGCTAACCTCTTTGGGGTGATTACTCGGTGCAAAGGAGAGCACCAGAGCAAATGCAGGGCTCCTGCTGGTGTGAGAGAGATTTAGGCAGTCAGAAATACAGAGCTATGAGGTGCAGGCAAAAACCTTCTTGTAGAACATTTGAGGAATTTTGTTTTGGACTTAAATTTATCTATTTTCCTGAGTTCAGTTATTCTGGTTGTCTTGTGGTGTGGGTATTTGGGGTAGCCATGTCGAGCAGCATGGGAACTCACCTTGGTTGAGCGCCAGCGATGGAGCATAAACCACTATTCCTGTGTAAAGGATCTGAAGGAGAAAAAGGTCATGATAAAAAACCACATGTATGTGAATGCTCAGTGATAAGGCTTCTATTTAGAGTGTTTTTTAGAGCAGAATACCAGATCCAGAGATACGTTTCGATCAGCTTGTATCGTACATAGCTTTCTGTTTCAGCCTTTACAAAATAAAAAACTTTTATTTAATTGTTTTCTGATGAAAGGACCATTATCTGTCTTGGTATTACTTATTTCACCCAATGCTAAGATGACTAATGACAAAAATATCCTAGTCAAATGGTTAGCATTGGGTGAAATAAGTAATACCAAGATGGCTAGATGACAAAAATATCCTAGTTAAATGGAAAGAGGAACTTTCAGAAAAACAGAAGCATTGATGCAGAGAGATCTTGAATTGATTTTGCAAATTTAACTTTTCTTGTTCCACTCAGTCCCTTTCAAAGTAGTTGACTCAATGCCCTTTGTGTGTATGTTCTGACAGAATTGAGGGAGAAACAAAGTCTTAAAGTCAATAAGCATTCAAATATATTGCTAAATTTGGAATTAATAAAACTGAATGAATGTAGAAAGCAATGTCTTCCAATATCCCATCAAATTCCATCTTTCCATCAAATACATTAGTTTTGTAGTCTTTTCTGAAGGGCTCTGCTGGGACTATCATGGGGCTGGGGGTACCAGGACATCCCCAGGAGATGCCATGTGCAACAGCTTTCAAACGGGGTAGCTTCATCTCAGTGTTATAAATGGGTAACTGGTGAACTGAATGTTCAGCTCATCTAGTACAGCTCATCTAGCTTTGCAAGCAGGAAAGAATCCACTCATTTGGAAAGAGAGAGGCTTCAAGAGAACATAAAGAGACCGAGAATTTGAGGTGCTATGAGCATACAGCACGACACCCAAGTGTCAAAGACATCAAAAATGGCATTTTTAACCCCAAACAGAAAAAAAAAAAGCTAGAAAGGTGTCAAAGACATCAAAAATGGCATTTTTAAACCCAAACAGAAAAAAAAGCTAGAAATCTAGGAAGGCAACCATTCTTTCTTTTTAATGTTCACAGTCCAAGTGAAAAAAAATTAAGAAAAAAAATAATACCCATTAAAACATTTCATTGTACAATATGTGCAGTCTGACATGAGTCCATCAAAAGAGATGTTGAGTGAAATTAACATAATGAAAGAGCCAATGTCATCTTACCGTCTGCACGATGTAGATCAATGTTGCAGCAAGACGGACAACCTTGTTAAATCTTAACTCCAAATACTAGGAAAAAGAGAAATCTTAGTCGATTGCACATGTAGCACCTGTGACACAGCTATTAACCTTCTGTTTGCCCTATGTAACAGCTTGCTATGCAAGTAAAATTACTGGCAGCTGGCACTACTGCTATGAGTAATGAACAGGAGAGCATGATTTTTTATTACGTATAGCAATAATTACCTTTTAAGAAATTTTCTCATCAGTAGAAAGTACTAGAGATTATATGTTGGGTTGTAGTATTCAATATCTACTTCCTATCAGGAATAACTGGAAAAGCCCAGGGGCTACAAGGAAAATAAACTTCCACTTTAAAGGAAAGTATATTCCAACTACACAAAGAGGAAACTTGAGGTAATTTCTAAGAGAAATAGCATTGACTTCTGTAGTGACAAAAGCAGTGGTGGAGCAGATGGAGGAGTAGCAACAGAGGCTTTCATAGTGCTTGAACTAAGCTGGCTTTCTCATATCCTGTGTCCCAGTCTAAAGCCAAATCTGTACATCCTCAGCAGGGAGAAGCAAGTGGCATTCTTATGGAATTCTAGGTAGATGTAGAGAGTCATTCCCAGCTATCACACAAGTGTGGAGGTGAGTAGATCTCTAGCCTCAAAAGCCCTGAGTCACCACCTGGAGTCTCTCTGTAGAGTAGACCAAAAAAAAAAAAAATTCAAAGCTGCATTGCTAACCCAGTGGCAGCCTCCTGCACAGCCTCAGGTGGGCTGGGTCTCTCCTTGGGCCATAGTCCCATGTGCTTCCCAGCAGACACCAGGCACAGGCTGTACAAGCCCCTCTGGTCCAAGTCCCTAGGCATAGTACTTCCACAGCAGTGGGTATCGGGCTCTTCTCTCAGGTAGCAAGTCATAGGACAAGAGGAAATGGCCTCAAGTTGCACCAGGGGAGGTGTAGATTGAATATTAGGAAAAATTTCTTCACCAAAAGGGTTGTCAAGCATTGGAACAGGCTGTCCAGGGAAGTGGTTGAGTCACCATCCCTGGAGATATTTAAAAGACGTGTAGATGTGGCGCTTAGGGACATGGTTTAGTGGTGGACTTGGCAGTGTTAGGTATACAGTTGGACTTGATGATCTTAAAGGTCTCTTCCAACCTAGACGGTTCTGTGATTCTTATTAATTTTATTCATGTTCCTCTTTCTTGTGTCTCTTGCATAATAAACCCCACAGTTTTCCATACAAATCAATAGCTGATTTATGTAACTTAACTTTTTTCTGAAAATAATTAATGGAGTCCTGCAGAGTCATCTTTCCAGCATGCTTGAAGGGACTCTGACTACAGTGACACCTGTGGTGGTTCAGGTGAGAGAAGTAATTAATTTTTTGATCTTGCATCAAAACCAGCTAGAAAATGCAGTTCCTTGTGGCAATAGGAACCTGTAACTGAAATATTTCCAAATATCCAGGCAGAGTTGTTTGACCAAAGCACCTCCCTCAGTTTGGACTTAGAGAACACGGGCAGCCTTGGTTACCAAGAAGCTCCTCATGAACTAACCTGGCTTTCTTAATCCAATTTTTGTTTAGTTGAAACTGCCCACAAACAGGAGCCAACAAATTTGAATAAAGTGACTAAAAGGATATTCCAAATGCTGAGAATCTGTCCTATGGGTTTGCAGATGACAAGGGCTGCACGCTGTGCTCATAGCAATAACATCACAAGGACTACTGGTATATTTTAATTATTACTTTTTTACCGCTTAACTGTCCTATAAAGAAAATAACATGTTCCAGGAAGAATGCCAGGCAAAAACTCTAGAAAATTCAGAGGTTGTTCATTTGATTTCTTAGAGAATCCCTGAATTAATTTTCCAGCCCTGACTTTTTGGGATTTTTGGGAGACCTGCCATCTTCTTCCTCTTTCTCTCTTCCCCCTGCTCACCTTTTTAGCTATCAAATAGTCCATTTTTATAGTAAATTGGATCAAATTGCCAGATCTAGATCAAGCTTGATTTGGACACAATTGAATTTTGTTCTGGAAGTCTGTCTTTAATACCCACTCTCTCAACCAGAGTGGAATAGTTATTTATAAGAACAAAAACATTTGGATAGACTTAAAATATTTTCCGTCTGTAACTTAATTTGGTGCTGGTATTTAAACCTGTCTTTGCTATATTTACATAACAGGAGCTCTGAGCTTAATTTGTGCTTTCAACTTATGCAATATAAATAACTTGTTTGAATTAATGCAACCAGTTAGTAAAAAATATTTAACGTATCAATACAATTTTTCTGTAAAATAATGCAGAAAATCTTCTGACAGATTTTTTCTGTAGAAATATCTATCTACATGATGTGCATACATGAGAGCAGTGCCCTTTTTTATTATTTTTACTTACCTCATAAGTGCTTGTAATGCCAGATCTGTAAAATACAGGTAGAAAAAGTTCAGCAGTAAAAAAGATGACAAGCGCATACGAAAGAAAGAACAGCACAAAGGATGCCCCGTAGCGATAAACTTCAGAGGGTGTCCCCAGAACGGTGACTGCTGACATGAAGCTTGATGTGAGAGAGAAAGCTATTGGCCCACATGTCATCTGCCTACCACCCACCAAAAATTCCTTAGAAGTTTTCTTTTTCCTCTCTTTAACTGCGAAAAAGACTCCAATGCTAGCACTTACTAAAAACAGTGCTGCAAAAACAACATAGTCCCAAGCCACAAATTTTTTCACTTCTGGAGCTACAAAGTTTGACATAGCACCAGTTGGGCAATTCTCCGATGGAAAATTCTGTTCTTCTCTTGCTCTAAACAGATCGACTTAGTTGACGGCAAAGTAGAAGCTTATCTGTAGCTCATCAATGACAAATATTCAGCTTGGAGACTCGTTTCTTTGTAATCCAGTTCACCCCTGAGGAGGCAAAAAGAAAATAAACTAGTAAAAGGTGAGTTAGGAAGGTGCTGAATGCACTTAGACCCTAGTGCTACTGATGCTTCTGTCAAGGAGGCTGGAGCAGGGGACTTAGCTGTGAAATCTGTAGTACGCTCCCTTTTTATCTGTGAGATTTTAATTTAAGGTTAAACATTAGCCTGGCACGTTGACTTGATCTGACTCCAAGCATTCTAACCTCTCAGCATTTTTAAATAATAAAGTGAGAGCAATAAAGAAAGAAATAAAGGAGAGCAAAATGAAGGAAAGCTCCGTTTACGGACCTATGACCCCACTGATAAGTTTGCTTTCAGAGGAGCAATTCCCTCATATCGTTAAAAACTAAACTTGGACATCAGTGATAGGATTCAGAATTGTCCTTTGGCACTCCAAGTATGCTCCGTGGTAGACCCATGGAAGTTTAGGCTGCTTTAAAGAGCTGGAGCCTTTAATGGTTCAAAGTAGCTGTGGTGGCTCCCCCTCACCCAGCCTTGGTGTATTTGGGAGCCCAGCAGGCCTCCGTGCTCCACTGAGGATGACTTTCAGTTAGCAACTGTCCACTATTAACAGGAATTTTAATTATAGCTTATACAGGTCCATGTGCAAGGTGGCTTATTTTATTTATCCATGTACAGCTTGGTCAGACCTGTAGGACAAAAGGGCCAAAGAGAAGCAAATCAGAAGGCAGCAAATCTTTCCTCTTGTAAGTATATCTTAGCATAATTTTTTGAATTCAATTAATTAGGTTTTCCTTGTGTGGTGGGGGTTTTTTGTATGTGTTTTGGTTTTTTTTTTAATAAGTATGTACTTGTTTTATCTCGATCTATGTCATGACAATACATTTTCCAAAGAAGCAGGCAATGACTTGTCATTGTGAAGGATTAACTTGTACAAATAGGGAGTGTGTGTGTGGTCACAGCCCTGAAGGAAGGAATTGAAAGGTGGAGCGTACATTTTGGAGACAATAAAGAGATGTGGTAACCCTGGGTAACCTTTAGTAGCAAAAGTCCTTTTCCCATCCATCTGCTCAGGAGAAAGAGCAGTACATGTACAGCAACCTTCAGTGCTTAGCATGGAGTCAAAGCAAATCTAGGAGAGCCTATGGCTGGAACTGACTTCTTCTGTCCATATGCGCAGTAGAGACTGTGAAATTTTTGTGATCAATTTTGGTGAGACCAAGTGTGGAAGGGGGAGTTTAAAAGTCTATTGCTGCTGCAGAATGTGAATTTAAAAAAAAATAAATAGTAAAAATTCAAAGATACCTCCTAGAAGGCACTGCTTTGATTAAATACTTTTAGTTTAAAAAAGTGTGAAATCCTTTTTGTGAGGTATGATCCAGCGCTCTGTGAAAGCCTGGATATCAAATAAAGGCACATCAGTTGCCACAGTACTTGTTTGTGTGCTGTAACCTGCGGGTAGTGCGGTGGGGGGACCAGATGAGAGAGCAATAAACCATCTTGCATTACTTTGGATCAGTCAAAGTGAGCCATTATAGGTAAATGCTCTGTAAATTCTCATCCAACCATCACGCAGTAATTTATTTATCCAAGTATACCCCATTTGCTGGTTAATATTTCTCTTTTGTACAGAACAAATGTCTTAAGGTGGTGTCCACTCTCAAAAAAAGCAGCGACTTTTACTTTCCAGGTATTCCTCTGCTTTTGGGTGTTGGTTTTTTCCTTTTATTTTTTTCTCCTTTTATTTTTCCTCCTCAACCACGTAAGATGTTTTAATTCATACCAACAGAGTCTGATTAATTAAATGTCTCTGGTAATGGTAAAAGCCATGCTATTACAATGGTGAGGTTCTAGAGTCAACTATCAACCCAGGCTGGCAGGAGGCTAATTTAATGGGGTATGAATGCAGCACGTAGGGCTGACCAGGCCAACCACGTGGGTGCTTCTTCCCACAAACCACAGCCCATCGCTACCTCAGTCACGACAACGCCAAGGGAATTCACAAAAAGCTGCAAAGAAACAAACTTGAGGGTCTTTCCTCTTAAACTCGAGGCACTGAGCTGCACCGTGTAAATAAGACTGCATCAGTCTTACTTTGCTGAGAGGGTGGAGAACTGTTTGTTGGGGCCTGGGATAAAAATTCGTTTTAAAAGTATGAAAAAAAAAATAAGTTCATCTGTGTCAAGAAGGTTTCAGCGCTGGTCATGTTACCAGAGAAAGTCTAAGTGGAAGATCCCTGTAACTTCCATTCTAGGAAACATAAATGTAGTGTAATATATTATTACTGGCTTGAATAGGTTTTTTTAAATGACCTGTTTGCCATCAGTTAGCACTGCTAATTAGCAGCTGGGCTAACTGCGCTGTCACATAGTAATGAATAAAGCTGCCTGTCAACTCACATGGGCTCAGTGCATAATAATTTGGGTTGGATTCCAAGAAGCTTTTCCAAACAGCAGAATTCCTATTGGCATAAATGTAAGCCTACAGAGATTTTTTTTATTATTATTATTATTCTTTTAAAATTATAAATGGTCTTTCTTGCAGGAAAGTATTTTTTGGATTATAGTATTTTACATAGAAAGTAGGGAAAAGCTAATGGGATAATAAACTGGAAATCAAGTTAGAAATGTAAATTTGTATATTATTCTATAGCCCTCTGATAGTCTTTCATCATAGCTTCATGGTATTGTTCAGGGTAGCTATTTTTGCTAACTCTTACATAGAATAAAAATACTATACCTTAGAAATACAACTTCTGAAGGAGAAATATTACTTCAAAATAGCATGAAAACGCTTGTTATTCTGTCATGATGATGTTTCTTAGCTGGTAATTATTGAAATTTTTATTTCCTTGAAATAATAAGGTTTTGTATTCTATTTGTGAAAACTGCTGTGAAATTAGTGTTAGCCAGGGTAACCAAAGGAAGAAGCGTGATTATGGTGTTTCCTCATCTTCTAGGAGATTAACAGCTTTCAGAGCTTTAATTTGCTGAGTCCTTTTACTTTCTCTCCCTATTAGCCTACGATGTCAGTTAGATATTAATGTAATGATAAGAACAGTTTCAAACTGAAAAATCTGCCAGGTTTTGGTGCCCTTGTGCTGCCCACATGGGATGGCATCACTTTGCATAACCATGGATGACGTTCATTGGGTTTAAACCACTCACTTCAAGGTCACATTTGACCATCCTCAATGACTAACACAGAGGTAGCTTTTTCAAAAGCGGCTAGCACTTAAATTTTCTCAATGTGATGCTTTATAGGTAGATTTTTAAACAGCAAGGTGATATTACTTGCAACTGCTCTTCATAAACCTCTATAGTGCTTGCTAATGAAGCCTATTGATGACAGGACTTCAAGGCTTTTGAGCAGAGAAAAGATGACCAGAGAAGAATATATATAATATGTATAATCATTGGAAATATATAAAATGAAGAATTTTCAAAGAATTATATTTTAACATTGTGGTTTAAGTTGGCAGTATCTTTTATCCCTAGGTTTTGCTAACAGTTTCACAGGTGGGAGCATGTGAACGAAGACAGTTTTTCATCAGTAATTTGGTTCTTTGTTTGGAATTATATCCTGTCTTGAATAACCTGTGTGCATTACCTGCTTTTATGCATTTCAGTAAGACCTTTTCAGTACTTCAGTTATGTATTTTGATATTTATTTGGAGAGGGGATAAATACATTTGCTCAATAAATGTAGTCATGTAGGACAGTGATTTCTCAGGCTTTTCTGCAGTGGCCTTTCTGCTTCCATTAACCCAAATTCTAGCTCTGACCCTTTTCCATCTGAAAAGGGAAACGATGACACAGTGATTTCTCAGGCTTTTCTGCAGTGGCTTTCTGCTTCCATTTACCCAAATTCTAGCTCTAACCCTTTTCCATCTGAAAAGGAAAACAATGAATTTGTCGTAAATTTCTACTGTAATATAAATATTTCAAGTCTTGCCATATCAGTGCTTACATAGATTCTTCAAATTTCAATTCAGATTTCAGTTTGGGTGAGATTTTTCCAGTAAAAACTAGGGCCCCTTTGGAGAGTGAACATGAGCTTAGTAGAATTCAATATATGCAACTATGTTTGGTGATTATGTCAGCTGACATAAACTCCTGAAGCAAAACTTTGCATGGTTTTTTGGGTTTCGGTTGTGTTGTTTAGGTTTTTTGGGTGTGTTTGTTTTTTTTTTTAATAATCTGAAATTTTCCTCTGGAACACAGTTCCTAAACTAATTTAGGGAACTGATGAATATTTAAGGATTCCTTCCCATATGGTACCAGTCAATTTGTGTCTGTCCATTATTGATAATGGAAAGAATGGAAATCTTTTGTGTAAAGTAATGGTGAGTAGGGGAGCTGAGGTCCCTGTAACTTCCATTCTAGGAAACATAAATGTAGTGTAATATATTATTACTGGCTTGAATAGGTTTTTTTAAATGACCTGTTTGCCATCAGTTAGCACTGCTAATTAGCAGCTGGGCTAACTGCGCTGTCACATAGTAATGAATAAAGCTGCCTGTCAACTCACATGGGCTCAGTGCATAATAATTTGGGTTGGATTCCAAGAAGCTTTTCCAAACAGCAGAATTCCTATTGGCATAAATGTAAGCCTACAGAGATTTTTTTTATTATTATTATTATTCTTTTAAAATTATAAATGGTCTTTCTTGCAGGAAAGTATTTTTTGGATTATAGTATTTTACATAGAAAGTAGGGAAAAGCTAATGGGATAATAAACTGGAAATCAAGTTAGAAATGTAAATTTGTATATTATTCTATAGCCCTCTGATAGTCTTTCATCATAGCTTCATGGTATTGTTCAGGGTAGCTATTTTTGCTAACTCTTACATAGAATAAAAATACTATACCTTAGAAATACAACTTCTGAAGGAGAAATATTACTTCAAAATAGCATGAAAACGCTTGTTATTCTGTCATGATGATGTTTCTTAGCTGGTAATTATTGAAATTTTTATTTCCTTGAAATAATAAGGTTTTGTATTCTATTTGTGAAAACTGCTGTGAAATTAGTGTTAGCCAGGGTAACCAAAGGAAGAAGCGTGATTATGGTGTTTCCTCATCTTCTAGGAGATTAACAGCTTTCAGAGCTTTAATTTGCTGAGTCCTTTTACTTTCTCTCCCTATTAGCCTACGATGTCAGTTAGATATTAATGTAATGATAAGAACAGTTTCAAACTGAAAAATCTGCCAGGTTTTGGTGCCCTTGTGCTGCCCACATGGGATGGCATCACTTTGCATAACCATGGATGACGTTCATTGGGTTTAAACCACTCACTTCAAGGTCACATTTGACCATCCTCAATGACTAACACAGAGGTAGCTTTTTCAAAAGCGGCTAGCACTTAAATTTTCTCAATGTGATGCTTTATAGGTAGATTTTTAAACAGCAAGGTGATATTACTTGCAACTGCTCTTCATAAACCTCTATAGTGCTTGCTAATGAAGCCTATTGATGACAGGACTTCAAGGCTTTTGAGCAGAGAAAAGATGACCAGAGAAGAATATATATAATATGTATAATCATTGGAAATATATAAAATGAAGAATTTTCAAAGAATTATATTTTAACATTGTGGTTTAAGTTGGCAGTATCTTTTATCCCTAGGTTTTGCTAACAGTTTCACAGGTGGGAGCATGTGAACGAAGACAGTTTTTCATCAGTAATTTGGTTCTTTGTTTGGAATTATATCCTGTCTTGAATAACCTGTGTGCATTACCTGCTTTTATGCATTTCAGTAAGACCTTTTCAGTACTTCAGTTATGTATTTTGATATTTATTTGGAGAGGGGATAAATACATTTGCTCAATAAATGTAGTCATGTAGGACAGTGATTTCTCAGGCTTTTCTGCAGTGGCCTTTCTGCTTCCATTAACCCAAATTCTAGCTCTGACCCTTTTCCATCTGAAAAGGGAAACGATGACTTTGTCGTAAATTTCTACTGTAATATAAATATTTCAAGTCTTGCCATATCAGTGCTTACATAGATTCTTCAAATTTCAATTCAGATTTCAGTTTGGGTGAGATTTTTCCAGTAAAAACTAGGGCCCCTTTGGAGAGTGAACATGAGCTTAGTAGAATTCAATATATGCAACTATGTTTGGTGATTATGTCAGCTGACATAAACTCCTGAAGCAAAACTTTGCATGGTTTTTTGGGTTTCGGTTGTGTTGTTTGGTTTTTTTGGGTGGTTTGTTTTTGTTTTTTTTAATAATCTGAAATTTTCCCCTGGAACACAGTTCCTAAACTAATTTCGGGAACCAATGAATATTTAGTTTTTTTTAATAATCTGAAATTTTCCTCTGGAACACAGTTCCTAAACTAATTTAGGGAACTGATGAATATTTAAGGATTCCTTCCCATATGGTACCAGTCAATTTGTGTCTGTCTATTATTGATAATGGAAAGAATGGAAGTCTTTTGTGTAAAGTAATGGTGAGTAGGGGAGCTGAGGAAGATGCTTTGCTTATATCCTAGAGACAGAGAGTATTAATCAAGCTCACAAAAGCGATCAAATGTCTGAAGAGAACATGTAGGGAGCTTTTTAATATTCTCTTCTTCAAATACTGAATTTTTCTTTTTTCAAAATACTGAATTTGACAAATGCATTTCACATATTTTGTGTCTTTTTATCCTAAATGATATACACAATGCACTTCATGATCAAGTCAGACAATGTCTTCTAGTTTGTACACAAACTGGCATGTATTCACAACCTGCTACACCAGTATTTTGAGTACATTTCTTGGTGGTGTTATGAGTCTTTGGTATGATTCTTATTTCTATAGCAACTCCAAAATATCGACTTTTCACAGTCAAATATTGGTAGCTGTACTTGCATATTGCACTGTTCTGGAAATAATTTTTTCTTCTAACTGCACCTTTTCTTGATATGAGACCTTTCCCTTTGGAGTAAATACCAATTTCAGGGGACAGGAGTCATCCCTTTCTGAGACCAGACTAGCATCATGTAGTCTGATGCTTGATGATCATACCATGAGAATTTTCACTGGTTTCAGCTGAGTTAGTCTGTCAAATATTTTTGTCATGAGTGACAGATCCAGGACCTGAGCCTTGATCACAGACTGATCATTAGTGCTGACAAGAAGTAAAAATGAGTTTTGATTTTCTAAATGGCTTAAAAATTTTGTAGCTTCTGCACTCACTTTTGGTGCTTGAGTTTAATATTTGAGTCTGAGACTTTTTCATTGTTATAAGAGTCATTCTGGAAGATAATATCAAATCACACATAAAATTGGATATTGATTTGTTGGTGCTGCTCCAAATGCTTAGATCTATAAATATTAAAATACACCTGATTTAACTTGCAAGATCAAGGTCTCCTTGTGGGTGCATACGTTGTATAGTATCCATAAAGAGCAACAGCCTCTCTTAATAGCATTATAAAAAAAAATATTGCATCTATTTCTCTAAGTAAATCCTTTCTAACACCTCGACCAGAAAGTTCCTATATTTAGTACACACTGGTTTTCACTAAAAAGCATTAAAACTGCAGCTGTCAGGTAAATACCTGTGCAGTACTGAAGTATTTGAAAAATATTTTTTCCTCCTGATAATGCAGATAACAGGATCAAGCCTGGAAATAAAGTGTTTAGTTATGTAGTAGATGTGTTTTACTCTACGCTGTTATGGAATTATTTTTCAGGTTCCTTCTCAATATTTTTCAATATAGCGCTGTGAAAAATTCATAGAAATAGGCACTGGAGGATTTAAGTCATGCTTGACTAGGTGGCTGAAAAAAATAGTAACTACACCACTGAGGAAAAGTATATTTCTGGAGCACAAAATACACTGAAAATCAAAGGTGTATGATTCAAAAGTCTCTGTTAAACTTATGGGTCATTATCTTTCCTTGAGGGTGGACTTTGCCTTTTCTTAAGAGGCTCCTCTTTAATGATTACTCGTTCCTCAGAAAGACATGTTCAGTTATCAACACAAAGATCGTTATAACCAAGTAATGTGGGGAACTGGAGGTATTGCTTATAGTTTCAAAATAGATCATTCCCCAGGGACACAGAGTCCTTCCCGTGGGATTGCTCTTCCCCAGCAACACCAGGTCACGGCAGGGACTGTACCTGGTGGTGAAGTCTTATCCCACCCCCCTGCTTTGTTTTGCAGCTTGGGATGCAAAGTTTGCAGAGTTCCTTGCAAACCCGTTTGCAGGCTTTGGAAGCACGGCCATTTGGGCTGTACAGAGGTGGATTTTTATTGCATACATGCTTAAGGTTTAAAAAAAAAAGTCTGGTTAGCACTGAGAACTGGATTCTCTTATGGGCACAAGCTGGAGCATACTGAGTTCCATTCAAATATGAGGAAAAACTTCTTTATGGTGAGGGTGACCGAGCACTGGAACAGGCTGCCAGGGAGGTTGTGGAGTCCCCTTCTCTGCAGATCTTCAAAACCCACCTGGTCTTGAAGTCCTGAGTGATGTGCTCTGGGCAACCCTGCTTTAGCGGGGGAGTTGGACTAGAAGATCTCTAGAGGTCCCTTCCAACTCTGACAATTCCGTGATTCCACAAAGCAATCTGAGGAGCTGCATGAGAAGGAAGTGCTAATCTGAAACACTAGATTTGGAATAATCACATTCTCAACAACAACAAAAAAAGTTTTTTAAACTGACATATGTCAGTTATCATTTACCTCTCCCAACCTGTAGTGCAGTGGAAGAGGGTCCCTCTCTACCGTGTGGCTGCAGTTTCCCAAGAACCTGAGCCATCCTCACAGCTCCTCCAAGGGGCCACACCAGCCACCCGGTGTGCAGGGCAGCAGCCTGGCTTTGCTCCTTCAGCTCCCTTTACTTTTGTAGAGGGAAAGTAGCTTGCTACTTATCTACCCAGGGTAATGATTCATTTTCCAGGAACAGCACAGATATGATGTACAAAGATGTTTTTATCCAAATGTCAGTAAAAATAAATGATCAGATATTGCAGTCAAGACCATAAGCTGAGTAGCCCATGGTCCATGGCAGTAGCTCCATGACAGGTAGGAGCTGGGTGGAGGTGCTGGGATATTTGGTACTGACCTGGTTGTGAAACAGAACGAGTCAGAAAGACTGCTATACTTTTGGTGTGGACACCAAGGAGATAGATCATGTCTATTTTCCACTTAGACACTGCAGTAAATACTCCTTAAAAGGTGGGATTGGGGAACATCCCATCCTGTTTTGGAGTGCTCCCCAGCTTTTATCTGTGACATGCCTCGTACGTTCTCCATTCTGCTGTCTAGCTGCTGTTGCAAGTTCTCAGGTTTCAGGGGAAGCTTCCAGAACCAGATTTCCTTTTTTTTCTTTTTCTTTTTTTTCTCCTGGTTTTGCCAGTGGAGGTGTCTGTGTGTGAGAGAGGGAGCACGCACCAGGGTGAGCACAACCGAGGGAAGGGAAGGAGACGGATCGAGGGAAGGCAGGGCAAGGCTGCGCTGGGGAGATTCATCCTGAATCAGCTATTTCAGATTCTTGCAGGGAAGAGCAGTGTATTAATAACAGGAGGAAACACAACATATTCCTGTTTGGCTTACAGGTAGAACTAGCTTTGCATATTAAGGCGGTTAAGTTGGATTTTTCACTTCATTAGCTTAGAACAAGTTAAGGGGTAGTAAAACTTGCGTACTGACAGAAGGATGAGCCATGATCCCAGCGTATCTCATCAAAAGACAGCGGTCAAGGACTGAACAAAATAGCAACCTTACGGTCTAGTTTGTTTTAAAATGAGGATGAGGTACAGCACAAGTAAAGCACCTTAGATGCCGATCACAAAGCACTTCGGGAAGAACGTAGCAGCTGGGAAGGAAAGAGGGAGCTGAGATCTCACTGCAGGTGATTTAAGGATAAAGCAGCACAGAGTGCACTTTAAAAGGATGAAAAAGTAATGTGTGCTTCAATGTTTCTGTGCCGTTAAAAGCTTCAGAAACCAAAGTCATCTGTGTTGGTCTTCAATTGTTAATAAGTAGTAGAAATACTGCCTCAACCTGCAGGAAGCAAAACTGTTTCACAGCAAGCACAGGGATAGAAAGATGATGCCTGCTTAACGGGAGCGCTGTTAATGGTCCGAACAGGAGGGCTTTGCTGTTCAAGAGTATCTTTAATGAGCATGATTATAATGAAGCTGAGGATCACAACCCTTCACTTACCCGCACGTTACCCTACTAAAGGGGAAATTCAGGCACTCCCTGAGGAATTAAGCTGTTTAACACTAATTTGGCCTGGCATCTTTCCCCAGATTAGAGGTTTCATGCACTCCAACGAACTTGTGTTATACAAAGCACCTCTTCCCGCCTCACAGAAAACCCAAATCAAAGGAAGACTTTTTTGGTAGGGCTTGGAGATCAATCATCTTTAATAATTCTTTATTTATTGTATCACTTTCTCTTTTCTTTCTTCATATACTTCAAAGGGATCTCTCCATCCTGTTTTGCCTGTATAATTTCACACTTAGGAACTCAAGTCCTTATCTTCATAAAGATTACAGTGCAATATTACTTTTCTGCAAAGAGAATAGCTACTCAGATATTGTAACTACTTAGATACTGCTGATTATCATTGTATTCTGAAAATTATGAAACATTCTTTTTTTTTTCCTTAGCTTAAAATAAGATAAAATAATAAGAGAGAAAGAGCTGGTAATAGTTAAAATAATCCAGTGAAAAAATTAAGTTAATAGATAAATACTTGCATGCGACTATACAAAGCATTTCTCTTGAGAGAATCGGGTGGAAGAGCTGACCTGCTTTAGTCTTGTCTCTGATTTGTGTGTGGTGGGGCATGGAGTAAGAAGGAAAGGAGCCAGTCCTTGGTTTTTCTGTAGGTCTTTGCCCTGGTGGATCTTCTCTCCCATCTTGCATCTGAGGGCCTACAGCTCTTACTGCTTTGCTAAAATTTCTTAATCAGTTTAAATTCAGGCTTTTGTACTGACCTTTACTTGGGCTATCTTTAAGGCTATAGAAAGCTTCTCTTCTTACCCTTCCCTGAAGGACCGAAAAGCGGAGGGGGCGAGGGGGGTGGAACTTTTGGAGGGTACCGTGAAATAATATAATGGAGGAAATGTATTTGGGTTAATGGAAAACAGACTTTGCCCCACGACAGTAGGTAGTAGGCGAGTTCATGTGTGGTGCCACGTTAGCCTGTTTTCGTAAGAGCTAAGTGTGTGCTCTGCACCTCATGCAAAGCTGGACGTGTGATGTGCTGCCACAGCAATTGCTCGAAATCAGGCAAAGGGACATCATAACAGCATGAATAGCTGTAAAAAAAAGTCTCTGGAATTTGCTTATGCGAACAATTACTCCTACATCTGTTTGTTCTTTTTGATAAATCGCTCAGCTTTTTATGTGCTGTTGACTCCAGTATAGCAGGGACACTTTTATTTTACTTGTTTTGGGAAATGAGAGATGTAACTTGGGGGTAACTTGAGGAAATGTGTGCCCTGCTTATCTGGGGGTAGAGAGTGCAGGCGGGGGAAGAAGATTGCATTTTGGCTGCAGACTCAAGGGAGGGTCTCAGGACAGGTCTCACAAGGACCCCAGCTCACAGCAGGACCAGGTGGTCTCAGCAGGGTGAGCCATGAAGTATCTCAGGGATGCCCCAACTATCATGAACCACAGTGAAGGAAATGAAACCTCAGCTAGAGGGCACACATCAGCAGCCCTTTTTATTTCCTTTAAAAGTCAATAATTAAGAGCTCCAGGATAATAACAGAAGTGAGCATCTTCCTGATGCTGAAGAGGAGCGTTTGCGGGGTACCTGGGGCTGTGCCCACAGCCCGTCAGCCCTCGCCCAGCATGTGGGCACTGGTGTGTGGGTTGGCTTGGGATCCCCAAATCTCAGCAGTGGGGCTTTGGGCTGGGGTCACACGCTCCGCCAAAAATTCTGATTTAAATCAAAGCCAGTTACAGCAAAAATTAGGGCTCCATTCTGCGTTTACTGAGCTGCTGCTACCTTCCCTGCTTGATGCCTGCTGAAGTTTTTCTGTCACTGGGAACCTAAAAGGAGATAAATTGTGTTGTTGCCCAGGTAGCAGCTTAAATCACAGAGGTTTTGCTCCATCGTTTATTGGCGATACGTTTCTTTTATGCTGGCAAACGGGGCAAATATCATATTGTGTATGACTGTGTCTGTCTTATTATATAAAACATAATTGACTACCTGGTTCCCCTCCTTCCATTTTGTGCATCCCTCTGTGCATATATGTCTGTATAAAAACTATATATCTATGTTTCTGAATTAGAGGGGCCGTGGAGCTTTGGTGTGTTTTTCTTCTTCCATTCATCATGTTGGTTTTATTTGAGATTTTTATTTTTTTTTCCTTGAATATCAAAATACCGAGGGGTGGTTCTCAGAGTAAGCTGCAGGGAGTTGAATGTTATTTTTATTCAGTCTGAGTCATTTATTCATTTGAAAACTTGACTCTGAGTACACATGTTGAACAGTTTTGGAAAGCTAACCCCTGAAGTTAAGCCGGGAAAAGAAAAATATTATGATAGTAGAATGTGGTCTAGGAATGGTAGTAAATTAGACATTGAAATTAAGAACACTGGAAATAAACTTAGGTTCAGCAATAAATTCTGGAACTAAGTGTTTGCTATGTATGAACCCCTACAGTGGAAAAGCTGCAGTTTTAAATGCAGAATATATTGCTCAGGAGATATGAGGTTCTTTTTCCTTACGTGACAAATGAAGCGTTTTAAACGCATCCTTTAAGAAGAAAAAATTCTCCTTTTATCTTATTTTATGTAAAAGAGAACAGGAGATCTCTGTTGCATCTTTGCTCTATGGTGCCTTGATGGACAAGCAGCTGAAAAATTAGAAATGAAATAAATCTTGCCTGTCTACTGCAGGCTTGAGAATATATCCATTACTTTGCTTCTATTTTGTGTTCCTCTTCAATCTGTGACAGGGTAGCTGAAAAGTTCAGGGTAAGTCTCTTGCTGTCTGGAGTCTGATAACTTAACAGCTGAAGAATTTTGGACATTGGGACGGCAGGAATTGTTTTTCATCCTTCTGGTTTTTGCAGCTCATCTTGCTGCTTTTCCCTCTTGTACATACTGCACCCAGTACAGAGTAGCAGTACACAGATTTTTTGGATAATCTGTTTACTTCTGTCATTTGGGTTTTTCCTTGCTTGTTTCAGAGGCTGGTTGTTTTGTTTTGGGGATTTGTGGATTTTTTGCTTTGGGTTTTTGGTTTTTATTTATTAACATGTTTGTTGGTTTATTTTCGGTGTTGTATTGCACTGTAACATCTGTGGAACAGCAACTTTCTATTTGGAGGAGTGAAGGGAAAAACAAAAGAGAGGCAGCTGTCTCTTTTGGGTTTATTTTTCGAGTAGGGTTTGTCTGCGGGTGAGGACTTGGAAACAGGATTTCCGATTCGATGCCTCACTCCTGCCGACTGGCTGCGTGGCTCTGGATTAGTAATTCAGGCTTTTATTTTCTTTTTCCACAGGAAAATAAAAAAGATCAGATGCTTAACTTGAGATGTTGAAAAAGGCATGACTAACCTGCCTTTTAACAGGTAGCCAAAAGTTACTGCATCTAGTGGTGCTGCAGGGGGCAACATTTTCAGATGGGACCAGATCCTTCTTGTAATGCAAAAAAGGCTGTGTTGCTGTATCCCTACTCTTTTTCTCAGCTCCATCAACAGATTTTAAATCTTTGATTTTTAACTTTAGGACAAGATGTAGGATACTTTGTTCCCAAAATGTTATCTAATCTGGTAATTAATTATGCTAATATAAGGGAGCAGTCACAGAAGTGCTGTTCCTCTTAACTACCGCATCATGAGGTAAACATTTCTGAATGAGATGTCCGTAGTTCCTTATCATTTTTCTCCAGAAGGCTTGGTGACTATGCACAGCTCCATAAGACAGAAACAGCTGATAACTGATGTCTCTGGAGGAGAAATGAGAGAGGAATAGTCCAGAAATGATAATACAGAAATTGGAACATAGCTGTATTGAAGGTTTGTTGGTTTAATACTGGTTTAAAATAAGTACCTGGGAATGAGTCAGTGTTTTCCCTTTGGGACTATGAGTGAAATTTTTAAGACAGGGTTTGATCTACTTTTATATTGATCTGACGGAGATTTAGGTGATGTGATTAAACATCATGCTTACAACTGATTAGTAGTAAGACTATTGGTCTTGCACTTTGCTTTCGTGTTTACATCACAACTTTCTCAGCAGTTGCCTAATTTAGAAGAAAGGACAGAAGGACTGTATATAGTTTATTGTGTTCAGACCTTTATAATTGGGTTATAATTACATCAATACCATTTTGCTGTTTGTGTTTCACAATGCTCACGTTTCTCCTGAACACTGATTATTTTTTTTTTGCTTTACCCAAAGACTTGTATTGCATCTCAGCTACAGTTAAACCTTAGGGAAAAATACATGTTTCTGTCACCTCTAACATCTATGAGCTATGACAGTAGTTTCCGCAGCACAGGAAGAAAGTGTGTAAGGAATATTAGAGTCTTTGGAGAGGGCTACTCTGTGGCGTATGTGCGTGTGTGCTAGGTGACCAGCCTCTATAAATTTATCTGGTAGGCATTGGTATGATTTACTCTGTTGGTATACCACATAAAGCAACTTCTGTATAAAGCCCATAGTGGACCCATAGCACTCAGTAGCTGCTGTTGTACACAAGAGATTGCTTCTGTCTTGTTTAGGGTTTTTCTCTTCTTCGTGTTTCGCTACAAAGCTGTGACATCCTGAAGGATTATGCTGCAGACAGAGTAGTTGCTCCAAGGTGAAGCTTGGGAGGAACCAACCCAAGATCTTGGGAAGAAGGCTGGGCAGGGGGCAGAGGAGGGTTTGCTGTTGGCTCTTACAGCCTCATCACAAGGTGGAGGGACTAGAGCAGAAACCAGAAGCCTCCTTGTTGGTGCACTGTTTTAAAACTGTGTAAGCAGGTTGTGGCAGCTGAGTTCCCGTATTATTTCCAGTTTTTATTAGATGAGAGAACCTCTCCAGCTCATACTTTACTGTCTAGTATCTACTCCCTCTTTATTTCTCTTCCATAGCAATACAGTCAGGCAATCTTCCTCCTCCTAAATCAGAGCCCGCGCCCTGTCTGAATGCAGACAAAACCTCCCCTTCCTACACGGATGATGGCTTCTTACTTAAATAGCAAAATTTAAACAAGGAAAAAAACCACACTTTTTAGTTTCATAGATTAAAGTGACTCCTCTTCTTTGGGACAACACAAGTCTATACAATTAATTGAAGTACAGCTGGTAATCCAGTGGTTTGGGGGTTGGGTTGATTTTTGGGGGGTGGAGGGAGGAGGAATTATTGTTAAGAATCAATACTCAGTGGCATCAGGAGAATTGGGGAGGGGGAGACTCTGTCACCTAATCCTCAAATTGAGTGTGTACGGTCTGTGATGCTTTCAAATACTTTGGACTCTAGACAGCCTTGAAAAATGTGCAACTAGCTGCAAAAAGTGTTATTGTGATAGGATTTTTCACAAATTCAGAGTCACAGGGTGAATGTTATACATAAGGAGGTAGATGAAGGATTGTTTTGTCTGAGTGAAATACAAAATTTACGGAAGGTGACAAGAAGACTGTAACATGGAGGACTGAAATCATTTGAATTTAAACGTTTAACACAGAGAAACCAAAATTAATTTAGGTTTTGGTAAGCAATAACCAGAAATTTGGTCAAGAATGGAACGTAGGAAGCTGTTCTAATATTAAATTCCTAAGATAACTTTAAGGTAATGCATACATCTGATGCTCAGTGAGAGATTTTATGTGGCTATTTCTGTTCCATATGAAGTTTCCTGGAAGAGGGCAGGCAATGCCCCACACCTCTTCATCCCCTCTACTGGACTGAAATCTTTCAGGAGATTGCTTTCCTTCTAGGGAATCAGCTGCCTGGATTTACCATGTGATGATGTGAAACAAAAGGAAAAATATTTCCTAAGGCAATCTCAGGAAATGTTTGGAGGGAAAAAAATTACACATAATTATCTTCTATAGCACCTCAGTTTGGAAAAACCGGGAACATATCCTCAAGATATCTCAAAATGAATACTCTTGCCCAATCTCATAAACTCTGAATTCTTCACAGTTTTAGTTCAAACTCTGCTTTCGTTTAGGTCCTGTGTAAGTCAGTAGGAAACATTCTGAAAACAATGTAATGACTTTTTAATTCCACAGACTGATGTGCACACTATTGTACTCAGTGCCACAATAAATGTCAGGATACATTATTTTGATTGAGAGACAATGGTATTTTAATCAATTGCACAGTCCTATATGCATAAGTAACTATAAATCGAGTATTTCTCTCAATTTTTACCAAATGAATAGCCAAAAAATCAGTGACATTCACCACAGGAGCAAGTTGACAGTGGTGGTTACCGTACTTTGGGGGTGATTTTGCAGCTGAAATACATTCTTATAAATGCATGCTTTTCTCCTGCTCAACATAAACATATCACATCTGCTAGTTATTAATTCTTGGTATTTTTCATAGGCTACTACACTGTTTTAATCCGTCAGTGGATGAAACTCCTGGTATTAAATCTCACCCTGATGAGGAAAATCCAATGCATCAAACCATAATCAAACCATCAAACTTTGGAGCATATGAAAAATATCCTACAACTTAAGATGTTGTCTTTATTCTTTTACTACTTCGTCATGTCCCTTTTTCCCTTTTTCTCCTACTTGTCTCCAGTCATTTTTTTGCCTTTATGAAAGTTGTAAATTCTCTAGGGAAAAGAACTCTTATTGTTTCCCACAGTGGCAGGGCTTCAGTCCTGACTATAATTGTACGTTTATATTCAAGTACAATCTTAGTTTTAAGTATTTGGGTTTAAAAAAAAAAACACAAAACAAACAAAAAAACCCCACCAAAACAAAACAAAGAAAAAACCTCCCCAAAACAACATAACAACAAAAAAAACCCACTTCAAAACTAACAACAGAAAACACCAAAACCCCAAAATACACAACCACCAAAACACCCGTTTGATGCATTGAATGGAAGTATATAATCACTAGTGAAAATACCAGAAAACAATTATGTCTAGTAAAGAACAATGGCCACATTTATCTCCTGCAACATTTGGCAAATGCACAGAGTCAAGGGTGGAAGGAAACCAGCACCTGTAGAAATATAAAGAGATCCTACAGCAGAGAACAAAGGAAGACACACAGCAATTGGGAGGGAATAAGTGTCAGGGAGGTCTCAGAAGTGAGTACAATTCAGGGTTTTTAAGACTGAAAAGTAGTTTAAAAACTGCTGACGAGTTCAAAACTGCTTATGAGCATGACTAAAACAGCTCTGGCAGAGCTGATGTGTTGAATTCATTAGAGCTCCACTCAGTTCCGCCAACTTTGCATCTACCTCTTCTGTCTTATTGTTGGTTTTTGTCTGTTCATTTTAAGAAAAACCTGTAAATCCAACTGAAATCCATTGGAGTCCTTACATGGACACAAGGAGGCCTGAGGTCCCATCTCACCATGCCTGAGATATAAATGATATCCTAAATTATTAAAACAAAGCAATCTGCAAGTCTGATTTAATCCCCAGTGTTATTGTTCAGTCTATACCTTTCATATCAGTAATGAAATTAGTCAAAGTGTCATTGGCCTTTTTCAGAAGAAGGAAATTAGAGCCTCCAGTGTCCCTTGCTCAGAAGATTTCACACAAAACCCCTTGAAATTCTTTCTCAAGGAACTCAGTAGTGTCCTTGATCCTGCAAAATTGTTTCCATACAGGACCCCTCGCAGTGGTGAATGTGTGTGGGTGCCACTTCTGTGAATATACATCACTTGCGTGAAGCAAGTGTAAGGCAAAACAGAAGGATCAAGGCAAGAGCCAGATTCCCGAGGAGCTGTGATTAAAATCCCATACAGGGTAGAGTATGGGGAAAAAAAGACTGCCTGGGTGCTTATAAAATTTACAGGGTCTCTTGTTTGAGGTGTTTTTTTCCTTTTGTGAGGTTAAGTTTTAGGGCAATGTCACCATAAAAGGAACAGTTGTGACCCATACTCTATGAAACTACTTACTGTACTTTTCACTGGGATTGTTTTAAATCACTGCTGTTTCTTTAAAACTCTGAGTGTTACAGATGGTGTTGTTAGGGTCATCAAAAATAACTGAAGCTGGAAAGTGTGGATGTGTGAGATGCCCTGCCAGGCAGGTTGCAAAATGTTGCTTGGTGAGCACTTTGTGGTTTACAATTAAAAAAAAAGAAAAGGGAGGGCCGGGGAGGGGTAGGTGGACAAAATAGAAATACTTTGTTATACAGTACTACAGAACAGTACCTGGTATTCATGTAGTTATAAAGTATAATGTCTCCTGAGAAATCTTCCGTGAAAGCTTTTGAAAAATGTTCATATATGAGTACAGCAAGCCTCAGGGTCAGTGTCTACATTACACATCTCTCCAAACCAATTCCAGATACAAAGTCATTGCCCAGGGAAAGCAAACTGGATGAGCTGATTGTGCCAGTCAAATTTCAAATGAAGGCAACGCGTTCCTGTGACAGGTCTACCTGCCGTTAACAGCTGACAGGGACTTGGAAAGCATTTAATCGTAGGCACTTCCCACGTTATTTCTGAAGGGTGTCAATATGATCCATTATTTTATTGCTCTGGAAAACTATGAGATGCAGAAAACATGTCAGAAATTTTGTTGGGCAGATGTCTTCCCTGAGTCATGAGACAGCTGTTTGTGTGTCGGGTAGATGTAGGTATGTGAATTTCCAGAATATCATACTTTTATCAGAGTATCCTTTAGTCTGCAGGCCATGATACATTTGTGTCTCTGGGATTCATATCCTTTCAAAGGTTGCAAGATGATGAACTCCAACAGATATGAATGCTGAAATCTGCTATTTTTTACCACCCTTGGCCAAGGTACTCAGAACTCACTGTTAGAGGTTGATCATTCAGATGTCAGAATTGGATTCCTCACTTGCAGCCCACTTACTAAAATGGTTTTGTCCTTTTAATTATTAATAAAAACACGGGGCTAAAGGAGATAGAAGTTGACTCCTTTTAGTAGTACCATGTAGACACACATAATATAAAAAGATATCTTCCTGTGCTAGTCTAGGCAGTTAATAATTCTTGTTTTTTCCAAATGCAGTCCTAGCTATAACACTGCTTGCCTGTGAACCGCTTGACTGAAAGAATTCCAAATCTAATCTTTGCGGTGTTGATTTTTTTTTTCCCTAATTTAATCTGCAAGGTAACATATTGCAAATGTTAGTTTCGACGTTATAAGAAAGAATGCATTGCTCTTCAACTTCCAAGGTGTTCATGCAGTTCTATTACATTAAACTTTGTATCAAGAATGGTTGTCACAGTAAGATCCAATCCAACTTAAACAAGATGCGTTCACACGCAGGAAATCTGCCTGGGTGGTCACAGCTGTTTGTGACATTCTTTTATTTACATATTTATCTTCTTCTTTACGATATTTAAACTGTTTCTGTTATGGCTCTAGCAAGGTATTTGGGAATTTTAGCGAACTTTGCATGCAGCTATTCCTCAATGCTTCCCTTTTCTGCACCAGAAACTAGGAGTTGTTAGGGAACTTGGCAACAGGCTGAAGCCTTCTCTTGACACCCACCCAGAAACCGTGCCACAGAAAACGGGAGCTTTCCCTCACGCTGTGAATAAAATGCTCAGCCCTTTGCAGCGTTGTGCCATAACGAGCAGAAGTCATTCTTCATGTTCCAGATGGTCCTGGCCTCATGTGTCATCTTCAGGTACAGGAACATAAATTCATTTTTCTGTCCTCTGTTCTAACAACTCCTTGGGCAGACAAAATAACCCAGCAGGAAATAAGACACCATGCTGAAAAATTGTCTGCCTTTTACAGTCCTCTGTCTGGAAAATAAATCAGGTAAGAAGAAAAACAGTAAATCAGGAACAGTGGGGACTTTAAAAAATGAAGTTAATGTTAATTGAGTTAGGAGAGGAGATTAGAGAAATGATCTTTCCTTCTCCATTATTTTTTTCTGTGGACTATTAAGTGACTTTTTCAACTCCCATCCTTCCACTCTTCATCTGGAAAAAAAAAATAGAAAAAAATATTACCGCAGACCTTGGAGATCTTAGCATACAGATCATGTAACCTGTTTTTCCAATTACATGAAACCCTTGTGTGTGTGTGCTGATGCAGATATGCACGTGTGCCTTAGGTTTAGAAGCAGATCACTTTTTCAGTACTCTATCTCAGTCTGTCTGAGTCTTGCAGATGAGAGCTGGAAATATAGTTTGTTCTTGCACACCAGGGCTTTGATTCTCCTGCTGCAGTAGACAAATCCTATTAAGGTTGATGGAGATTTACTGATGTCTTGATGGAAGGGAAATTTAGGTTTCTACCTTACTTGTTACGTGGATCTTAAAGAAGGGTTGAAGATTGGACTTCACGTGCAAGGGTGACCACAGGGCTTATTTTAGTTTTCTTGTGTACAAAAGGTAAACTTCATTATAGTAGTCCCAATTCTTTTTTTAGTCGAAAGCTTGTTGAAGAACCCCTCTTGACTGCTGTGACATTAAAGCAGCCTGGGTAAAGCCTTTGTTTTCTTTTAAAGGAGAAGATGGAACAAAGTGCTCTGTTGTCTCAAGAGGGACTGGAAATGTCTCCTGATGCTTTGAGACGCAAATCTATTTAATCTAAATTATTATTACAGATTAGAAGCCATGCTGTCCTGGGTTAAAAGAATCATAATGTTTATAAAGAAGGTTCATAACATATTTGTAAAACTGGTGCTGTCAAAATAGATCAGGCAGGAGATAATTCTATGCTGTAGCTGCTTCTTATAGCCATATAGCCATATCACTCAACTCATTTATCTTTCTGGTCCAAGCTTTACTAAATCTGAAACAATAAACTGAAATTATTTTTTCCCCTCCTCAAAAGTAATAATAACAGAACCTATGAGACACAATAAGAGTTTGTACTTTATTGGCTTCCAAGACCCTGATCTCATCTCAGGAGTGGTTTTTACTGTCCTTCCCCTGGGAAACACTGGGGTGTCCACAGCCACATGCTTCTTGGACGCACAAAACATTGTCCCAGCTCTCTGGGGCCAGCAGAATCTCAAATTAATAATTTTCACTGGTTAAGCTGGTTTGAAGTTTCCTATAGAGCAACGTGCTAAATTCACAACAATCTAAACAAGTAAATAAAGTTGAGTAGTGGTGGTCTAATGAAAACTTAGCATGTTACGTTCACTGCAAAAATGTCTCACGCCACTGTAGAAATGCTTGTGTTTAGCAGCAGCTCCTGTGTGTGTCTGGAAAACAGGACAATCTCAGAAAAAATTAGGGGAGGGACGAATCTTGGTTAATCAGCAAGTTTACAAGCATGATTGTCATGGGTTTTGAAAGGACATGGAGAAGGCAAAATTTGGAGGTAATGAAAACCAACAAGCTTTCCCAGTTCATATGAGGTTTCAGGACATTTAGATGGCTATAAATGTGGTACCAATATTTCAATAATTGCTGGGGAGTGGAGGGCCAGTTTGAAATGCTTCAAACCATCAATTTAACATCTGTATCTTATAAAAAGCATGGAAATAATACTTAGGGCAAATCCAAAGAGTACATATGTTGTAGTTATAGTGTAGCAGAAGACAAATGTTCCTTAAGAATGAGAAGTTTAGCTAGTTGTTGTGTTTTGTTTTTAATTGGTACATGCACTAAGATATAAATGTGTTGTAATTAATATTGGGTTTCAAAATGAGCCCAATAAGATTTCAGCATGAGAGACTTTCTGTACTGTGAACAGCAGATTAGGGACAGAGTGACACAGAACTAAATCACAGCTATCTCTTGTTCTAGCCTAGATGGTAACATACCCCTTCTCCTGGAATTTCACCCTGTCCTCATTAATGGCAAAATTGCTGTGAATATTAGTTCAGATTAGAAAGCATATTGTAATGAGAATATGTTGTGATCTTTCTGTACTCTCAATTTCAAATGTTAACAAGTTCTACACTTTTACTCTACAAGTTTGTTTTTAAATAACAGAATAACTGTAGCCACAAACATTTGCTTGTAGCTAATTAAGCATTGTTAGAGCTGTGGTTTGTGCTATCATAACTAATTACACTAACTAAATGGGAAACATATCTGCTGTATCATCCCGTGGCCTCTGCTATACTTCAAGAAAATGTGAGTTGCTGTGAATATTTTCATGCCACCAGCTTTATCCAAATCCTTCTCAAAACCACTTCAGCAGAAAATAATGACAGCTTGAAAGTGCACGAATGGCCTTTGAATAAATCCACCATGCTTGTGTGAGATTGATTGTGAAGTATTGTATTCCTCTATCGTTCGTTAGGGTTAGAGTGTATTCCAGGAAGAGCTGGACCAGCAATATTTGTTGTTCTAACAGGAGAAGAGGGTTGGCCAGAGCAGTGTCACTAGCGCTGACCTGCTGAAGAAAGCTGGAGGGGTGGTTTCGTTTCCCAGTCCACCTTTTCTCTCTCATGTCCATTTTTTGCTGATGCATGGATATCTGCTTTTCACCATCCTTCTGTGGGGCATCAACTAAAGAGGGCCTTTGTCTCCTCTGAGGTCTTTCAGAGTTATTGCCAAACAAGATTTTAATAAATCACTTTTCTTGCCTTAGCAGACTTGGATGATAAAGCCTCCATGGCACAATACTCTAAACATATGTGTAGTACTCCTACAAGCTTGTTTGCAGCTGGTCCAGATTTTGGTTCTATGTATAGTGCCTTGGACCTGGAGCAAGGGAATACTGTCAAGGCTTGGGCAACATTTGGTCCTAATTTGAAAATAATTCAAGCTGCATTTAAATGCTTACTTGGAATATTTCACCACTTGGAGATTTTATGCTGGCAGTCACATGAGTTATCTAAATTGTAGAATCATGGAAAGTGTAGTCTTGTTGAAAACTGGCTCATTTTATTGTAAACTGGCTAAAACCCAGAATACATTGGCTATGAGATGAACTTGTTCAAAATGGAAAGATATTTCCAGTTAACCTTTTTTGGGGATTCACTTTCAATTTACAAGATTATTATATTTTTTATTTCTAAAATTCTTTCTGTCCTTCATCTGTTGTTGTTCACTGCCTGGTTCTTGCTGACCACAGCCGTTCAGAAATGTGACTTTAGCTAGTGCCTCTTTATTGATCATTACCAGGCTCCCTCTCTGTCTTTGACCTGACTTATGTTCAGGCTGAAATCTCAGATGTTTCCCCAGACCTAGAAGTTGGTCTAAATTGACTATGACAAAACATGGGCTCTAAAATCTTCCACCCACAAAATAATCTATGCTCCTGCATGCTGCTTTCCTTCCTTGTGAAGTCTAGTCCTCTTTGATGCTTCTACCAAAAAGAAATGCAGACTAGTCCTCTTTGATGCTTCTACCAAAATATTACTGGAGAGACTGTTTTTCTGACTGATGCTATATATTGCTGGTAAGACTAAGAGGATGCCATCAGCTATTCTATGCAAAGTACCTGTCTCTGCTGGCTCAGGCCCATCCTGTGTTTCTGGTGGTGACTGCTTCTGTTTTGCCAAAAGGATGGAAAGGTGTTATATCCTACATAGGGCTGAAATGTCTCATAGCAACTTGCAATGCAACCTTTGGCCATTGGACTCCATGTCCACCAGCCATCTCTGTTGTGACAGCTTAAAAAAAAAAAGGGAAAAAAAATAAAAATCAACACTATTGCCTTGTGTTCTCCTGTGTCCCACGTATTCCTTGCATTAACCTGTTGCCTTGTTCCTACACAGTAAAAAATGCAAGATGGGACACACTAATCATTGTTTATGTGCTCAGCGTGCAGCATGAAAAGGCTGGAGCCTGTAGGACTTGTTAAAAATGTAATAATCTGCTTTGGCTGAACTGAATGTAAGAGAATACAACATCTATAGAGGCACATAATGAAGCTGAGTTCTTCATCCAGTGAGAAGAACTACAGAAATGATATATATGTTTATATATGTTAACGAATATTCAGTAGGCTGTATGTCAGAAAGAAAACCAAAAAGGGATCTAAAATTACCTTATTGTGCACAAGAAAGAATTAAATAAAAAAGTTGGGGTTTTATACTGCAAATATTTCCTCATTGAAGTTAAACACTTGGCTTTTAAATAGAAATTTAAAATTAATTTAATGTCCATTTTAAATAGAAAATTAGCAAGAGCAAATATTTTAAATCTAACACTAAAGCAGATGATCCTGACTTGCGATACTGTCAAAAACAGCAAGCAAAGTAAAATACCAATCTATAGATATACTTACACATAATATTATGCCCTACACATGGAAGGTTATATCCTGGGCACCTTAACCAGTTGCCAGGTAATAGCAAAAGAACTTAATTAATTTCAGTGACTAACTAAAACTGAATACAGCTGGCAGATTCCTCAAAACAGCAGCAAGCATTAGCCAACAGTAAGGAGGAGGCACAATTTATCCCAGCTAAGCATTTATTGTAGGAATTACAGTTAGTCTTCTCTTCTCTGATGCAAACTCCTACAGCCTTTGACAGAGCTAATGGGAAGACATTTCTCTTCAATGTTGTCAGATGGAGCTCTTCCCAGCATGTCTGAGTGTTAATTTCCCTGAAGTAAACAAAAGAAATTCAGTTTTGGGATCTGAAACGTTTTAGACTGATGGTGGTGTTTGGAAATTAAGTTGGGGGGCTGAGGGGAATGTCCCCTGTGCCCTTCCACTTCCCACTGCAGTGACAGCTGCTTTGGCAATGAAAAATCTTGGTATCTGGTTTCCAGGCAAACAAGATGTTGATGACTAAAGTAATCTGGAAGCATACAGGGAGTTTATAATAAGGAATATAGTGAGGAACATATTCATAATGTTGAAGAAACTATTCTAAATTGCCTAATGGCAGAAAATTCATTTCAGTTGGATGGGTTTCTGGCACTTTGCTGGAGTTCCGTAATTAGTCTTGAGAACACTCTTAAAAGTATTTTCTGGAAACACAATCATAAGTACCACAAGCTAGCGGAGGGTTTTGTGCAGGGGAGTCTCACTCACTGAGGCAGGTTGCCTTAGTCGTTACATGCTGATTCAGGCTGCATGAGGGCTGATTCGGAGATTGTTGCTGCTGGAGATGACATCTGAATTTCTTCAAGTTAAATAAGAGTCAGTGACAGCAGCCACATGTGCTGTATGTACTGTGCCAGAGCACTGTGTATCTGCCTGCAGTGGCAGGGATGCAGATGGGCTGTTAGAGCAGCATGAGCTGTCAGATGAGGAGGTGTCCACCTCCAAGAAGGACAGCATGTGGTGGCTGTGGTCGTCCTAGACCTGGACCCTTCCTGCTCCCCTGGGGGTGTGAAGAGCAATTGCATGTGTGAGAGGAGAGGAGGAGGTGGAAGAGAGAAAGGAGAAGTGCGTGGCCATGGATCAGAAAGCAGCATTTCCTAGTGAAAGAAACCCCTTTCCTGGTGCTGTCCCCAAGCCCCAACTTCTTGCTTCAAGAGTTGCCTCCATGCCCTCCTATTCAGAGTTCTCTGTGGCTTTCTGATCTGTGGAGTTGTGTCATTTAAGTCAGGATTCCAGCCCACTCATCTATTTCTCTACTTGCTGTACTGGTCTCTAGATAGATGAGGCTTCTAACCACCTGTTCTCTCAAGTTGGAGTATATATTTATTATAAATGTTCCACTTTCTTGGAAAAAGATGTAAAAATAAAATAAATCTACAAAAAGCAAACCCCAACCAACCGAAAAAAAAAACCCAGCTGCTTCAATAAGCTATAGAATAGCTCTCAGTCCAGGGAATGGCAGTTCCAAGGTCTGGCATGTTTTGCATGTATAGTTATTCACTTCGGAAGCGACAGGTAATGTGAATAGTGAACCTGAACAGCCCAGGGTGCTAGGCAAATGCTTGCTGTGCCCCCTCTCCCCACTATTCAGCTCACAGTAGATATTTCAGATGCTCATTAGTACTGGGTTGTGGGAGTTTTTGTTGTCATTAATCTTATAACCTCTCAGTCTGATGTTCCTGGCTCAGAGCACCCTGTTCTCTACTCCCCTTGCAGTCTAGCAAACCAGCAGCCAGCTCCACTATTTTTCATCTGTGAAATGGAATAAACAATTTGATCTGCAGAAACGATTTTTGTTTCTAGTTTCAAAGCCACAGATTTTTCCCAGGATGATAAGAAGCTCAGTGGGTTCGGCACATTACTGGGGGTTTGTCGAAAGCTTCTTAGGATTCAAAAATTGGTTGCAGTGCTACATTGGGAAGTAAAGATAGGGTGTTCTGTGTTCTCTTACTCCATTTCTGCTGTACAAGGGACTTCACAGAATATGTACTTTTATTTAAGCTCCTACCTATAAGACTGTAATGGCAATCACTAAGTTGATGGTGGAATTCAAGACTTAGCCTTCTGGCTGCAGCTTTCTGAAGGAGGGAACAGCATTCCCCACAGTTCCCTGGAGCTGATCCTAAAGTAGAATTTCTTCCCAGTGAGGTCAATATATTAAAAAAGAATAATGGAATAAAAAATTTTAAATATTTTTAAGTCTGATTATACCTAGGCTGGTTTTGTTGCTGCTGTTAGCTCTGGTGTTTTTTTCACTCTTGCAAAACCTCCTGTCTGCCAGTAGATTTTGCTTGTCTCTGGCCCTTCAGGAGAAGCCTCGGTTGGCTGAGTGGTTTCAGCCAATATAGGTTTCAGTAGATATCTCATTCCTTGCCCTCAGGGAGCTTCCGAGCAGTTATCTGGTAACAAACAGATGGTTTTATTGGTAAATATGACACAACATTAGAGCGGACAGTCCTAAACAAAACCAAATAAATAAAAGTTTAAGTCAACAAAAACCCCACTGACATTATATATGTTGGTTTCTAAAGGCAGGCCCCAACATACTGCTCTACCAGATCTAGTGAGACTGATTGTGTCATGGCTATGTTAATCACTATGGCACCCTAAGCTACAGCCCTAATTCCTGGTAATTAGACTCAGCCCAAGAGAACATCAAATACCTCCAAATATACATTTGCAAGTAGGTCAGAAGGAGACTTTATGATCTTGATATGTAGATAAAGTTAATCTAAAATTTTTGTCCAGGTGGTATTAAACCACTGAACTTGGTGGATGACACTGTTCTTGCAGAAGTGCACACTTTGCAGAACTGAATCTAGAGTCAAAGCCAGGTCCTGCATGTGCACACACGTACAGCTTCCATGGAGTGGACGTCAGAATTTTTCCAATGTACCTGTTTAAATTATAAGGTGACTTTCCATTTTCAGATTGATCAGGCCACAAATTAATTTTGGTTTACTGCAAATGAGAGTATTAGGTCCTAAACAGCGAAGCCATTTGAAATGAAGTGTTGGTGACACCTACCCTGTGGTCATAAACCCTTTTGAAAGATTTGTTAGGCAGCTTCCAGTAAAGAACAGCAGATTTTTCTCTTGTGATATTCAAACTTCTGTAATGTAACTGTAGGTACGTAACCTCTAAAACGTATTGTATGTAACATACTCACACATACTTTGCAGTTTTCTGGCAGCATTAGAAATGCTTTGATCTATGTAGTTGCTTTTATTTCTAATTTCTTGAATAATCTTATTTTCTACTGATCCATCCAAGAGGTTCTGTTAAGCTGCTCTTTCCTCAGCCCGTATGATGCGACATACATATCCTCTCACTAGCAGGGCTGCTTGGACACCAGTTCAGAGCAGCCAAGGAACAGCTGGAGGGGGCAAGTGGAAGCATGTGATTTTCTCATGTTTATCTTGGCATTTTAGAGCAGACTGAGCTTTTCCAGACTTAAGGATTCATTAATACCAAAGGGAGGAAATAAGTCATTTGTGTTAAAATAAAATAGAGTATTAATGCAGGAATAAGTATTTTTGGCTAACTGTAAGCTTAGCATAGCTGGGAGACTTGTATGGATTGAACAGAAGACCACAAGTAGAAAGTAGATAAAGTTTTCAGTTTAGGGGCAACAGTGGCTGAAGGGCAATTTGTACACATCTGTCATACTATCTCCCAAGTCTTTGAAAGTGAAACGTAGCTAGAATAAAACAGTAAGTAGTTACTTCGCTTCTAAATTCTTACCCTTTTGATATGTTACTGCCATCTTATTAGAAAGAGTTACAAAAAAATAAGTACACAAAAAAATATTTGCAAAAAAAATAAGATCTGCAAGTATTTCCCCCTCCCTCCGCCATGGGCCAAGATGTTTTCTGTTTCTTGTTCACGATCGGTCAGCATGAATGAGCTGTAGGAATGTGTTCAGAAGGCACATACAGCCTTGATTGTCCTATGGAAAAAATTTCTTCTGTCATAGTGTTGTCAGGGAAGTGGCTTTGACCAAAGGCTTTGGTCCATTTGGTCATTGGACCATTGTCCCATGACCCTTTTGCGCTCCATCCTTTCTCCTTATCATAGGGAAAGCTGGGGAGAACAGGACAAGTTGATTCTACTCCAAGGAAGTGGCAGAGGGGTTTTCTGATCTCTGAATTTCTGAATGGAAAGGTCTGTATCAGATGGAACATGCGGCTGAGCTACCTCAACCCGTGTGTGACCACTGTCGCTGCCCGGTTCGGATATGGATCCGCTTGTAGAATAAAAAGGAAGAGTGTCCCTCAGCTTTGCGTCTCAACCCTGCACCGTAGCCTTCTCGTTCACGACAACTGCCAGAGCGTGTTCTTGAGGCTATTTATTCTTTAGCTAGGGAAAAGCTGCTGTATGGGATTGCAATGCCAGCAGAATGTGCCAGCAGTGGGGTGATAGCTGCTTGCTGTGGACCAACACATCTGCACCTGGGGAGGGGTACAGTGGTCAAATCTGGAAGCCCAACTGCTTCCAGTTACGTTATGGGGTTTTCTGGTGCGTTGGGGTGCTTGCTGGAGTAACACTGTTGAGTTAAAACCATATTTAAACCTGGACCAGCCTGGCATTCAGGGCTAATGTAGGATGTAGCACAGGTCCGATGAGATGATTAGTCTTCGTCTGGTACAAACTGATTGCCCAGCTGACCCAAGCAAAGACAGTTTGGGACTCAGGAAATGATTAATGGTCTGAATAGAGAGGAATGTAGCCTGGCTCAGCCTTGCCAGAGCTTTCAGCATCTCCTGCAGCACAGCAGTTCAAATTGAGTGAGTTTTAGGGATTTTCTGACTGAGAGGATAGGACTTAGCCTATTTGCTATTGCTGCCTATATCAAATTGTTTTGGTCTAGCTGATTGCTCCATGCAAGTTGTAACTTCTTTTTTCTTAAATTTCATTTTTCTTAAATAATATTAGAGGTCTTTGTGCAAGCAAATGCACATTGATAGCCATAAAATAAGTCTCTGAGAAAGGATGGTGTAAAGAAAGAGCAAGGAGCAGTTTCTAAATCCTCATGTTTAATATTGCTGTTTCTCTTTTTAATTGCTTGTTTTTGTAACAGATGGACTCCTGCAGATTTCTAGTTTACAAGCTAACTTGAAAATCATAAGTAGTTCAGGCTATTAAAACACATCTATCTCCTAGTTTTATATGTCTGAAAGACTTGGAATTTTAACAGTCAAAAAATATTTAATTTACCATAATATAAAAGCAGCTTCAAGTTACTAATAACTACATCCATATGTTTTTGCATGCTAGGATGGTGAATATACGGGCTAGCAATAATATCTTAGTTGCTGAATACACCAGTCTGAAAAATCTTGGAAAAATCACCATTTTTCATGAACAATGTTTTCTATTGTTTGTCATACCCTGATTTCAACTATGAGTGTTTTAAACGTATGAGTTGGAGCTCCTGAATCCTAAGATTTTATTTTTTAAAATAAATATTTTTAAATGTTTTTTTAAAATATTTAAATGTTAAAAAAATAATTTCATCTTTAAGTTGAAGATGAACAGCAAAGAGAGTAGGAGATACATAAACGGCTCTAGTTTCCCAGATTTAACACAGCCTGAGTATCACAGCACTTGTAGTAAAAATGTGCTGGTGCCAACACTGGTTTGGCTTTAAATTTAAAATGCCCAGTAGTATTACAAGGAAGAGTGAGGCATATTTACCCCTAAGAGCAGATTGAATTATACCTTGTGTTCATACTACTCATGTCTTCAAGGTTTATATGTAATGTAGAGATGTCTTCTGCTCTGGACAGAGATACGATACCAGGGTGGTACCATAGAAACTCTTCCAGATAAGATAAATTACGGTATGAAATGCTATTAGCGTATTAGGCTGAAATTAAATCACAAAATATGACAATAAATAAAAACAGAGTACAGTAAACTTGATAAAAATCAAATCCTTCCATTATCTCCCAAATTACCTTCAGTACATTGTATCTTCATTGTAGCAGGAGGATGCTCAGTTAACTTCTGATCTTTTTCATGAAATGTTAATAATTTCTTTGCTCAGCCTATAGCACTAACTTTTATAAAGCATGAATCAAAGCTCACCTAAATATAATGCTTAATGAGCTCAATATACTATACAATTCTTGATTGCTTCTCTACTAAGCACAGGAGGAAACTTCACATATGTTTTTTTCATGTTCAGGTGAAAGTTTCCATCAGGCTGATTCATTTCAAAATGGTAGAAAACTGTGATCTTGAGTTGAGCATCTTCATTCATTTTCTTATTGGCTTGTGCCAAGTTCCCAGAGGCTCCCTTAATGAAAAGAAATGCAAGATCTCTATCAAGCTTTCCAAAAAGAGTCTATTGATTTTTAGATACCCCGAACCGTTGAGTTTACAACTTTGGAGCCTTTCTAGTGGGATAACCTAGCCCAGACACTGTGCTGTTTCTGACATTCAAGTCCTTCCCACCACATGACATTGTAGTCATGGGCTTGTTCAGCAAGCTTGGGTTTCTCCATGTGGTAATAATTTGTTGTACTGATTTTTCTAATTCTTCCAAAGGGTTCAAGAAAGAATCTGTTTTCTCCAGAACAAAGTCAAAATTAGCAGTTGATGTTCACTTCCTTGCCACTTTTTCCGGTAATTGCTCAGAGCCCAAATGATTGTCCACTTGCTGTTAGATGCCAAGTCCCATTGTATCCTGCTGGGAGTTTATATAAACCCTGAAGGACAAAGATGAACATTTGGCATATGTAATTACACTTTTAAAAACACATTATAAATGGAAATCATCAATCTTTTTGCCTTCAGAAGGAGGTAATATCCACTTAAAATGGAAATATAAACTTGCCAGAGTATCCAGTGTTGAAAAAAATTACAGGTTTCTGTTAAAAACTCTTCAAATTTGTATAACACCTTTAATTTTCTATGTATTCAGCTACAAATAGACTTCAAATTACTGAGTCTTGAAAGGGTCCCCCCTAAACAAGAGATTCCTACCCATAGTATTATCTGACAACAACATCAGCGGTTAAGTTGGCCAAGTCAATGTTTACCAGATGTTCATTGCATTGACACTTGCCAAAATATGTCCTGTAATTGAGACTTTTTCCTCAGCTTACAGCTTTTCCTGCTGTTCCCAGATTGCTTCCAACAGTCAAAAGGGGGATGCTACAGAAAGGCCAGCAGGACCATTGTTTACACAGGAGCCTGATAAGCTAGAAGTAGTTAGATTTCTTAACAGGAATAGAGATATAACTAACATAAATACATTGAAGTTTTTATCAGGGAATACAGGCAAAAGAAATCTTTGGTTTACTTCTGTTTTACTTGTGATCAATTTTTATGCGATTGCTTTCCCACATTTGGGAGAGTGAAGAGTCTTAAAGAGTTTGGAAAGTGATATGAGCTCATCATATGAAAAATATTGTTTGATTTCCGCTGTGACCTGGATAGAGATCTGGTATGTTTTCTCTGTGACTTATCCTCTCTACAATGTTTTCCTCTCCCTTTTAAGAAGAAAGTGAAGACATAAGAGCACACAGTAATACACATACAATGACAGGTGAAGGCAGGCTGGTGGATCAGAGAAACTTATTTTTTTAGACAGAATCTGAATGAAACTGGCTTGATTGAACGAGGTAGCACCAAAGCAGAAGTAAAGCAGAGATGGCAGAGTAAGGCATCATGGCAGAAGTAAGAGAGAGATGAAGAGAACCTTTGGGGAAACTAGGCAAGCTGTAGCACAAGCGAGCAGGAACTTCGCAGGAGCTCCAGCCCATGGAACTGAGTGTGGGAAGGGAACTAGCCCCTGGCTTGGATTCGAGTCCTGGTGGGATGTTCTCAGCAACCAATGGAGGGTGGGAGGGAGGTAACTGTGGTGTAGATGGGATTACTGGCAAAAAGGCAGCACAGGGCATGTTGAAATATCTCTGGAAAAGACTATTCCCCCCCTGCCCAAAATAGCATGTAGATTGTTCCTTCAAAAAAAGAAACAAACAAAAAAAAAACAAACCCACAAAAAAACCTCAAAACAAACAAACAAACAAAACCCCAACCTCTTTAGTTATATGATACTTGTGTAGCTCTAAATATAAAAGTGTTTGTGCTAAGAAATTTCCTTATACTTGTTTTGGAAGGTCATCTGCTGAACAATGCCTTTTTCAAGATGTGTTTGGTGCTTCATATTTTGTAAGGAGAGGAAGAAAAAAAATGATAGTTTTATAACTGCACGAAAAGTAGAATTTATCCTCAACCTTCTTCACAACATGGGATCAGAAATCACTCAAGCACAGGTTAGCTGAAAAGGAACAAATTAAACTCAAATTGCTCCGCATAGACTAATAAATAAAATAAATGGCCACCATCCCAGATGAAATACTCAGATAAGTATTTTGAAAAGTGCATCTACTTGGCATTTGCTGCTGTGCTGCAGCTCCAGAGGAGATTCATTAGGTTGGAAACAATGCTTAGTATCTCCTTAACTTTTTATTCTCATGAGCATAGATCAATCATGTTCAGAATGCAGAATTTCTCTTTCCTGCAACATGTTGGTGTTGTCCCTGGGCAGGAAGAAAAGTTGAACCACCATGGGTTTTTGTAAAATATGGAAAATTTTGGTTTTCCAAAAGCCTGACTGTGCTTTGTAGTGTTTTTTCAGAACTGTAATTTAGCTGTGCTTTTCATGTGCACCTCTATGCTGATGCTGAAGATTTCAGAGCAAACTATATTTGCCATTGGTCTTGTAAGAGACAGCACCTATAGATAATAATTCCTTTATGAAGAATACATTCTCATGAAAATTAGTTGGCAAGAGAAAATTCCTTTGGAAATTGTTGTTTGAGTAAAAGTAAGTAAACAAATGGGGAAACGACTATTTCTCTCAGCCATCTGTACAGACAGCTATAAATAACACAGCTAGCAATGTGCTGCACGTAGCAGGCTGAGCATTAAAACCCACAGGTGTGGGTTTTGGTTCAGTAAATAGGTGATTTTGTTGTTGTGCCTACAGTTACTTGTATATGGATTTTTATCCTCACCTTTGCTGCCTGTTGCGAAGCAGCATCCACCTCCAGAAGGTGTAAGCTCTCTGTGTGTGCTAGCAGAGGGTGGTGCAAAGCAGATGAGCTGAGAGAAGCCATGCTCTGCTGAAACTCAGTGAAAATTATTTTGAAATAAGTGGGAAATAAGCCTACAAGCAATAGAATTAAATTTAGTTTGGTATCTGCTTTCAGTAGTTACCAGTGCGTTGTGGACAGGGTTAATGGAGGGTATAGTCTTGCAGAACTAGGATGAAAGTAGTCAAGTGAAGATTATTTTTTTCATTATTATTGATTTGATAAAAACAGAAATAAGAATCAATAGCTTATTTGTCAAATAAATTTTTTGTAGGAAGCCATATAATTTGCAAGAGTTAATCATTTGAAGTGCCTAGACTGCCCAGGGAGGTGGTTGAGGCACCATCCCTGGAGGTGTTCAAAAGACAGGTTGCTGTAGTGCTGGGAGGTATGGTCTAGTGATGGTGATGCTGCTTCTTTGTTGTGTGGGTGTCTATTTTTGTCAGTTAGGTTGACGGTTGGACAAGATGATCTTTGAGGGCCCTTCCAACCTAGAAGATTCTGTGATTCTGTGACTTAGCTATCTGATAAACTATGAAAAATCTAAATGTATCAAAATAGGAGTGTATGCCCTCAGCTCTGGATGGTAAAAATCATTTGTTTCTTAGATGGCTCATCTAAGTACCTACTGGCTATTCCTCTTCCAGGCTATTATTGTCTCCTGTTTGTTTAGCTGAGTAGTATGAAATGCAGCCTTCACTGTAAATTCAGTTTAGTTGCCTGAATTCAGTGAGATGTGTGAGCGGGGCACGTAAGTGCCTCTCATCCAGGACCATATATGTCCAGTGTCAAATATTTTACAAACAAAACCATTTTTAGGATAAACAGACTACAAAGTGCTGATAAGTCTACGCGTTATCTTAAATTCATGCTGAAGAAATAGAAAATAAAATCAACAGGGGAGATTCAATATGAATAGACTATGGAAAAACTCAAGATTAAACTACACATTCTTTTTTCCTTTCTTCCCTTAATTCTTCCTCAAGAAGGTTAAGTGAACAACACCTACTTGGTGAACTTTCTGTACAGCATGTTCTCGATGCTATTCTGACAGTGATTTCATGTCACTGATATAAAACTGGTTTTCCTCAGCAAATTCACATCCAGTCTAACAATAGCTAAATGATATAGTGCAGTATGTTGCCCTGACATGGCAATGACAGGTTGCAGTGAAGTCCCTGTGATGACAATATTCTCTTGCCTAGCTTTTCTCCTGCTAAAGTTGCATGTTGGGCCAAATCACTTATCTTGAAATCTTTTATGCTAGAGAGGCCTTTTTGGTGTCACAAGAATTTAAAATTCTCTTTCTCAAATCTTTGACTTTCTCCTCCTTTCTCTTTTATAGTTTCAGTCTATAACTTCAGTTTATTCCCCTTCAAATTGGAGCAATGCTCTCTTTTGTGAAGTTAGATCATGCCTAAAAGGAGAAATTCCTGACCTTATTAAAAAAAAAATAAATCATCCCGCTAAAATAAAAAAATGAAAATACAAACCCAACAAACAAACCGCAAATGAAAACTTTCCCCACCCTTTCCTGTTTCTTTGGAGCTGTATTGGATCCAAGGGCTGAAATTTTTTATTTCTGTTAAGTAACTGCTTGATTGCATCACATTGCATCCCCAGAAAAGGAAATAGGAATGTTGGTAAATGACACCCTTTGAAGCTGTTCCAAGTATGTGATTCTGGCTATTTTAGTTATGTAAGTTCTTTCTACCATCCCTCAGGCGATGTGATGATCAAAGACAAGTCAGAATATCCCAAGATTTAATTTTGACTATTTTGAATACTAAAGAACAGGAAAATTAAAAGCATGACAGAATAAAATCAATAAATGATGATTGTTTCAGATCCATTGTCTGTGGGAATGCCTACAAGGGGTTAGATCTGCCTGCAATATGTTAACGTATCCATCCCCCAAGTGATCTGCGTGTCCTGTTTCATGAATAGACCTGTTACGAAGTTGGACAAGGGAAATTTCGTTTTCTTCTGGTTAGTGTTTTGTAATAAGAATAACCTCTGTAAGAATACAGATGAAAAAAACATATGAACTTTTCATTTATTCCTATATGAGTAAACTCAACAATTGTCAACTACTTAGAAAAGCTGTACTGAGGGACACAGCGATCAAATTAATTACCTGCATGTCTCTCTGCTTACTGCATATTAACTCAAGCTTTATTTCCTGCAATAACCTCTATATGCTTCAGTATTTCACCTAAGGAACTGCTAATGTTTCTCTGTGCAGTGGAACTTCGGTTCTCTTAAAATTCAGTGCCGGGAGAAGTCGAGTCTGATTTCCCTGGCCACGCTTTGCAATCTCATCTCACCAACTCATGTTCAAGGGAATTTTGGTGAAGCAACCGGCTGGTTGGGGATGCAAAGGTTTGCCTGGTGTTGCATGTTCTCTTCTCTGTTGGTTTTCTTGGCTGGGGGCTGCAGTGGACAGGATGTTCCCAGTGAAACAGTAGGAGCAGGAGGATGCAGATTACTCGGGTTGGAGATTTCTACATCCACACAGAAGGGAAACATTTTTTCCTCTGTGACTGGACTCTAACTTTGTCCTGGTTAACTGTTCATTGGTGCAGTTTCATAATAGTCTGGTTGTGGAAATAGCTCAGGGGTTGGTTAAATGTATATTCAGCACATTTTCACTCTCCTTTGTAGTTGAGAAAATAACAGTATTTTATCTGTAATGTTTTAATTCTAACATCTTTGACATTTTCTTTTTTTAGTAACTTTTCTTTTTCTATTTCCTGAGCTTAACTTCCAAAGTTAAAACTATGTTTAAATTAATCCATACAGACAACATAGTAAATGCCTGTATTTCCAACTGTAAAGTTAGAATAAGTTTTTTATACATACTTAATCTTTTCAAAGAATCTTTTACACTTTTCAGTAATTCAAGTAGTCATTACAATTTTCTTTTTTAACATACTTGGATGGAAACTCAGTTTTTTAACTTTAATGATGAGAGCGTGTATAAATTTCCAAAATGATTTTTTAATTAATGTGAAAAAAAATTACACTTAGGTCCATAGAGCAATATAAAGGTGAAGCATCAAGTATTTTCACCTATGAATTTCACAATTCACATAACAAAAGCATCAGGTTATTGCATACAGCTTGTAATGCAATACTTGCAAATAAACATTTCCAAGAGAAACCACTGAAGTTAGTGTGAAAATAAGAGTTAAAAAGAAGTTATATACTTGGTACAATGTTTTCCAGTTGCTAGACTTTTTTCTTCGAGTTTGACTAGTTTATGGTACTTATAAAAAACTCTACTTCTGATAAAACAATTTTTTGAAGTAGCTGCTTTTGGTTGAAAAGGTGATATGAAAAATGTTTGAGGTTAGATGTGGTTTAGTGAGACGCAGTTTATGATTGTGCTAATGTATGTCTGCTTTTTTTGGCACCCGTACTGTCTAAGTGAATATATCAAGATAATAGAGATAATAGAATATTCTTGCATTTTGAAAAAGCTGGGACTCTCAACCAGCCTCGAGTTTCATTTCAGAGATGCATATTCCCTCTCTGCCTAACTAGCATCTTTCAAGATACAGTTTCAGTGTTAACCAAAACGTGATTTTCCCATGTACAGAAGAACATCTGCTACTTATAAATAGAAGAGGGGGAATTAAAAAAAGAACTTTGTATAAGTCAAGGTTCTAATAGCCAGTTTTAGCATATACGCTTCCAAAAATCAAGTAAAAGAGAACGGCAAAGAAAATTAAAGAGACATAGAAGTAATAAAATCCTGCTTTTCAAAGACGTCACACACACAGTAGGGGATTACTGACAGCGTCGTTTATTTTTATTTTCTTTCTTTTGGATGCTTTAGACTTTTCCTGTGGTGTAAACAAAAGAGAAAATATTCCTGGAATATTTTCTATTTGTCTGGACATCTAATTTAATAAAAAAGCAGTACTACAGATAAACAAGTATAATTAAATTCTTCAAAGTTCATAAAAACAGGCAGTGATCTATTATAGCACTAAGTTATATGAATTTCATTATTCAACATTTTGTTATTATAGCTACTGGGCTCAGGATTGGTTTTGGAACAAAAACAATCCAAACACATTGACACTTTCTGAAAATAACATACCTTTCATTTGAATGAGACAAAACCATTTATTGCCACATCATCGTGTTCATCTCCTATTCAACAGTATTTTATTTCAGTCAAAAATTATGATCTACAATAAATTCTACCCTATTTAAATCCGATCACCACTCTTGAATGATGGCCAGACAGGTTTTACTCTTGCTGCTGAATAGGAGCAGTTCACTGAACTCTTAGACGGCTTGTTTGTGCTCAGACCTAAGGCTCAAACATTACTTATGCTAATATATGGCATTTAGTAATTTGGGCTGAAGAGAAGTCAGAAGAATGCGACATTTATTTTAGGTCACCTTTCCATTCCTGTAAAGAGGTAAAGCAGGCAGCAATTTAATGACATTTTTTGAAAAATAACTTGAATAAATATCTGTTACATGCAATGACAGTCTTTTTGTGCATATATATGTAATCAACAGTATTATTTTCACGTCATTCAAGAGTAGGACTCTTCCGAGTGCGTTTTTCAGACCCATCCTGTAATCTTATGTGTTTGTGCATGCCTACCTATGTGTGTGTATATATATTAAGTATAGGATCTCTTAGCACAGACCTGTACATAGATTCTTCACGACTTTGATACTTTTTTTTTTTTTGGTCCAGTAATAACGGCTTTAAACTCACACCTGACTATAAATACAGTCTTAAAAACGCCAATGAATCTGGAACTAAGAAAGGTAGATTTTACATAGCTTCAATTTTGGACTGTTTTACACCCTAAACAACCAATTTTTGGATAAGCTGGGGAAGGGCTTAGCTTTTGGAAAAGGAAGCCTGGAAATAAAAGTTTGCTTGGTTGTAAAATTGATGGTACTGAAATACATGAATATTTGCCCCTATCTGCATCATTCTTTTTGTGTTTTATGAGCATTAAGGAACCAAAGCTTGTGAAGCAAACAAAGTGACAGCTGTTTGGGTTATTGTGAGACTCCCCTGATAGAAGCAAAAACTTTGTTTCTGAATTTCATGCCGTGGCATACGGTTATGCTGTGAGAAAAGCAAAGCATCTTTCTACTTCAGGGAATTTAATTGGCTGTCAGGTAGTGTAAATGCTAACTCAGGCTTGGACAAAGGTCTTCTGGTTTTGTTCTTTTCATGTAGAAATAGTGTTTTCTGAAGCACACCGGGCATGAGAACCTCCCATCTTTGCCGTGCAGCATGGTTGTGGTTGCAGTTGTCCCCTTCTCTGTAACAGCCTGCTCTATAAATATGAATGAGCTACATTAGAATATTGCATTTGAGTTCATAAGTAAAGATAATGCCATATAAAAGTTGTATAAAACAAAATTTACATGAAGACCTCTGCTGTAGACCTAGTGGGTGGAGAAAAATAGATATTTCCTATGGAGTAATTCCTCCCAATGCAGAATATAAAGATCAGAAGTAGGAGATACAGGAGGACTACCCCAAGCACAAAATATTACTTCTGGTATGAAAACTTTTTTACACATATCCAGGTAAAATAGGCTCAACTCATATGTCTTAATAAAGTTCCTTTAGTAACAATCAGCTCAAGCAGACTACACAACAGATGGGTTTTGGTGGGGTTTTTTTAGCTTTTACTCTTTTTTTTTTTTTTTTTTTTTCCCCTAATTGTTGCACCTCATTTTTATAGCTGTTTTATACTACTTCCTTCAGGCTTCTTAAATAGCTTTTCCATTAATGGGATCTGATAAAGCTCTAAAAAAATTTGTTCTGTTAAGACCATTTAAAAGAAGGAAAAGGCAGGTGCTTAGCGGAAGGGCTTCCTGAAGAGGAATCTGCTGATAATATCCACACAGTACTTCATTGTATTTTGTTTTTTTTTTTTTTTTTTTTTTTTTTTTTTTTTTTTTTCCCCTAATTGTTGCACCTCATTTTTATAGCTGTTTTATACTACTTCCTTCAGGCTTCTTAAATAGCTTTTCCATTAATGGGATCTGATAAAGCTCTAAAAAAATTTGTTCTGTTAAGACCATTTAAAAGAAGGAAAAGGCAGGTGCTTAGCGGAAGGGCTTCCTGAAGAGGAATCTGCTGATAATATCCACACAGTACTTCATTGTATTTTGTTCCTGATTAGGAGATACAATGCAGAATTCAGAGCACTTGGGGATCTCCTTAAGTTACACCACACCCGTCTGCTGCTTTGAGTTTGCGTAGCATTCATCTCGGTGTGAAGGTTTAATCACCTGTCCCGTAGGGATGCTACCATATGCATGTGTCTCTGCAGTGCTTCACACAGGGTTTTGAAAGCTGGAAAATTCATCTTTCACTTAACTGTATGCTTTAGCAGCCTAGTGTGACCATGAAAATAAGATATTGTGTGTGTGCAGAGAGATGTGACGCCAGGTTTCAGAATGTGGCTCAGTCTTAGAGACTCTGCTGGCTGAGCAGTAACAGAGTTTGCTGTAATTTTTCTGTAAAGAGATTGATTTTAGGTGTGTCCCATCAAACAAAAAAAACAGCATGTGGTACAAGCAACTTAGCATTCTAAAAAAGATTTACTGATTTCCCAAAAAAAAGAAGTTATACAAGGGGCTAGGAGTTTCGTAGCAATGGAAACAGATGAAATGCAGCCCTCTGTGTCTGGGATATTCAATATCGTTGGTCTAACTATTTTTACTATGATCTAAGAAACCCCTGCAGGGATGATCCTAAATGTTCTGGTATATCATTTAGGGGAAGATGTTTTCTTGGTGGACGTATAGTTCACACTAAAGGGTATTTGAGAGTTTTCCTAAGGCAGTGGGATAATACGGAAGGAAACTCACTGCCAGGAAAAATTAACTCTTCTTGAAATCCTACACGTTATAGTGCTGTATTCCAGTGCTCTAAACCTGTATTTTCACTTAGTGCGCTGGAGCTAACTAAGGAGACAGCTGAATAGGTGGTTTGTCTGTGGCTCATGTGCAGCTCGAGCGTCCCGGCTGGCCTGCTAGTTGATGCCAAGGGAAACATTTTTTGCCTTGGATTCTGCCAAGTACTATTTGCACCCACAGGCGCCCAGGGACAGTGGTGCACAATTTGCCACTGTAGCGATGACCTCTGAGAGCTTGGGTTAAGTTGGATTCTGTTGAAGTAAGCAATAACGAAACATGATTTTACTGAAGTGTTACTTGTTTGCTAGTTTTTAACCTAAAAATTCTCCTGAAGCCAGTATCAAGAACATGTTTGCTCTAGCAACTCTAACTGCTCTTACAAACGTCTTTTAGAAGGGTTTAAGCAACATATAAAGAATGTCACATAAGTATATATATATATGTATGTCTGTATGAATATAAACTCTACCAAGACTCTTATTTTGAGTAATGCAGGTGTCCTTTGTGCCTCCCTGTACGGACACCATACCCGGGGAGCAGCAGCAAGGGGGCTGCAGGCTCTTGACCTGCCCTGGCACTGAAAAACACAAATGCAACCATCACAGTTCAGTGCACACCAAGCATGGGAGGACTTTCTTTTAAAGTATATAGACGTGTAAATATATATTTTTTTTTTAGATTCAAATCTTGGTGGCAAAATTAAAGAAATTGTGAAACTGGGAGAATTATAGATGTAAGCCATTTCTCAGCATGCCCTCCTTTACTTGGAAACACAAAGGTTATGAATTCACATTTCTGGTCACTTTTTTGCTGTTCCAATTGGGATTCTTTCTCTGAGTGTCATTATAATATCATTTCTTCTGGAAGCCTTGTTGTAGTTTCATGAGCCTGCCTATGGGTTTCAGAGGTTCAAATTACTGTCAAAGTACGTACCAGCATATGCCAACATAACTTTAAAGGAGTCCATAATACAAGTCACTGCTGTTGCTTGTTGCTTATCAGAGCAAAATAGGCTCTCACGTACCCCTTGTCACAAGGATGCCAAGCCATTTTGTAAGGCATTTGCACCAACTGACCAGAGCCAACAGCAGTTTTCTCTCTCAGTAGGTGTATTTGTTGTAGTTGGGGGGGAGGTGAGGGGAAGAAATAATATAAAAGTTTAGGAATTAGTTACTGGTTCCTAACATATTTGCTGGAGAGTCCCTCGGGTGCCTTTTGATATCTCATTCAGTGCAGTACACACCGTGCATTCATTTTGTGGCTTCTCTGAGCATCCTGATTCCTTTTCCCATCCCTATTACAAATTTCCTTTCCTGTATAGCTTATAAAAATGGGATCATTGGTTTTTTCCACCATGTACCTTTTGGTAACTATGATGTCAAGAAACCTACTACCAGGCATTCTTCTCCACCTCTTGTAAGGCTCTACCATGGCCATGCAGGTATTTTGGAGCTCCTTGTTGATGTGCTTGTGTTTTGAGCCCCATTGCTTTCTCGGAATTATGCTCCTTTTAACTCATGGAATTTCTGTGCTATCCTTTGCTGGAAGCACTCAGTTTACATGCTGCTAAGGTTTTGTCTTCTCTTTGGAAGAGCTATTCAACATCTCTTGGTTGTTCCTTGGAACCAAATTAATTTCTTATTGATTTTCTGTTCTGAGACAAGTTCCGCTTTGTCTAAGGCAAAGCTAGACAATGTGGTGAAGCTTCCTATTTGATTATCAGTTGAACCCTCCTACTCAGCCTGGAGAAGAGAAGGCTCTGGGGAGACCTTATAACGGCCTTTCAGTACCTGAAAGGAGCCTAGAGAAGAGCCGGAGAGGGACTCTTTACAAAGAAGAGTAGCAACAGGACAAGGGGCAATGGTTTTAAGCTGGTGGAGGAGATGCTAGGAAGCAATTCTTTACAGTGAGGGTGGTGAGGCACTGGAACAGGTTGCCCAGGGAGGTCGTGGATGCCCCATCACTGGAGGTGTTCAAGGCCAGGCTGGATGGGGCTTTGAGCAACCTGGTCTGGTGGGAGGTGTCCCTGCCCATGGCAGGGGGGTTGGAACTAGATGATCTTTAAGGTCCCTTCCAACTTTAACCATTCTATGATTCTATGATTCTATGATTCTACTTTGCACACTTTTTCCCTTCAAAAATGTACTGAAGCTTTTTACTAACTGTGTTTTTGTAGCTCACATCAAGTGTATGACAGGAAATAATACAGAAAACATCTATAGCAGATCTAGATCTATTCTTTTTTCCTACTGATGTAAGTCTAGCATTTGGACTCACTTTATTATAACTCATTGCATCATTTTTCAGAATATTTATCATGTCTAGAGACTTTCTTTCACAGCTTCACCAGAAGTTTATCTTACAGTTGAATCTGTTACTTGTATACATGATACTCTACTCAGAGACTTGTATGACAGTCATTTAATTAATTTTTAGACCATTAATAATTCATTCTGTTTATGTGCTTGTATAACAGTGTCTGAGTTTCATGAATACCTCCAAAATTTTAAGAGCTGGAAAAATAACGGGTCCACAGGGAAGCTTTGTGAATGCTTTTTCCTAGCCTGCTATTTACATATGTCAAATCAAATTGGGGACCCAAATTTGATCAACCACATTTGAAAATGGTTTGTGTTAGAAATATTCATATTTCTACTGAGGCATTAGAGGGGCAAATCTGCAGGGTGAGGCCATGGGTGCTGAGGACATGATGTTAAAAAGGGTATGCATTTGGCAGGGGATTTACTCTTGTCTGCTTCTGAGTTCTGATATGGAGTTTGTCATACTATTAATTTTCTCCTCTAGACAATTCTCTTGCTAAGATCCCCAGGGACTAACCAGGTGTTAGTGCTGCTGCAGCGTAGCGTTAGGTGGTAGGGCTGGGGCAGAGGAGAGGAGGGGACGCCCCACCGCCTGGGGACAGGGCAGAGGGGAGCACCCGCAGGGCTGCCGGGCTCCCCAGTCCTCTTACTGGAGTGAGTCTGCGAGTCCAGTTGGACCATTAACAGGTGTCCCTGGATTTGAGGGCTTTGGTGATACTTCAACTTGTTGCAGAGTTTCTAGGTGTGCATCGTCTCCTGTGCAATAGATTATTCTGGCTGTTCCCAAACCCACCGAAACAGGGATGGGGCTGCCTGGGCTGAGCACAAGACAGCTGCACACCATCCTAAAAGTTTATACCTTTTTTTTTTTGTCTTATTACTATTTTCTAACCTGCAATAACTAAAGAGTTTTACCTTCTCAGTGCTCTGTTGATAATGAATAACCTATGCTGTTCTTGCTGTGTTTCTCCTTGCCTCCTACTGCACTGCACACATGGGTATACCTAAGCTTACCACCAAATTTTTATTTGGGGTTCCCACCAGCCAAAAATCTTACAGCCGCTATTGCTAAGGAGCAATGACCTTTGGATAGTCATCAATTTATCCTGAGAGGTTGTACGAATTAAAGTTCGCGTTTTGTTTTTCAGAAGGAAAAAAAGAACACATTTGATATTAAAGATACAACTTAAATGACAGGTCAAATGTGTCCTCCTGTCATAAAGTGGAAGTGTGCACGTTCAGCAGTTTTTCCATGCCTGTATAAGAATCTCTTCACCTAAGGCAAATTGTTTCCACATACATCTATGTCAGTTTTAAATTCACTCAAACAGAGAAGTTTAGGTAATGAATTTTACAATATGTAGGTGAAAGGTAATATCTAAAATATCTGGAGCAAATTATTTTTTTTAAGACACACTGATATAAATCTGGAGTTATCTTAATATCATAAACATCCATCTGATATTAAATATTGTAATTAATTGTATTTATAAGTAGCTGAAATTTACCCCAGCTTTTCCTGTCCTTTTACTTTAAACTGCAGTCTTCATGAATATGGTTAGAATTCCACAGATTAGATTTTTAATTCCCCCTGCCCCCAAACATGGATTTCCCTTCTTCGTTTTATGAAGTTTAGAAACAGATATTTTTCCTTTCAGCTTACCAAGGGATTAATAATATAAAGCTTGGCAAGGAAATTGCCGTCTGCAAACTGGAGTGAATATTGCTTGATGTAATCCAGATATAACAGTTCCTTGTGCGAGCTGTACCTTCTGCAGCATAAAGAACATAGGAATGGTTTAGTGGCCTGAGCAAATAAAGAGGAAGCAGCTTTAATTTGTAGGCATGAAGGAGGTTTGGGGTTTTTTTTCCCTGCTTTAGGCAAATTATATTTAACGCTGAGAAAATAGGATTTAAAAATAGTTCAAGTTTGGGAAAAAAATACTCCACTTGAAAGAATACAAAATTTGGGGTTGGGTTATGTTTTTGGTGAGTTTCTTTTTTACTTTTTTTTTTTTTTCTTTTGCTGATGCCTTCCAAATTTCTGTTTGCTTTGGACTGAGATGATTCAGATCTCCGTGGCTGCCATGCCTGTTTGAGAGAAAATAAAGTTAGCAGTTTTGGACTATGCCTGCAGTGAAAGCGCAGCAGCAGCCGCCGAAAACGAGAGGTAGAGGAGATCTAGAAAGATCTGCCACACATCCCTTGCTTATAAGTGCTCTTGAGAGGGGAGCAGGGGGAGAAGCTGTCACCATGCTTTATATCAAAATGTTGTCGGTGTGAGGTGTGAGTCCAGAGTGCAAGTTCAAGCTCCACCATCTTCTGCTTCCCTGGAAATGCAGTCCCACCATGGAGGTGTCGCTCCCTCAGACTGCTCACAAGAAATATATGTCCTTCTATCCCCGAAGGCCTCCTCAGCTGGGGTATGCAAGAGGGTTGTCTACCATATGGTTGTTTATCTACCATCATTTTAATCTAAACTTATCTTCCCTAATCTAAAGACATTTTCCTTATATGCACTAAATCTTTCTGAGGCTTCTTTTTTATACATATATATATTATATACACACAGATGCATCTGTACTTTCCTGTCTATACAGTCAGTGATGGTGTGCAGGGTCATTTGAATCTGATCCAGGGAGCTCAAGCTCTGTTTTATACATCATTCATTTGTAGAAGCCAATATCTATAAGGGTGAGGAGAAATGGATTGGATGCTCACCTCTGGCTAACATCTTAGGTTTATATTTTTCTGGTGCTTAGCAGTCATTAATACAGGTGAAGAAATTCACCTCATCACAGCAAACTGTTTACCTCAGGGCGCTAGACCAGCAGATACGAACCACTACACAATGCAGTTGTGGCCAGTTCAAGGCCAGGCTGGATGGGGCCTTGAGCAACCTGGTCTGGTGGGAGGTGTCCCTGCCCAGGGCAGGGGGGTTGGAACTTGATGATCTTTGAGGTCCCTTCCAACCCTAACCATTCTATGATTCTATGATCTCACCTCCAAAAGTTGACATTAAATCACTGCCTCTGAACCAAAGATGTGACTGTGTAAAAATTGTTTGATGCCTTCCCATGAGCACGTCGCTCCAACGCCTTTGGCCAGAAGCTGCCAGACGTGTGTTTTACTAATAGAAACCAATTCTCTGAAATGCATTAGCTTGCTTGCCCAGCAAAGACAATCTCCTTCATTCATGTGCATGATATAAATAAATAAAAAAGAGCAGCAGAAGGTAGTAAAATCAGCCAGACAAAAAAAAAAAAAAAAAAAGAGGAGGCATGCTCCAATTCTATCACTTCATAAAGCACAGATAGCCAAAAATGAAGAATAGGGGTGCGCAAGGTTTTTTACAGGCTTTGGAGAATTTTGCTGTAATTTGCCAACAGATTTTGTAGGTTTTATGTTCACAAACACTCATCTGTTCACCGAAACACGTATGCTCTTTGGCAACGGGTACATCACATGATATGCACCTTCCGTTGAGGTTTTTGGGTGCTGTCTTTAATAAAAGTTAAGAGCAGCCACAGATAATGCTAACTGCTGCACTGCCTAAAATTGTAGACGTTATGTATATATATACGTTAGTTTCTTTTTTTCTACAAATACGTCAAATAGATGTTTAATGCTGTAATAAAACAGAAACAAAAATAGTCCTTGATTACACTCAGAGAAATAAATACTTCAAGATGAATTTAAGATTATTTAAGATTGAGTGCATAGGTAATAGAACTTTATAGGGATGTCATTCTATGCTAAATACTAAGAGATTTTGAAATTTCCTTAATTCTCATTGATTATTATATGCTACACGTTACTGGAACTCAAAGTACATCATTTCTTGATGTCTCTTCCATTAAATGCTACACTAAAAACCATACCTCTTAAATTATATGTTCTCTCCTTTCACTGATTTGTTAAAATGATCATGTGTTTAACAGGATGAAACAGATTTTTCTTTACACACATATATATATATATAAATGGATATAGTAAATCTAGTATAAAAATTATTATAGTATATATATTGTGTTATTTGTAGTATGTATAGTGAGTATCTATATATAGCTATTCCAAAAATTTTGAGTTTTGAGAGGCAATGGGATCTTTTTTGTAGGTGTTTTTAACCATTTATACAGGAAAACTTTACAATGTAGAAATCTCTTGAGGAGGATATCAGAAGGAGATGTTTTCTGTTAAATTTTCCAGTCTTCTTCTGGCACTTATTTGTACTATTAGATTTTGGGGTTTTTTTTAAGGAAAAACTGTAGTGTTGATTTTGGGCTAAACTTCCTCCAAATGCTATGTATAGTGGTAAATTCACTGAAGTATTTTAGCACATGCCCATGCCTACTTCCAATACCGTTTCAGCCACTGCTTCCCTTAAACCCCTTATATTCCTTATACAATCAGTATACTCTGGCACCACAGTCGCACACATGCTTGCATCCATTTTGCTCTAACTACCCCTCTCCAAAAGGGAGTGCTCCACACTTCAGGAAACACTGAACTCAATAATTTTTATGTCCACAGGATGAAAAAGGAGGGAAAAAAACCCCACATTCCTAGCAGTATGGGTGCCTAACTTTCTATCTCGGTGTCAGAGGGAGTGCTCTCCTATGTAAAATTAAACATGCGTCTGTCTTTGTGTTTAAAATGTGATTGTATTGAATGTTTGGGGGTTTTTTGCAGAGGGGTAATACCTGTAAAGTTAGGCAGAAAGACTTTGTTCATCCGAATGCATTCTGCAGCCATTATACCTCGCCGTCCTTTCCAGCAGCTGCCTTTCCTCCTAGAGCATTTTCTTCTGCTGAGTATTGCTATTTTCTTTCTTTGGCACTTATGCTTGGTACTTGATCCATTCATTGTTGTTATTATTTGCAAATATTTGCAAAAGTAGCCTCTTCCACCTACATTTTTTTATTATCATCATCATAATCAAAACAAATCATATGCATTTCCGTAACTTAAAACTGCTATGCTTAATGCTCATTTTTCACTCGTTGCTTGTTTAGGTTTTTTGTTGGCAGTTTGCATGCTCAGGCCTTTTTTAGTGAGTGGGCTGATAAATGTCCTGCGTGCTTGGGACAGTGGCTGCCTGAAAGTAATTTGGCAGTAGCTGCGTAGTTGTGAACTCTGCCTTAAAAACCCTACAAGAACTCTTTTTTCACCCTTCAGTTACGTTTCTTTAAACAATACAGCAGAAATACAAGGACTTGTGGTCAGATCTGGCATGATGGGTGGTTGTCCCTGTCTTTTTAATGCTGACACTGTAAGAGGCAGGTTGGTGACCATGGGTATAATGTGACCTTGAAAGACCTTCTGTGGCAGAGAGAAATGGATGCAGGCTGAAACCCTTCTGTTGCTTCGAAACTGTACTTTTGTTTAGTTATTTTTGCTCTAATAAATAGGGAAAACTTTCAGTGGTGGAGAATTTTACAGGTCCAACAGCAATGAAATCAAAAGCAATGTCTTAAACTGCTCATGCAAAGCTCAGGATCACATTTTGCCAAGACTGCGAGGCTGTTTGTGTCATTAGAAAAATTACAAATGTGTAACTGAAGGAGGATAATCACAAGTATAAATTTGCTTAGATATTTGAAAAGTGGTTTGTGTTGATAGTTATAACCATTCCTCAGGCATAAAACTCCACATGCTTTATCCTAGAATCATAGAATGGTTGCAGTTGGAAGGGACCTTAAAAATCATCTACCTCCAACTCCCCTGCCACTGGCAGGGACACCTTCCACTAGACCAGGTTGCTCAAAGCCCCATCCAACCTGACATTAGATTTACAGGCTGAGGTTTTTGCTATACTGATGCAAAGTTTGGGAATAATAATTAAAAATATATAAAAATCCATTTTATTTACATTTAATAAATTCTCTTCTATTCCGTTTTTATGAAATCATATTGCTATATGTGACACAGTATTTTTAATGGAATGGCAAGTGTAAGATTTCACCACATGTTAACTGTCTTCCTACTCGTATCAGGGGTGTTGAGGGTGATCAGAACTTTAAAGGAATGGGCCTTTGTGGAACCCAAAACTGCCTTTTTGTGCTTCCTTGTGTGATTTGAAAGAAACCTAGCTGGTCTCAGAGAGGGAGAGGTAATATTCATTGGTTCATATATGCCCAAAATGTGATTTTGTTCTCCTGAAAAGCTTGTGTTGGTTAAATCTGTCTTGTCTTCCCTCCTACTCAAACATGTAAAGTAGTACGAGCTGAAAGGAAGGTCACTGCAGCCCAGTCAATTCCATTAGTGAGTTAAATGAGCTTTGAATTAGGTCCTGCAGCAATCATAAGGTGAATAGCAGCAGATCTTTGGCGTTGCTCTCCGTTTGATAACAGAAATGCGGTTCACTTTGCGGTCGAAACACCAGACTCCAAAGCAGTCTGCAACCTCAGTTGGGTAATTTGATAATTTTTCAGATATTTATTTGTTCAAACACCATACTTAAGTCTGTGTGCCTGGGGGGTTTATATAAAATAGACTATGTCTACCTTAGCGAGTAATATAGTGCAATAAACGAGCAGGCTGAAGTGGTCAGTGCAAAGGCTCCTAGACCTACACCATCAGCAATTTGTGTGTCAAGGCCTGGGCTGTTGCTCCTAACTAAAATGCGGGTACAACCATGAGAGAATTTTCATTAGATCCCCTCTGGAATCAAATGAAAAGGTTTTTATTTCAGAAGCACTTCTGTCCTTTTTTAAACAAACAAAACAAACTGAGCATCTTGAGGCTAGAATCGAATTTCTTTCAGGGTGGAAATGCCTAATCTGTCGTGGGTGTAACAGGAAACAAATAACAAAAAGTGTTGATTATAATGAGAGAAATGTCCCCAGAGCATGTATGCATCATTCTGCTCCTGGAGGTCAGTTAGCTGGAACAGAGGTAACAGAAAAAGCAAACCCAGATGTTTTCTGAAATTATTAAAAACCTCTGCTACTCTCCACTTCTTCATGCATGCTCTCACAATCATATTTCCTCTTAAAACCTCTAATACTAATGATTTGACGGGGACTGTATTAGCCTTCCTGATTATCACTTTTTCTTCTTTTGCTTCAATCTGTTAAAAATTACCACCAATTTTATCTCCCTCCCTGCTAAATACACCATGCCTCATACTTCTGCAAACTTATTAATATGCAAATTTAAACTCATCGTTTCCCTGTTGGCTTAGTACAACTAGTTTCTCACCCTTGAGACCTTCGGTGGGTTTCTCTACTGTGCCATTGCAGTAAGCGTGACACAGCTGGCTCTAAACTACCTCTCATCTTCCCTGTCTTTAGGACCATAGTAATTCCCGTTGAATGAAGGTGTTTGCTTGGCACCCAGAAGAGCTGCTGGTTTATGGCAGATCCAAAGGGACAAAGCAGGACCAGGCATCATCTCCTCCTCATACCACGGCTTGTGCAGAGTGGTACTGCATTCTCTGTACAAAAAACGTGCTCTAGTCTTATTATTTTTAATTTGCAACCCTTAGCATCTTTGATGGGAGACTGAGGATCCCCCTTTGTCTTCTTTTGAAGCCTTCACTTTAAAGTGGTTTTTGCCTGAGAGCAGCCCCAGACAAGCCAGAGGAATGTGCTCTGTCAAGCCCAGCAGTAGCCCAACGCAGTTGCCACTGCACAGCAATAATGAGACCTCGAGTTCAGAAACTCCAAAGTGAGTGTTTCCAGTTGCAAAATATTGTAGTCCTGGCACTTGGCCACCAGCCTGCACTCAGGCTGTTTCCATTTGTGCTGAACAAGAATATGAGGGTGTTTATCATACCACGGCTTGTGCAGAGTGGTACTGCATTCTCTGTACAAAAAACGTGCTCTAGTCTTATTATTTTTAATTTGCAACCCTTAGCATCTTTGATGGGAGACTGAGGATCCCCCTTTGTCTTCTTTTGAAGCCTTCACTTTAAAGCGGTTTTTGCCTGAGAGCAGCCCCAGACAAGCCAGAGGAATGTGCTCTGTCAAGCCCAGCAGTATTGTGTCACAAAAAAATATGGGGGGTTTTTTTCCCCCCCCCCCCTTTTTTTTTTTTTTTTCTTCCTGGGTGAGCAAGTCCTGCCTGTAGGGCTGCATTGAGGTTAAGTACATCTTTACTTTTTATTCCATAATTAGTTGGACAGTGGATCTGGTAGTAAAAGGGGGGAAAGAAGAAAGGGCTGAGCAGCGCAGTGTTCACACGGATTAGAGATTTACTTTGGCAGCGTAGAGGAGCATGACGTGTACTTGCATCACAGGTGTTTTCCCAAAGCATCTCGGCTGCCTAGACAAGATGTAACGGCAGCAACTCATCCGTGTGCTCCCTTCTGCTGGAGTGGGGCCAACATTTTGCTTAACCACAAAATAACTCATTCAGAAAATAAGAAAAAAAACCCCAAAAAACTCCCACCATGCTGTACTCACAATTGTTTCCAATTACAAAAGTGATTCTTGGGGCCAGGATTATTCTGATTTAGGCTGTCACAGTTCACTCTGTCATCACAGAAAACGTAATCCTGAAGCTCAAGTCCAAGGCAGAGGAAGAAGATCCAGGGTCTGCTCTGAGCTTTGAGCAAGTTCCTTTCAACTTTAGCTTTTCCCTTGTAGAACAACAGCTGAGCTCCTGCCACTCTCTCTTGTTCCTTTTAGATCATATCTGAGAGCACAACCTTCAGGGCCAGGGAACATCTTCGACAGAGCCTGCTGTTGGCCAGTGTTCATGTTGTTTGGGTCTGAGTGACCACTTCAATAGCAATCATAAATAGAAAGATTAACAAATTATGTGTAAAACTGGGGACAGTAGTAGGAATCGATGTTGAGGCTCATCATGTTGCTGTAAATATCTCTAAAATCCTTGAACGCAAATGTGTACGGAAACTCGCATTGTGCTGGGAATACTATCTCTGACCTGGAGAAGAAATATAAGTGTGCTGAGACAGTGCAGTGTGATAAGGTTGCCATATTTTAGCTGAAACAAGCACTTTTTGATTTGTTTGTTGCTCTGGAAGCAAAGTCAAATGGTCTCCTCTGCTGTTGAATGGGACCATTTGTAAATGCCTGACACATTAGCAATTGTTTTCTGAATCTGTTCCAGGAATGACATCAATCAACAGTACATGCTTATGCATGAGACTTTAATTTGATTAGTGTTGGTGAACTGGTTTAGTGATGATGGCAGTTTATCAATTATTTGCAACTCATAATCTGATGTTGAAACAATTTTGCATGAGGACCGGGTGGTTATTTTCTATGAAACTTTCACAGCTCAATATCTTTAATTAATACGTGTTTACTGCCAAGTGGGAGATGGTTTGGGGCATAACCTTTTATGAAACAACAGAGGAAGTCACAACAGCTGTTAATAACCGAGACCGACAGACAGAAGGCTTTTGTAGAAAGTCAGTATAACTATTTTCAATGGTTTGGATTTTTTAAAATTATTATTATGATGCTGTGATCCTCAAAGAGGTTATTAGACAACTAAAATTAATTACTATCATCATCTTTACCATTTAGTATGTGTGTATCTGCAATAAACTCATCCAAATCAAAAAGAGAACGAAGGCATAATTTAGCACATGTTTACTTTAAGCATTCACGGCAATTTATACAGGGGATGATGGGAAGTTGCTGACATTAGATAAAAGGTTTGATTTGCCCCAGAGAAGCTCTGAAGTTGTTGCAGGCTGGCTACCCAATGCATGCTCTGCTAGCAGCTACGTGGCCCATCCTGTAAAAGATCTAGGAGACCTTCGTTGGGGTCGTTATGCCAAGCTGCTCTACCCAGGGTGCTACCCATCACTGCAGCACAGCCGGGATGAATCCAGCCAAGTAAGATCTTGACCACACTCTGTGGTCTATAAAAAGTCATTGGGAGTTGCTTGCTCTGTTTTTAATGAATTTAGAAATCTGTACAATTAAGTAGGACCTGAAATTGCAAATATATGTGAAATTTTACTCGGTGAAGTTGCCCTGCTGGCTTTGGGGGGATGGTTTCATTAGGAAAGATGATATCAGTGTGCATGCTTATGTTATTGGGACCTTTAGCCTTTAATGAATAATGTATGGCAGCCCTGTAGTGGTATTAAATTTCATGTCATTACTTGTTCAATGCGTTACGGATAACATATAATTGCATTGTCAAGGGGAAACAGTGCTTTGGTATTAGTTTCAGACTTTTGAATTCTGCCTTGCAACCCTAAAAATGTGAGGCTTATATGTAAGCAGGAGAATAAAAAACAGACTAAGAACTCATTCACTTAACATGTTGCAATAATGTTTTGCATGTTCCTGGGGAACAAGCAGTGAGGTCAGTAACTTCCTTGTGCCGTATCTTACCGAACCTAAAGGACACTGCTAGAAGTGTGTGTGCAAAGAGGAGTTTGAAGAAGGCTACATTCAAAAGAAAGGGATCTGCAAGGCTGATCAGACAGCACAACTTTGGCTTGAAATTGAAAGATAAAAGAGAGGAAGGCACATAAACATGGGTTTCACTTTCAAGTGACAAAGAGCACCAGTAAACTGTAATAAATTCTCTGCAATATTGGAGAGTGTCAGTCAAAAGCATCTAGCATCTAGGAGGACAAGGCAGCTGTGGGAGCTCTTCTCACTAGACATGAAACAACTGAAGAGCTGGCAACGTTAATGTCTATGTGCAGTCATCAGCTTAGCTGCTGCTGGGGAAATATCCTCGACGCTTTGGCATCTGGCCCCCGAGGTTGCTGGCCAAGTGTAAGAGGATTTACCACTGGAGTGAGGCTGTTTGCCAGATGGATAAGCCCCTCCAAACTGAGCTCAGACTTTCTGACGTCTGCCACTTCTGCCTGTGCTTAGCTAAGAGCTGTGGCTGGGACCTGGTTGGAGGACCCATTAATGGGAACTGGAATACGGGGAGTGTAGCTGGTACCCAGGGAGAAGTATGCAATGCCTAAGTGTCCACTCGACCTGGCTCCCGGGCAGGATTATGACGTGGTCTTGGAGCTGTGTACATGCAGCACCTGCAACACGTTCTGTACTTCTGGGCATTTAACCCCAAACTAATCACTATCCAAACTGCAAGGGTCTTGAAGCCACAATATATTCTATATAATATTGGGAATGACACATTTTTCTCATAGAGTGTTCATACAACATCATGCGTACACATATATGTGTATATACATATATAAATATAATTTGGGGGATCAGTACATGTTTCTCAATTAATTATTAGCATCATTTTGCAGGACAAGGAGGAAAGGAAAAATAAAAGAAATCTCCCTCCGTTTTAAAGGAAGTGCTTTGGAATCAGACACATAATCATACCCTTTACTTTGATAGCTCTAGCTTATTTGAAAAAGGCATGCAAAACCAATTGCATAATGCTAATTTTCTCTTTCTAGAAGGGAGAGTTGACACTCCTGGGATTTCATCCTGTGGTAAGGCTATTATAACCCGGAGGCTTAAATCCCAGAGCCACTAATATGCTTCGATATGCTATGCAACTTTACCATCCCAATGGATGGCTAGAGGTTTACAGCTGAGAATTAGCATGATATGGCTGCTTCTGTTACCCCTGTCATTTATGAATGGTTTCTTTTGTAAGTGCTTTCACTTGTTAAAGCAGCAGGTATTGCTCTCCATATCATAAGCTTGGATCTGGGCTTGGGCAGGTACTTTCATTCTAAGCAAAGCTAGAAGCTTGCAATCTGTGTTTTTGTAGCCCTGTTCATTTTGTAATGTACCTCAAGTGGCAGGTCTCCTACATTATTCACAGAATCACAGAATGGTAGGGGTTGGAAGGGGACCTTTGGAATCCAACCCCCCTGCCAACACAGGTTCATCTAGAACAGGTTGGGCAGGAACGCATCCAGGCGGGGTTTTAATATCTCCAGAGAATATTGTACATAATATTGTATGCTGCAGACTTGTAACACACCCATGATTCTTGCCTCTGGTGCCCATTTTTCTTGAGAGAAGGAAGGAAGGTTGTTCCATCACCATGAGGAATAAAGTATCCTTAAAGGCTAACAGTAAATTTGGGGTTCTGCTGGCATATTTCTTCTCATATTCAAAACAGAGAGAAGTGCTAGAGCCAGTTTTTAAATTGTACTTGTCCTTGGCTGTAATGGAAAGCAAATACTCTTCAACCCAATACAGAAAGCTATGGAACCAAGGCGGGTTGTCAAGGCTTTATACATGAAGCACTCAGTCTGCCTCAACTGCATCAGTTAAAGAGGCGTATACTTACATTTCTGTTTTTAGGATAAAAACGTAATGTTTTGAAACCTTACCTTGACGCGCCTGCATGCTATTATTTTGATCATTTTATATGGAATGGAAGACCCAGGTCCAAGTAAAATTTGAGCAAAGTATTAAATTGGTCTGTATCCTTACCCAATTAGGTACTTCAAGCAGGCACAGACCTCACGCTAGGCATTTGATCTTCTCCAAATACTGCGGAGTTGTGCAACAGAAGGAAACAATCTCTTAAGATTGAAGCCTGATGGAGAGGAAAAAAACAACAAAAAAAAAATTAAAGCTTTTCCATCTGATTTATTTATAACAAACTGTGAAATATCAGTGCTCTCACTGCCAGTCATGGTCTTCTTCTAAAACTCTTTTAGATTGAGATAAGTTATTTGAAGTAAGAACTTTGATTTGGCAGATAATACTAAAATATAATTGCATAGAGGCAAGGCCTGTGGGCATGTTGGCACTTGATGCCTGCTTCCACACCTGACTGCCACAACTGACACCACTTAGAAACGTCAAAACAGAGAAGTTTGTCTTCCTAACCATTCTGCAGTAAAGTTTAATGACTTTAAAATACAAATAGAGCTGTTCTTTGGGATTTGGGTGGTTGGGTTTTTTTACATGAACATAAACCAAAAACTATCTGACATATTACCATAGCTAAAGAGCAACAGCAGAGAGGAAACATTGCGCCAAGTTCTGCCTTCTGACTAATGGCAGGAGCACAGTAAATGTGGCAAAGTAAGCAGGATCTGTGAAAACAAATTCAGTCTTGCTTGCAACCACCATAAAACGGTCTTGAAGGCTGATGAAATAAATTAAGTATAAAGAGCATCCCTGGCAAATTTAACCAGAGAGACAAAAGGTTGTAACTCCCCAGTGTCACTGCAAAGTTTTCACTCATACAGCTGCCATGGACTTAGATAAGACCTATCATGTCAGCATCAACTGAAGCACCTATTGCTCAGTTTAACGCATATTTGACCACAAATGAAACCATCTGCAGGTCAGACCACGCTGGGACTCCATGGAGTGTTAGCAATGCTGGAGGTCTCGCTGCAAGACCAGAGTTTACAGGGACAAACTTCTCCCCAGTCTTTGAAGCAAACAGAGCTGCTGTCACAAAGGAGTCACATAAAAAGTGAGAAATCAGACAAATTTAGGCCTTGGTTCCTGTGAGTTATATGCAGTTTTGTATCACAGGCAATTGGAAGAGCACATATGCTGCCAGTGTAGCATAGCCTAAGAGGACGGGCTACTGTGAGGGTGGTGAGGCACTGGAACAGGTTGCCCAGGGAAGCTGTGGCTGCCCCATCCCTGGCAGTGTTCAAGCCCAAGCTGGATTGGGCTTTGAGCGACCTGGTCTGGTGGGAGGTGTCCCTGCCCATGGCAGGGGGGTTGGAACTGGATGATCTCTAAGGTCCCTTCCAACCCTAACCATTCTATGATTCTATGACAGGTGGTCCCTTGAGCACCACTGCCCTCCCCTCTGCAGAAACTTAGGGTTACTTCTCAACACATCCTTCCCATGGGTGTCCTTTGGTATCCCAGTGCAGATGAGCCTTACTCCTCAGCATACATAATTGAGTCTTTATGCCATGTGTGTTTTAGATGAATAGTTCTAAATCTATCATCCAGGATTGTTATGGAAGAACAGCAACATTTTAAAAATATTAACCTGCATTTTCTGTAGGAGAGTTTCTGCTTGTTTTACTTAGGTGGCCATATCTTACAAATTAGTAGAATAAACAGAAGCTTTTTTATTCCTGGAAACAGTCTTGAAGTTTGAAGGCAGGCCAAGAAATGAAGAAACTCCAGTTTCTGTGACAGTCAAAGATGTCTGTAAGTCTGTGTTTATATGGAATCATAGAATCATTTTGGTTGGAAGAGACCTTTAAGATCATCAAGACCAACTGTAATCTGTTAAGTCTAGTTAACTCTATTTATATATGTAATTTCTATCTTTTCTACCGAAAAGCTAGTAACTCCAGAATGGTCCTAGGTAAGTCCCCAGAGAGGACTTGAAAATAGGAGAGGAGCCTTGGAAAAGAGAGATTTGCTGATAGCGTAGCCCTTGTGTTTAGCTGGATCTCCAGTGAGAGGGGAGAAATCTCCGTTACTGTGTGTGGACAAGCTGTGCACTAGAGGGGCTGCAGGGAAACTGCCTTCACCTTCATCAAAGGAATACATTATCGTTGAAATTAAGGAAAATAAAGGACTCTTGTTTCTAACTGCTTTCCCAGTCCCAGAGGAAGAAGGTTTTATGGCTAGCCTGGAGGGATAGGCTTTCACCCAAAGGGGGAAATAGCCACGGATCTCTCTAGAGTGGGAGAAGATGTTGGAGGGTGGGTGGCTTTGGCAGAGAAAGATTCATGTGTTCCTGCATGCCACACATCAGTAGCGTGGGGTTTATGATTTGAAACAATCTGTAGTATAAGCTTTTGTCTTGAGATTTTGAAAAGCATTCACACCGATGTAATCACAGTGAGCTAATCTGAGATACATTATCTTGGGCTGTGACTGAATCTGACCCCAGTGTGTTTTGCTTCCAAGTAGGAAAGGCGTAGGAATGATTAAGTACCCAAGAGTTCTTGTGAATTATGTTTAAAATTAAAGATACTGCTTCTACATAATGACTTACGTGCCTCGTTTTGCAGACATATGGCTCATTCTCCGTGGGTTATATTGTGAAAAATGTGGCTTGTAGCTGTGCTGTGAAGCAAGATGTTTGTGATTATAAACACGAATTACTTAATCACATCAGGTTTTATTGTAAAAAATAAAGTAAATTGGAGCTATCAGAATATCTTCTGGTTAGCAATGGTAACAATATTCTGTTTTCCATTAGATATATATAAATGTGTATGTGTACTTGTGTATATGTATGTGCATATATGTATGTAGCATTCTCAGACAGCAGGATGCAGCTGGCTCTTTCTGAATCCCAAGAGCTGGATGTATATCCTGCAGGCAAGCAAATTTGAGGAGGAGATGATTGGTACGTAGACCTTGTAAGGCTGAAAAACTGCACCAGCAGTACAGTCAGTTAGTGAAAAAATATTCATAAGAAACAAGTTATCTAAACCACAGCAACAACTCTTAGTGACAGGTATGGTTTCATGGATTTTCCACATGTCAGTCTGAAACCCAAACAAGCCCAGAAGGCTGCTAACAAAGCTGATCCCATTTTCCTGGAAAAGTCTGTTCCAGGAGCACTCAGCACTGCCAACATTGGTATCAGGAGGATCAAGACATAGGAAATATTTATTAGTAAGCATAACCGAACCTTGCATGCTGCAGGAGGGCTGCTTTGGGGACTGGAAGGGTGGTACGACACAGTCCTTTCTTGGGTTAGCAAAAATGGGTTAGTGGGACCCAGACCTTCTGAGTCTGCGAAAAGACACTAGAAATCTGACAGGAAAGAAACCTGCTGTATCTCATCATCTTGAGTTGCTAGAGAAACCCCAGAGGAACTTTCGCAATTTGGCAGAAAAGGTAGATAAGATCCAGCCAGGCACGTTAGGAGCAGAATGCAGTGCTTGGCCCTGGAGATGGGGGAAGGAATCAGAAGGCAGATATATCATTTCTTCTTCTCTCTCTTTACGTAATGCCTCACTGAGTATTCACTACGCTGGAAATTGTCAGTATCTTGAGGGTTAGTTGCCTTTCTCCTTTTCTTGCTAATGAAACATGCAGTCGCAATTAAAAGGTTGGTTGTTCAGATTACTCTAATAACCAGAAGTATTACAACTTCAGTGTGAACCATGCTTTTCCAAAAGACTCCTACTGCTACGCGAGCTACAGGTGGACCCTAAATAAATATAGGCGCCAACAGGACTTATAGCCTGTTTTGAAGACTTGCAACCCAGCCAATTAAATGCAGTGTGTCCATCTGAACAAACTGCTAAGAAACTTGTTAAGACCAAGTCCTAGGACTAAAGTCATTTGATGTCATTTTCCAGTCATATTCTTGATAAAATGTTTTTTGTATTTTAGTCATGAGGCATTGTCCCTACACTTTTTAAGTGAGCCCCAGACACTGGAATAACTAAGGTGAAATTAAAGCACACAAAGTTGCAGACTAAAGCAAATCCAGGGTAGTAGTTACGGTCCCTTCCACAAAGCAAATCAATTAATACTGAATAAAACACTGTAATAGTTTCATATTCTTTTTTTCCAAGTGAGGGCAAAATCTACAAGATAAATTACTTTAAGTATTAGATTTGCATTAACATCAATATTGTATTTAAAAATAGTTTTTGTAAGTATCTTTTAAGCCTGGTTATTTTTGGCAGTACATTTAAGACTGTCTCCACAGAAATACCTGAGCTAAAGATTCATCTTATGTTCCATATATTTTGATGTAATTTTGTTATCTTAACAGCCAGGAATCTGCAAGAAATCTAAAGGAAGTGAAGAACTACCAAGAAATGAAACAGATTTGTTCCTCTGACACAAAGAAATAACTTGATGATTAAATTACTTTTAAGTGCAAATTTAAAAAATAAACAAAAACATTTCCTTTACAGAAACAAGAGCAATGAAAAGAAATATCAGACTATTTTATTATACTTTCAATGAACAAAACATTGTATAGCAAATTTGTGCTTGGTTCCTGTTATTTTGTAGTAATAAGGGAATCAGTGGTAAAATCATAGCTTGACTGATCAAACGAGCAACTGGAAAAGTTCTTTGGCAGAGATCAGTCTACACAGGAACTTGGCCTGTGTACAGTGAAAATACACTACAGATGTATAAATTACACAGGTTGGGACAGTGCTGGTCAAAACTTTCTATACTGGAGTCATGGGGGAAAGAAAGTCTAGACATCATAGATTAACTTACTTCATCTAAAATCAAGCAATCTAGAAATTGCCTAAAACCACATCTGCCCAAGTACACATACAGAATTTTGTAACCAGTTACGTTAACTAGATGTTCCAACAGGGAACAACAAAACGATTTTAGCCAATTGGCTCTATTGGTAAAGCTTACAAATAATTTTAGTTACAGTTACAGCTTTTTAAGTAACCAATGAATTAGGCCAAGCAGGCAGACAAAAACAGTCTACCTTTTATTACAGAAAATAGCTTGCAATAAAGTGTTATTACAGTCCTACATTTTCATAGCTGCAAACAAGCTTAATCAAACAACAATCCGAATTCCTAATTATTGGCATGCAAGGCCAAATCAAAATAATTTGATTTATTTAATAATTTTAGTCAAGGACACAAGGGAGACAAAGCCAGGGTGGGAAAGAAGTAATGTAGTAATGAGTAATGTTCACTCACTCTTGGGAAAGACAGGGAACTGTGTACGGAGCTCCAGTCACGTGCGGAAGGCAGAAAAATTGGAGAGCTGATGGTGAGATGGGGTTTATATATTATATATTACCCCTATGTTTCTAAGACCGTTGGAGTTAAATTTTCTTAGCTGTGCCCCTTTTGGTGGTTGAGGAGAGTCTGCGAGGTTATGACATGTCCATGCCCCTTGCAGACAGTTAGATCATGGCTGCCCTGTTGAACCTACGTGCTCAGCCCCAAGTGGAGATTTAGACATTGCCGAGGAAAAAAGCTCTTCAAGCAACACACAGAATATAGGGAGAACTCCCAAATCTGCTCAGAACTCCCACAGGTCTGTCCGTGCTCTGGGGCTGCCCAGGAAAAGACTTACCTGGAGAGCCAGAAACTGGCTTACATTTGGATATCCTCAGAGAACCACATATGGACAGCAAGGCAGAACTGGCTTGGTCAGCAGCCAGCGTGAAAGTACAGTCGATGGGAGCAGCGCCAGCATTAGCTGTATTACAAGGCAGCTATTTAGGAAGATTACAACAACTTTTCCAGGTACCATCTGTTTCCTTCCCTCTGGGTCAAGCCATCTCCCCCTGCCCTCAGCACGCACACTCCTGCTCCAGCATACTCAGCACAGCAGGCACATTGAAGAATCCATGTGTTACACTTCATAGTCTCAGCTCTTGCCACCAACGGTGGTGTTACACACTGCTGTATCCCCTCATCTCAAAGCTTCCCTGGTTGCTTCCAGACAGCACAGTTTGGCTGTGCCTCGGGTGGCCCTCCCAGGTGAGCCCCCACGAGCTGCCCCTGCCATCCCTTCTGCTCAGGGACCTGGCAAGGGACACACAGTCACCTCCTTGGCTACAACATCTTCTAAACCTGGGGTCTGAGATTAATAATAGTAATAAGTAGTTACCTTTTTGTTTACTAATAATTAGTTACTTTCTGCTCGCCAGGCCAACGCTATCTTTGTTTTACTTAGTGTCCAACTGCTCCAGCCACTCCAGCAGTGGCTCTGGTTGAGGTGGGCTGGGGACAGGTATTCACCCACTTTAGCAGTGCTCTCAAGATTTCTCAAGTCTTATGAGGAGAGGCTGAGGGAACTGGAGTTGTTCAGCCCAGAGACAAGGAGGCCGAGGGGAGATCTTATCACTCTCTACAACTACCTGAAATGAGAGTGTAATGAGGTGGGGGTCGGTCTCTTCTCCAAAGTAACAGGCAGTAGGACAAGAGGACTCAAGTTGCACCCGTTTAGGATGGATATTAGGGAAAGTTTCTTCACCAAAAGGGTTGTCAAGCATTGGAACAGGCTGCCAAAGGGAGTGGATGAGTCACCATCCCTGAAGATTCTGATAAGACATGTAGACATGGTGCTGAGGGACATGGTTTAGTGGTGAACTTGGTAAAGCTAACAGTTGGTCTTGATGATCTTTAAGGTCTCTTCTAACCTAAACGATTCTATGATTCTAAGGCTGGTCTTCAGTTCAGACCAGAAGAGAGTATTGATACCAGTTCTTCCAAATGTTTTAGTTGCTAAATGATTTTGTGCTCTAGGTATTCTGTGCTATAATACCTTTGTAATCATACTCCCTATGCCTATCAACGACATTCCCCTGGTGTTGACAGCTGTCACAGCACACACCAAATCTGAGGCACTGGACATGGCTTGGATCAAATGGATGTAAACTATGCCCAGCTCTGGACTCTCTCAGGTACACATGCAAACTTCAAAAAAACAACATGCTACCTGAAAAATAATTTATTTCACCTTAAAGTATGGTGGGGAAGGTATTTGCCAGACTCTTTTTGACCAGTTTCCAGCTAATCTGGCCTCCACGAATACAAATATGAAACTATTTACATGTCTAGACTGAAGCTACATTTTTAATTCAGAGGTTTTACTAGCAGTCATGATGGATGTACCAAATGTTGACCAAACACTTGGAAAAGAACTGCAGTAATGCCTGTCTTGCATGGCAAATGAACATAGAAGGCAGCAGAGAAACAGATTCCTCCAGTATTTTTCTATATTTAAAAAAAAAATAATACCAGGCCATTACTGCTATCAGTTAAATCAGACATTGTACGTTTGTGGTATAGATACTTCAGTTGTAATAATGTATGCTGAGGCTCAATACAGTTTCCTACAAAGTCAGCCTAAGAAAAAGTACATTTAAGGATACAGGGACTGATTTAATGATACTTCAAATGTTGTGAAGCTTTAGTGTTTGGGTTGTTAATGCATCCTTAAATGAAATGTTGGTTCAACTGGAAAAGAAGCATTGGTAAGAGAGTTTTTCACAGAAGACGCTGAGGGTTTACAGTTTTAATTCAGTTGAGGCATAAGAACCTAGCTTACAGAATTTATTTAAGTGTACAGTGTGAGAAAACTTAGATGTGATTTTTCAAGTGCACGTACTTTCAAGATGAAGTCCAGGTTTCAAAGTCAAGCAGTTGGAAAATAAGAAACGCAGAAGTGACAGACGTCATTTTCCAGCTGGTTTTCTGGCTAACTGTAACTTGCCTCCCCTTCCAGGCTCCTCCTGTCCCCTCTGTAGATGCCAGTCTGTGTGATACTATTTGCCCCCAGCATTATGCGGGTATTCAGCAGTATTAACCCTTACCATTCATCCCCTCTACCGCCCCGGCTTCTCCACATGCCCTGGTGGCCAGTGCTCCTCTGATGAGCGCCCACCATGAGCCATCGGAGTTGTAATGCTGTGCTGATCGGTTCCCAGGCTTTTCCTCCGCTCACCAAAATGAGCTGGATGAGTTCAGCAAGAACCTGGGCCACACTATTCATCAGCCCTCTGGCTCGCGGAAACCAGCTCCATATTATGAGGGATAACCATGGCGTAAAATTCTTTTCACGAGTTGCTCAACCTTTGTTTTTGAATTGTTCCAATCCTTGGCCTGTGGTGTTTAACTGGGAGGGTGTTCAAGAACTTTTCTCCTTTGATGGCTCATTTCCATCCAGTTTATGTCTATTTGCTATATGTATGTGTGTATATATAGTCATTTAGTTTAAATGGTTCTCATATGTTCCTAATGTTTAGCTGCGTATATTTATGGAAAGAGCTATATTGCTTCTCAGGCTTCATTTTCATAGGCTTAATGCTGCTAGTGTCTTCCAGTCTCTGTCATAAGACAGATTTTTCTGGTTTTATGCTTTCTTTTTTTTTTTAATTTGAAATAATCTTGCTTTAACAGGAAATTTCTGTTAACTCACTCAAAATGCAATCCAACTAATACTTCAACAATCACAGTAATACTTATTTATTTCTGCCCAAAATATCTTGGTTGAAATACACAAGGCTCCACTCAGATTATTCCACAGCTGCATTAGAGTGGTTTACTTATCCTGTGATCAACTAATATCCAAAGCTTTTTCTCCTCTTCTGCCATTTAATTTGCTGAGTTCCAAGCTCAAGACAGAAATTCTTGCTCTCAGTTCCAGAGTACATGTTTTTGCCAAGTTTCATTCTGTTTCTATTTCAATGTGTAAGTTATAAATTCTTCTTTATCCTCCTTGTATTGATAATGCCTCCCAGTTTTGGGGCACCATCATATTTTGTTAATATTCTCCAGGTCTTTGCTCCAAAATCACTAATGAAAATATTAAATGAAGTTAGTTCCAAGAACTAACTGGAAGAACTCAATAAGTTAACCTTGCTCAAGTTGAATATTCTTATTTTATTACAATACAAGCATTCATGGACCTGCTACTTCCCCTAAGCATTGCTTAAGCGTTTCTGGAAAGAGAGACTTATCTTGAGTTATATAAAATTTGTTGATGGCTTTAGGGGTAAGATTTTAGCCCTAAAATAATAAATAAGCATTTGCTTAAGATAATAAATTATAAAATCCTACCAATACAATGTGGGGGGGAGTGGGGTTCAGACAGCTGAGACAGTGTGACTGTGCTGGAGACATAAACAAACCAAGAAGAACATCAGTCATCAACAAAAATGTTATTTGTAGTTGAAAACTGTCATACTAGTAAGTTTGTTTAGATCCTGCAATACTTAATCTTTTCATTGCGAATCCCAATTTTTTTTCCAGTTTTCTAACTCTTCTTAGGGCATGCAAGAGGTTTTTCAGGGATCATGAAGAATTGCAAACTTTTGATAATTTCATTTGGGCTTGAATTTCAGTTTTCAGATCAATTGAAACTTCTAACTTAGCTTAAAATTTAAGGAGAATGAGTTCATGAGTGTTTCAACTGCTTGTTTGCCAATGAAAGTGAGGGAGTTCTTCTTACCGTTTTTACTGTGAACTGAAATCCACAGTAAAAGGAAAGAGTTTTAACATGTCTTTCTTCATACATTTAATAAGTTAGTGGTTACGCTACCTCCTGCTGAAGTGAAGGAGTCAGAGCAATGAACTTTGCAAAAACTGATTTATATCATCTTAGGAAAGAGAGGGAGGGGGCTGCCTTTTTTATGGATGAAGCATGTTAGTGATATACCTTTTATCTGTATAGGTAATAAGTAATGAAAAATGAAGAAGCACTTTAGTTTTTATCAGAAAATCATGAATGTATGGTAGAGTATTAAAGACATACGTCACTCTAGCTAAATGGGTCAATACTACATAAAGACCTAACTCAAATCTGCAATGCTATGTCTAACGTTAAAGAATGCCGTAGTATGTGAGCTACATATTCCTTCTATTTCCAAAGGATGAGCTGCCCCTACTAAACCTTTTTGTTCCAATTCAGTATTTAAATTGCGGTTATGATTTTGTTTTCTGGCAAGTAAGCATTAGATAAAAATATACATGAACTGTGTAATGTGAGTCCAAAGGTTGTCCCAACACACAAGCTAATGTTATCTGATTTCTGTACATTGCTTTTCTGGCAACCACTACTGTAACACATTTGGGAATGTGGAATAGTCATTACTGGCACCAGAAGATGCATTTGTAAACCACAAGACCTTCATATTATAGTTTCTCTAACTCACTTTTTAATGTTCTAGATGGCTGTTGGAGCAGCTGTAATCAAAGAATGAAATGCAGTGTAGCAGTCTTATCGTAGAGATGTAAAAATACTTGATAGCTGAGTAAATTGGTCTGGCTGCTGTATTCATCAGTTTAAGGTGACACTGAGTTTAATTTTCACTGGTTTGTGAGATAATGGATTTTTTTTATAATAAATTTTTTTTAGTTGCAATATATGAAGAAAACTAACAAACAAAATGTCCCAGTCAAAAATTGGAACCGTCAGAATTTCATTAGCAGAATTTTCCAGGTATTTTATCAAAAAACCCCTAAATGAGGTCTAATTCTCCTCAGGTTAGAAATATTGGAAATGGGAAACCAATGCAACTGAGATGCACATGGATTTAGTTCAGGTCTAATCCTAACACTCTTAATTGATGATATCATTGACTCTAATCTAAAGGGTTTTGCTTTTATGCGTGGGTGTAATCTGATATTTAAGAAACTTTTTTTTTTTTTTTCATACATATTGGGTTCTTAGCATGAAATTTGCCCTATGAAGAAGACCAGCGTAAGCATTAGGCAAGACTTAAGTGCCATTTTGGCCTTTGTAAAAGGAAGGTAATTGGTGCCCAGGGACCAGCCAGCACATGGATGTGCTTTAATCAGCAACTCTGGGAACCGAAAACCAGGTTGCCTTTGGAGGGTGGTCTTTTAGTAGACCTAGGTGGGTTTCTTACTATGAATGTTGATTTAATAAAACTTGATCTCCCATAAAATTGTTCATAAGTTATTTTGGGGTGTCAGTCTTTGATAGCTGTATCCTGCAGAAGAAGGTGTGCACTCAGGTTATGGAAAGGATGACAGGCTTCGGCCCCTCCAGCAGCCAAGGGCCGGCCACAGAGATCAAAATTCCTTTCTGGAACTCCCTGAGAAGGCAGGTTTCAGGTCTGCAGGAAATTATGTTTTCCTCAACGTTTAGCTTGAGTTAAATCAAAACAAATCCAAGTCTTTTTTTAGCAGAGCAGCTCTTCCAGCTGCTCACTGGAGTAGTCATTCTTATACTATTTTGTTGCTAATGAGTCATGTTTGTAATGTCTGCATCTCATCTGGGAATTAATTGCCATAGCAATGGGGAACCACTCTTCTGGGGAGCCACGAACCCCTGTCTTGGTTTCAGCAAAATCATTCTGAAACTGAGACACTCCAAGGAAGCATTTCAGGCCCAGTATTTTACTAGATATTTTTGTCTGATTCTGTTCCTGTGTTCACATTTGTGTTTGAATTCCCATCTGAATTACCCAATTACTAGTGTAGCATGATGTTGTTTTAACTATTATTCTTTATTTTAATTCCAGTTACATCCAGAAGAATCAACTATGTCCATGAGTTAAGACAGCACTAGAGGTGGTCTGTGTCCCAGAAACTGAACTCCATAAGGTGAGACCCCTGTAGTATCAGAGCAAGATGTATTTCATCTCATATGGTCTCCTCATACCTTGATGCTTATAATCTAAATTTTTACATTAGGGCATGACTTCCAAAAGCATGAGATAAACTGTGTTCCTACAAAGACTTGTCCTATAAGGTACTAAGGAGGCCTCAAAATATAAATAGTACACAAAATTAAGTGGATTGTACGTGGGAATAGAACAAATCAATTGTCCTGGGTTGAGCGACGCAGGACTAACTTCTAATGCTTGGGAAAACCCCAGTTTTGGAAGACTCTAGTGTCTGAATTCATTAAAATATTTACTTTGTAGCCAGCTAGGCTCTGTGAGATTCAAGGTTTTGGTGTTTTCCAGCCTTGTCAGGTGCAGGGATGAGGAGGAGTGAGGCCTGGGCATTTGACCCAGCCTGGCCAAGAGGATTATGTCGTACCATGAATGTCACATTTGATATAAATTGGCAAGATTGCTGTGTAGTTCTCTCTCTGCCTTGACGGCAGCCTCCCAGAGAACTCCTTGCCCCGACGCTGGGCCCTTGAGGCCTTCCCTTCCTCCCGGAGCCATTGCACTCATAGCATCCGACATTTGCTGTCCACTGCCAGGAGCGCACAGCTTCCCCCTGATGGAATTAGCTGAATGTAATTCTTGAATATTTCATATCAGTATCAGGATCAGTACTGGTTCATTATTGTTGTTAATTATTTAGTCTTATCCTATTATGCCTATATATATTTCAACCCTTGTGTTTCCTTGTTTGCCCCGGTTCCTCTTCCCAGCTGGGGAGGGGTCACCTGGTGGTAGAACACTTGTATAAAAAAAAATATTTTTGTGGGTTTTCTCAAGCTATAACATCAATCAATGGAAATTATATGTCAAGTTAGGGAAAAGTGAGGGATTCCTAACTTGTGCTGTCTCCACCGCTTGCCCTGAGCAGGCCAAACAGGGCCTCAAACTTTTCCACCTTCAAACCCCGGTTAAGTCGAGTGAGGGAGACAGCCACTCAGTAAATTATGAATTAGTATAGGAATCAAGTAATGTAAACAACTGACTGTCCTGTGCAGTATATTTTGGTAGTCTGAGAATGATAGTCTTTCAGCACCAAAACCAGTATGAATTGGTGTCAGTGCACACACACACAGCTATGGGAATGCAAGATTTTAATCCTTAAAATGAAGAAAACAGCCATCTCTTTACAAGGGGGGGGGATGGAACAGATGCACATGGTTGTAGTCTGAGGAAATATTTCACTGTAATCTAAACTAGGACTAATATAAAAGCAACAATAACAAAAAAGCTCAAGAAAAACTGCATCTGTTATATTTTTTTATATATATGTTACATATATATATGTGTTCTATATTTTTTTTGCACCTTTTTTTTTCTCTTTTTTTTTTTAATGCAGTCTGGCAGCTGTGTGCGAGCCTGTTTCTGTGGCACATTACACAGTGATACAAATCTATGACTGCTCAGGGTTGTCGCAGAGATGCTGGCCACCAGGGCCATCTTTGCCCCCTGAGCACTGCAGAGCTGCTGCCCCCTCATCCCAGTGCTGCTGACATGGGCTCCCAGCAGCAGCACCAGGCACAACCTTGTGCCACACCGTTCAGCGGCCAGCATCCCCTCTCCCCTGGGTCCTTGGCCAAGGCAGTCAGTCTAAAGACACTGGAGGTGATTAAGTATGTTCTTGTTTCAGAGGAGGAGGCTCAGTAACACAGCCTATATGCCTGTGATGCTCAGTGAAGCCAGCAGGGAAGTCGGTATCGATAGAAAACGTAATGCCATGATTTTCCAATTCTTTTTAAGTGGCTTTCTGGTAACTTGCAGGATCATTAAATGTCTTTCTGAGCAATAGGTCTTTAGCCAGATCTATGCTCAAGCTAAGTGCGTGCTTAGAAGCCAGGAACTAGGCTGCATACTTTGCTTAGCATTGAGATATCTGGATTTCATCACGCCACCTCTGTTTTATTTCTCCTCTGCTATCAGTTCAATGTGGCAGTGAATGCAGAGATGAGAATGCCACTGCAACCAGTTATTAATAGTATATAGCAATTAGTGTAATAATTTCATGTGGGAACCATTCTGGATCAGATCTGTCTAAGGCTAGTGTGACACCAGTGGTGCTTTCAACCTGAAGGGCTGCCACAAAATCACTCATCTAGATAAAAAGCCATTGCCATCTTCCAGATAATGTTTTCTTTCATTTCGTCTTCATGGCTAAGCATGGCTAAGCAAAAAGCTTAGCCATGGCATGTTAGAAATACAATGAAAGCAATTTAGTTTAGACCCTGTGATTAAACTTAATTTAAACTTAATTTGCTTCAGAAGAAGCTGCTTACACTGGTTAATTGCTCCAATCTGAAAAGGGAATCAATACCTTCTGGCTGAAGCAAACAAGAAAAAATCTCATGCTCTGTCTGAGGAAGATCAGAAAAAAGGTTATGAATTCCACCACACCTCAGATGTGATTGCACAAGCATGTATTACTCTAACGTGGTAATTTTTAATAGATTTTTGAAGAAAATTCAGTAATTAAAAGGGATTTTCTTCTTATTTTGCAAAAGAAATTGACACCTGTTTGTGCAGTGGGGTAAAAAAAAAAACCACTAGAAGAAATAATACCAAGTTTGTGCTTTACTTAGAGCACTTTCTTGGAGTTAAATTCTCAGGTAACCAACTTGCTGAAGGATGGGCCAGATCCGTAAAGAAAGAGATCATTTACAGGCTCCTTAAATTCTATTCCATTAGCAACAGATGGTAAACACAAATATGAAAAAAAAATATTTCTGCCAGTACATTCGATACTGCCTCTTTAACGTTTTACAGAACTGCTTCACATGTCAGACTTTCCAGAGGAAAGAGCTAAGCTAGATCAGCAAGTTTGCTAGACAGGCATTCTGTAACTATATATGGATTTAAAAAGAAACTTAAGCCATGGGAGACTTGAGTAGTAACATTTTGCAGCTATGAATTAGCAAGGATTAATTGAGCTTCTTTCTATGAATTAGTGTGACCAGAGTTTTGAGGCAGAATTGGTTTATCCGAGAGGATAATGAACTTGAGCCAGGCGCCTTGGCTGCCCCGCAGCTGGGTGTGTGGGACCTGCCCCTTCCCTGCTCCCTGTGTTTCAGCATTCTCAGCCCCACCAAAAAGAGACCTGCTTAGGAACAGCAGTTGTTTTGCTGATCAGCTCTACGGAGCACTGAAAATACAGTTTTAAACTAACAGCTCTGAAAGAGATCAGTTGCTTTCTGGAGAAGCTGCGGACTGTTTAGACATATAATTAATGTAGTCTTGCACTTATGGAAACTTGGCCTTTCTGCTTGGGATGGTTTTGGCTAAGGGTGTGTTCTTGCTGCTTTTTTTTTTAAGGAAGGAATGGCTTGTTATTTATTGCTGAGCGAAACGGCAAGCGCTATTAATATTGTAGTGCTGACAGAGAAGGCGTTTTCCCAGTTTGCTGTTCTTTTTTCTCTTTCCCTTGAAATGCTTGTTCTCTTTCCATAAACAGATGCAAACAGACCAAATGTTTCCTGCAAAATAAGGGCAGGGAGTACGAAGTAGCAATAGCAGGGTTATCTTCCTGATGAAAAGACATATTTTATTGTATGTCTGCACACATCAAAGTGTAAAAATTGAACCAAAACGATAAGTTTTTGTGTAAAAGTGTTTGCCTGCAGCCAGTTTTATGCTGTGCTGCATAAAGATGACAGGTATTCAGGCGTGAACTGATGAAGCAGAAAGTTTTTTGACTCCCGTCTCCCCATGTAATGCTGTTTTTTTGCTCGGAGACTCACAGCTACAAAGCCCTTTTGTGAGTATCAGTTGCAGCCCTGCCCAGAGAGCGAGAGCTCTGCAGGAGATGGGGATGCTCTTTGGGGGCCTGAACAAGATCACTGAGCGTGCACGCACCAAAATTGCTATAATTTGTCAAGTTTAAGAAAAAAATAAGAGTTTGGGGATATATATCTTTAAAGAGGCTTCTAGCCAAATGTCTGATATTGGGCAGACTCGCCCTACCCCCAGCATGCTGAACAATGCATACCAAATTTCAGGGCAAACTGAGTTCAAGCCCCTGAAACAGCTGACCTTTAAAGTGAAAATGCTTTGCAATCCCTGACTAGTCGAAGCTGCCACGACTGAGTCAGAGAGACATGCTGGGAAAACTGAATATGAGGGTTTTTCATTGCTATGAGAAGAACGGTATGATCTCAACCTGATATTTTTCATCCATTATTTTTTTTGTGCTAGATGTTTACTGAAGCTCTGTCCTTCCTAACTGATGCTTTAAATGCAGGATTATGTTACCTAGAGGTGGTTGTGGTTTTTTTTCCCTTATATGAAGAATATAGTAAACATTCTTTTCTTTATTCCTTCAGTTTATCCCTATCCCAGGAGTACTGGAACTGTGAAACTGCCAGCAGCTACCTAGGGTTGGACAAATATAGGTATGACCGTAACTGCAAGAAGGAAAGGAGACTAGACTGTTACAGGAAAATGCTACCGTAAGCTTGAGAGCCTATAGTGAATTATATTATGCAACCAGAGCTCTACAGCTTTCCTTCCTAGTCACGTGAGGTTGAAGCCACAGTACACTAATTTAAAACATTGGTCAGAGGCAAGAAATGGAAGAGGGAATCATTTGAGGAAATATAAAATTTAGGCTACGCTGTTAAGCAAGATAAAGTAAGTAGTAATTTTCTGAAAGAGAAAGAAAACACCTAGGAAAAAAAAAAAAAAAAAAAAAAAAAAAAGCAGAAATTTTCACATCCATTGATGAAATAAACAAAGACGATTTAACTTCTTAGGCTCGAGAAAAATTAATAAATATTTTGGAAGTCTATCTAAAAAAAGAGCACTTTTAGAGCTTAACAATTTATATGTCCTTCTGGGCAGAGATTGTAATTTTTGTAGTTTGTCCAGAGCTTATTGCTGCTGGGTATTATTCATAAGCAGAGCTTGTTGGTGAAAAGTAAATAAGAAACAGCATCAGGAGGTAGTAAGAATTGTAACCAACAGCCCTATGGTATGTCAGTCTGTTTTCCCACATTTCATCTTCCCAGCACTTCAGTGTATGCAGAATGTAAACTGGTTTGGACTTCATGCTCTCTTTTGGGCTGGGCAATGGTAAAGCTGTGGATATGCCACTGCAAAATCCATGACGAGAGGGGATTGCACATCCAGTTAGTAGACAGCTGCAATATCAGAAGCTCAGTGGAAAAGACAAGCAGCATAGGTAAAGCACAAATGGCAAGCTGCTAATAGAAATAAATCCTAGCGAGTTATATTTACAGGTTTCCTGGACACCATTCTTTCCAAATGCAGTAAATCCACTGTGAATGAGTCACTTTATTCCCATGCACAGGATTTCTCTAACCCCAAAACCTCTTAAGCTATTGCATTCGTAATGCTTAATGATTCTCTTCTCGTTTTCCCTACACACAAGTGGAAAATACGAGAGAAATAATCCTGTTCAGCCTCCTCTGCAATGTATCGGAAAAAGCACATGTGCCTGTCTCTAGATGTGGTCTCAGCTAGTTTGAAGCAGAGAGATGGTTTCCCAGTTGTACCTGCTAGAGCTGTTGTTAACAATTGCCTTGTTCCTCTCAGGTATTTTGTTTCAGAAAGCTTAAAAGCCAAAAGCACCAGCGCCAAGATTTTGACTGAAATGAGTTTGGGTTTTTTTTTTGAGGGGGTGGGGGAGCAGCTTTTCAGTAGCATGATTCTGGCTCAGTGAGTTATGTGGGGATTTAATTTTTCTCCGGGCTCCTTGGAAACCTTCTATAAATGGTTTAAATTTACCAGGCTGGTTTCTTTAGTCTGTCTGGTTCCTCGGTGTGTGCTCTCCATAAAGGCTGCCTTGGGTTTTTATCACCTCATCATTGTTCCTGGTTCACTGATAACAGCTGGTGATAAAGGAAATCTCTATGTAGGCTAAAGTCCCCCTGCTCCCTCCTCAGTGCTGCTCTGATACAAACCCTTCAGATTTTTTTCCTCCACAGTTAAAAAAGAATTGAACAGATGGCAGATGAAATGCTTAACCTTGCCCTTGTTATCATCCCCACAGGGCATTTCCAAGGGAGGATGCTTTCACCGATTCCAAGCTAGCTTCATGCTTTTTTGCCCCATATTGGGACAGAACTTTGCCTTAAAGTTGGCAAAGGCACTTCTAGTTGTGTTAATGTAGACATAGCTGTGGCAGCTGGCACAGCTGCAGGAGGTAGCTGTGAACCAGCCAGCTCCATAGCTATCTGCTAGCAGTGCAGCCTTTATGGTCCCGAGCTCACCGCGATCTGCAGTGTCATGACTGAAGCTGAGTAAATAACTGGAAGTTTATCTTCAGCTGAGGTCTGGCCACAAATAGCCGCTGTCAGTGCCCCCAAGATAAGGCAAGCTGGACTTCTATAAGGCAACCCAGTACATTTTGACCACTGGCAAAGATGGTGGTAATCCCAAGGGTTTCCCCAGCACAGAGCCTGAATCAGCTAATGGTTTTCAGTCTCCAAGGTTATCATTTTGATAACTCTCCTGAGGACTAGGATTTATGCCTTCAGCAAGCAATTAAGTAGAAGGGCACGTAGAGCTGAACTCTTGATGGCAGTATTTTTTTTTCTTTAAACTGATGTGTTTCTTCCCTGATGCCTTCCGGTTTTCAGAAATCACTGGATTCATGTCGCTGCGACCATCATTTCAAAATTCAGTTATATGTTTCATTTCAGGCAGCACTCAGGATCTCTGAGAAATTTGCCGTATTTACAGAATATATAAGCAATTACCAGACAGCTCTCTGCTGCTATTTAGGAAGAGCAAATGTCTAAGAAAAATACAGCAAGAATAGTACAGCTTGATCTTCGTTAGCTCATATCTTACAAGAGTCACGTGGTTGATGTGCAGCAGGCGTTTGCATCTAAATAAGGATGAGATCCATCAAACTGAGGTCCTGTCTTCTTCTAGAGTCATATACTAACTGTCCTGGAACAGATAGTGTTATTAAGGAGAATTACAAGATAATCATTTAAGGAAGATAAGCAAGTAGATGGGCAACATCTGTGCATCACATGCTAAATGTAGTGTGGGGAGAAGATGGTAAAAATAGTGAATCTCATCCCACTCTTGATTGGAAGCCACTGTGTTTTTTTCCTGGATAAATGCAAAGGGCAAAGGAGAACTGTTCAACTCATTTCTCCATGACCTTTAGCAGTAAACCTTACTTTTGTGAATGCTGACACAGTGCTGAGAAGGATGCAGCCCTGAACCCCACCTTGCCATGCAACAGGCATGAAGGAATGGGCTTTCTGGGCTGCATTTTGATGCCTAATGCTCAGTTCCAAACCGCAAACTTTCAGCACCCCTGCTTTCTGCCTGTTGCACAGATACTTGTAGAAAGAGCATTTGTTGAGAACAAAAGAAAAAAAAGACAAACCTAACCCTAACTCTTTGTGATCTCTTGCACAGGTGACACTGGTGTGGAGAACCAGACCTCTCGAACAGGATGGCTGGTCGCTGTCTGGGTGGTTGTGGGATCCTCCATCGCAAGGGGCCTTGCAACAGCATCTTCAGCTGGATCCAGGCTGCTGTTGTGCTGCACACACATCCAGCTGGGCTGTGGTCCTGTGGGACCACTCTGGCAAAGGTACGAACTCTTTCTGTTGATTGTCTGTGAACTAAGCATCTCCTGACTATATTATCTATGTACAAAAGGCTGTCCTAAGTAAGCATCTGTCGGAGTAGTTTCTACTGAACATTTGTAATTCTCTGTGCATGGTTTGGTGAGTTCTGCAGGCAAAAGTGCTCAGGGCAGCTGCTGGGACTGCCACGTTCTCCACCTGGGCTGTTACTCTGCATGTTGAACATGGAACTAGTGCCTGGCATCTGTAGGGGAATTTCTGGGCCTTCCTTGACTTGCCCCTGGAGAGATTCCACAGTGACTCCATGTCACAGGCCAACCCAGATGATGGGTAGAGATCTGGGGAGATCCTGGACCACCCCAGGAGCTGACAGCTGAAGTGCCATGGGTGTATACACAGGCATCACCCTGACACCCAGCTGCACCTCAGTTGTAGCTATGGGGCAAACATGAATTTCATGTTATAATTTATTGTTATAACTAAAATTTCACAGATATTGCCACAAACCTTCTGTGGAGTGTTGCTGTGATAGTATTCATACCATTGCTGAGATTTAGGTTTTTTTGCATTTTTTCAAAAGTGGACCTTTCTCTGAGTGGCTTTGTAACTGACTGGCTACGGTTATTCATATGGGCCTCAATTTCTTCAGCAAAGCAGTGGACCAAGTGTTTTAATTTGCATCAATAGGAACAAAATTGCTCATCTCAGTACTTACCTCCAAGCACTTAAGCATTTCGGTGTTTACCTTTAAAGGCCCCTTGTGCTCCCGTTCTGATGAAATACATCTCCCACAGAGTAACTCAGAATGGTTTGCAACCATTCTCCATGCTCCTTGTCCAATTTAAGAGCAGGATGTGGCTGCTAAGGATTTGGCTGGTCTATGAAGGCATTTGAGGTTTAGGTCAGCATGGTCCAACCAGATGCCTTGACCACAGGCGAATCTGGCCCCCTGCCCTCCTCCTGGAGGAGACAAGGAACAGCTGCTTGAACTGCAAAAGCAAATGGGGCTGCTGAAGGCTTCCTCCTGCACCAGCCCAGATGCTGGGTGGTGGGAGTGATGGTTTCAGACTGGCGTGGGAGTGCCAGAGCAACGCTGCCAGCTTCACAACATGTAGGTGGCAGCTGCTGGGCTGGCACAGAGACACGGGGAAAAAGACTGTGGTTAAAACATGAAACTTTGGTGAAACAGAGGCCCGGGGCACCTATCTACCAAGCTTCAAGGCACTTCAGTTGTCAGCCTTGAACTGGCACTGTGAGCCTGGCACTCTCTCTATATATACACACAGAAGAGGTTATGCTATAGAGTATTTCTAGCTGTGTGCATGGCTGAGAATTAGTGCAAGGAACAGATTAGTAAAAAGCGCTGTCTAAACATTTGCTTGTCCTCAGATATTTGAGCAAAATGAAAGGGACTGCATTCAAACAGCAGGGGAAAGTTGACTTTAAAATGAGGAGATGTGTATGGTTTAAATATTCCACAGTGATGTCATGGCGGGAAGTCCCGTTTTTTTTTTTTTTTTTTCCTTCTGGTTTAAACTTAATGGAAAGGGTAAGACAATATTTCAGCTGTGCAGCTACTGCTATGTCTGTAAGTGGTGTGCTGCACGGAGCAGCTGGGTCTGCGTGTGCTGTAATACACAGTGTACGTCCCCGTGCACCCTTGGTGTGGGAGTCACAGTTCCCCTGTGGTTAGGAGGAATTAGGCTGCCATGATCCCACTGCCAAATACGGTCCACAAAAGTCAAAGTGCACACATAAAAAAACCCACTAACTAATCCTTGCAAAATCCAGTAAGGTAAAACACATGTACTGTTGTCTGTGTTGTACAAGAGGATGAACCAAAAAAAGAGAGAATATGTCAGTGACTACTTATAAGATAGTTTTAAAGCCCCTGAACCTATGAATTGCTACTTCCAGCGCTTCCCTGGATGTCATGGTATTTTCTCAAGGAGGTAACCAGCCTCAGGCGCACTGAGGGGAAACCAGGTTTCTGTGCTAAATATCCCAAACTTCATAATGGATCAGGTTAGGTATTGATGGCAAAATGAGAGACAGTTCCAGAGTATAATCTATTGCAGGAATCACACTCAATCTGATGACAAAAACCATTTTAAAAGTGGATTTAAACCCAGAGCAAGTGCTGGAATGCCCTGCAGTGAGCCAGGCTGCCAAGGCTGTCCCTCTCCCATACCCCTCTGTGTGCCCAACAGAGGCTGTGGGTCGTATTTAGCTGAGGGCAAGCACTGCCTGGGATCTGACACTGCAGCAACGATGAGAAGCAGGGCAGAAGAGAAAAGAGGTATTACTATTCCTACTTACACATACTTTTGACTCTGCATGTTTGTATGGGCTTTTAAGCTTTTTATAGTTGGTCCAAATACAGTGAGAACAAATCAAGCAAGCAGCTGGACAAAGCCTTGGTATTTCTGCCAGCATGGGAGCATCCAAGCTTGCATCCAAGAGGGCCTTGGGATCCAGCAAAGCTTTCAGGAAAGATTTGATACTTTCTTTTTCATGTCTGAGTGGTGTAAGTAGCAGCAACCCTGGATATTGGTTTGCTAGTAGATTACATTACTGAAAGGCAATGTTTTGATTATATTAAATAGCTGTCAGCCTCAGAAGTTGTTCAACAATTTGAAATGTTGGTCTTTTAGATGGATTTTTTCCCTGAAAGAAAATATTTACTTAACACTCACCATTACATCAATGAAAAAAAGTACACTTCCTGACATATATTCTCTTTGATCTTTGCTAATTTGCAAGCATCTCTGTCCATACTTGTCTTCACCATCTTTATGGTCATTGAGAGAAAATGATATTTTCACATTTTTTCTGGCTTGTACTTGTTTATAGTTCTTTCAGATATGGTCAGCTTCTAGTATTACAAGTGGTTTAAATAGAAAAGACATGGTGGTAAAACAAAATTTCTGTGATTATTTTGTGGGTTCCCCTTCAATTGACTGGTCCAGCTTCAGAAGTATAAAGCAATTAGTGAGTAAAGGGGAAAGGGCTGAGGCGCCTGGAAGGGACATATGGTCAACCCATTTTCCAGATCTCCTCTCAGGAGATCACCTATGGTGTTTGAAACTTGCTGTGCCATCTTGGTAACCCATTGGTAGGAATGTCTGTGCAGAAAACAGACCTCAGACCCTTCTCTTGTGAGGACTCTGCTTTCTGAATATAAATAGCCCTGCTGAGTTTGGCAATACTGTGCAGGTGAACACAGGGATGTGGCCTTCAGCTGTAACTTGCCCAAAAGCGCAGATGGAAAAGCAGGTCCAATTTTTTTCTCCTGCTGAATCTATAGGAATTATCACCTCATAGTGTGCTCCGTCACCTCGCAGTATGTGAGGATTAACACGGTTTTAACCAGGCACATAAAATATATAACCAACAAATGGAAGGTAGTAAGACAGCTTTAGAAGTGCCCCTTGGGGCTGGGAATGTGTCCCAAGTCCTTTTTCTGTCAGTTCAGGAGCCACCAAGAGGTAACTAGGGTCTCCTCACGTGGCAATCTGCACAGGTGCAATACTGGCCTTTCCAATGTCAGTTCAAGCTTCTGCTTCAGTGTCAACACGGCCAAGATTTAACCTTAAATATTTCTAGTATTTTGGATAGGCACTGCTTATTCTTTTACACACCAAAAAAAACAAAGAAAAAAAAAGCCCAAAACAAAAAACCTCAAAACACCAGAATTCCCTGGCAGAGAGGTTTCTCTCTGCCACCCTCTTTTTTTAAAGATCCTGTTTTTCACTGCCATGGCTGATTTACAGGTGATGAGCATTGAGGAATTCTTGTTTTGGATTTGTTGCAGCGTCACAGAAACATGTACTGCCTGCTCTCAAAAGATCTAGTGGCTAAGGCTGCCGGCTTCCAAATCTCCCACAAACCCTGGGATTGACTAGCTCTCTCCAAAGACTCACCTTCAAGATTCAGAGCCTTGGACTTGGCAGGGGAGCCTCCAGTCAACATCTGGTCCAAGCGAGGAGGGGAGGTAGGACTGGAAGGATGTGCCTGTGCTGTCTCTCCCACAGCTGCTGGTTCTGATAGTAGTGTCCAGAAATGTGAACTTGGGGAAACCACTGAGGACTGCTAAAATTTTGATGCTTCTAGAGGCATTATTTTAAGGTCTTAAAGTCCTGTCTGCTTAGATCAGAACTGGTATCCACATCCAAGATATTAGTATCTACTGTTTATTAACTGTTATGTATTAGCTTCAACAAGTGGGATATGGTTTTCTTCATACAGTCTTCACCTACAAACCCTTCTGCTTCTAATTGACACAGGGAATATGATGAAAGAGAATATTCTTTGCCGTTCCAGAGGAGATTAGACACGTTTTTATTTGCTAATGCATTCCACTTCCAACATATTTACTGCTGTAACATCTGGACAAAAAAAGATGTTTGGTAACCAGTGAAGTAACTTGGTAAAGTCACAAAGTCTGGAGGGGCTTGCTCTTGCGTTACTATGTGTTAGTCATATACAGCAAGACCATATATCTAGTTAGTTAGAGTCCTAGATTTATATATTTGAAGAGATGAAAATGGAATTTGTAATAGGAAAGCAACACAATAAAAGGGCCTCAGTGAAGATAGTTTAGTCTTCATTTTAGACTTGTTTTACTTTTTTATCATTACAGTTGTATGTGTGAGTCAATGAAGTGTTTTATCTACATTGGTTAAGAAAATGTTTTAATCACTTATCTGTTCCTAATCAAATCATACAGCTAATTGTTTGAAAATATTTGATAACTAAAACCATTTGTAAATTCCAACACTTTTGCACACCTCAGCAGAAATGAACCTCTGGTGAAAATTCGGGCCAGAAGAATTCTTTGTTGTGATGACTTTTCTCATGCAACAACTTTGTCTCAAGGCACACATATCAATAATTAGTACCAAATAGCTGGTGGTTAAAGAGAACTGTTATAAAGCATTATGTCAGCCATAATATGATTAACAATAGCAAATTCTTTTTTGTAAATCGTCTGGAATTAACACAATGAACAATCTAGGAATTACTACTCATATCTGGAAATGCCTAACATTTCTGGAAACTAATGTTTCCAGAAACAACTAATGGTTCCTGTATTATTCACTGTGCTGATTCCCAGGTGACTTGCAGCCCCAAAAAAAAAAAAGAAAAGAAAGGCTACTGTCTGCAAGTAAAGTAATTTGCAAGTGAGCCAAGGGCAAGCAAGCCAGCCAGTTACAATATAGAGCAAAATGTTTCCAAGATTCATTTTTGACTCTGTCCTACCAAAGGCACGGGTAAAGTCCCCATCGCTTTCAGAACGAGTCAGACAAAACTTGTTTAGACAATGCAGTCTGCAATGTCTCTTTCTGAGTATCTTAGTTGCTAAATTAGTCATTTTCTCCATTTTTGCTAAAGGAGCTTTGGACTCCTGATCCTTTTTTGTCACTTTAGCAGAAATATCATCAGCAAATGTCCAGAAAGCACTTCTCAGAGGTGTCCTCACATTCTTGACAGTAAATTAAGACTATACTGATACCTTTCTAAAAACAAAAAGAGGCAAAATAATACTGATAAATTGAATAAGACAAACAAAAGACTTTATATTCTGCAAATAATACTATTTAAATTATTGCCACTGAATTGGTGGTCCTAGTCATGATTTATAACCTGTAAGTCTTCCCAAAAGCTGTAGTATAATGTTCATTGCTCACTTTAACACTTTTGAAAATCCTGTGCATGCATTTTCAGGAATGTGAGAAACCACCACAAAACCAGCTTGAGTTTGCAGCCCATTGTTCCGTATGTTCCCAGCTGGACTCTTCAGGAGAAAGGTAGGTTAGTTTTAATGTGTGTCTGAGTATCTTTTGGTTAGTGCATCCATCTCAGCAGCTCCTTGTTAGACAAATAAGTCAATTTTACAAGTCATCAAAAGATTAACAAACTACTATCCATGATTACTAAGAGAGCAATGTGAGAGAGCTTGGCCTGAAACTTTGTAGGTTAGATCAGTTCAAATGTATAATGTTTTTTTAAAAAATCAGCAACAGGCTAAAATGAGCAAAATTTAGTTCTTTGAAGAAAAATACATAAGAACACATGAATAAGTAAGTGTAATGGCAATACCTCTTACTCTCAGTGTGGTTGATAAATTCTCAGAATGGTGCCTGGGTGGCAGCCTTGACTCTTTCTGAATGAAAGCACGGTTTCCTTGGGTAGTGAAGGTCAAGCACATCTCCAAATTATACTCTGCACAAGGTGCTTTGGGAGGTAAACATGCAGATAACTAGAAAACAGGAGAACCTGTATGGTTTCATTACCCACAGAAATCTTGGCTGGTATTCCCAGTGTTTTCATTTGTGCTAAACTACTCCATCAAATTTACATGCAAAAGACTCCAGTGCAACAAGAGGTTAATAACACACGGGACATGTTACCCTTTGCCATCATCCTACGGGCAGACTTTCTACAAAAAGGGAGTGATTTTGAAGTCCAATGCCATACCACTCCAGGAGCATAACCTGCAAAACACTTTGTAAGAGGACAGATCAAGAAGTGATTTAGCAGGTTTGAAAACGGGGGCGGAATCCCACCTCCCACCAAAGGTGTGGCACAGTGCCAGGGGCAAGGTTTCACCCCGAGGTTATTGCTAGTATATCACACCAGGCAACAGGGGAGCCAGAAAAGGGAATATTTATTGCCTTTTTTTTAAAAAAAAAAAAAAAAAAATAGTAGTATTTGTGCCTTAAGCTATTTGAAAAAGGGTGAAAGAGGTCACCCGCTCCTGCTATTCCATTGTTGCTGCTATCTGCAGATTTAATGCCAGAAACTTCATTATGCAGGGTCTTCCCTGGGAGAAGAGCAGGATGGGGAGGATGGAGCAGCCCCATAGTTGTAGACAAGCTCCCTCCACTCTGCAGGCTGCTGGCACCTGAATGAAGAGCACACATTGCTTTAACCCGTGGAGGTGATCTCCTTGTGGGTTGCTCTTGTAGAGAGGATGGGTTGTCCAACCCTGCCTTCCAGACACTTCTTGGTTTTGAATGTACCCTCTTAATTTTCATTTCAAACGGCTGTCACAGCTTCGCTTTGGTTTGGTTGAACCTTTTTAAGGCTAAGAATAGCAAAGTGTTTTGAATGCCTCCAAAGCTGCCTGCTGTGAAACAGAAGCATTTATTCTGTTACCAGAGGGAAGCCACTCTTCGTTGTGCTTCTCTGGATTTGGGTGCTGAGATCCTTCAGCAAATTTACGCTCAGGCCTCCCCTGTCTGACCCTGAAGTCTCAGGTTTCCAGTGCCCCAGCAAGATCACCCTTATGGAAAGCAGATTGATCAGCTAGCACAGGCTCTGGGAACATCAAAGCACCAAACCAAAGGCCAATTTGTGACACCAAATGTGGTGTTCAGACACCCTGAATGCCAGCAGCAAGGCTGGGCCTTTCTCATCCAATGCAACCAAGCTGGAAGAGCCGAAATATTTCCTAAGCCTAAATTAGATTGCAAACTTTATTCAATCCAGCTTCTAGCCATTGAAACCGATCGTACATCTCTGCTTCTTGACCATAAAGGCAGAAAGAGGCAGGTAGTGTTCCCGCACTCCAGTTCACTCTGGTTCAAAGTCAGTGGTAGGAAATGGCTGTGCTGGGGCTCCAGGTCGATCTGTGGAGGCAAGACTTACCAGTGCCCAGCGCATCCTCTGCAGAAGGGCCCGCAGAGCCACACGCAGCTCACCTCGAATGGTGGTTCCTAAGCCCATGCCATTCTGAATGAAAGTCATAAATTGTAGTAGGAGGTATAAATTCCCTATCGATGTTGTGCACCAACCTCAGGCACGAGAGAATAACGCAGTGTTAGGGCTGCTGAATGAGTGCTCTGTGTGCACCGAGTCATTAAAAACCTGGGGAACAGTCAGCCATGACTGCACAAAAATAAATATAGAGCCGACTGTAAATAGTACCCCTTCACCTGCTTCTTCAAGTAGAATTTTATAAGAATGTTTGTTAAAGGGAATGATTTTTTTTTTTTTTTAACAGGGAGATTTTGGCATATTTCAATTGAAACCATATGCTTGGTCTTGTGCTGCTCAAATACAAAGTCAGTTTAGTTTTAAATTTAATACACGTTTAAATTAAAACACCTAAATAAAAAATCTGAGTGAATGTGTTAGGATATAAAAAGAACATTTTCCAACTCCAAAAAAACTGATCTGGGAATACAAGTGAATTTTACTATAGAAGCATGTTTTGTTTCATTCTTTATTTGCTACATTAAGAAAGGTATGGGTGAAAGGAGATTAAGCCAGTTAAATCCTAGGATTTTTTTGTCATTTTTCCATCTTCTCTCACTTTTATCTGCACAAAGGATACCATTATAAATATATCTGAGGCTGAGAATAGAAAGACTAAACCATTGCAGAGTTATGTTTAATAAAACTACATGCAGTTAGTTAGCCTGAACATGTAGGCTCCTACTCTAAAGTCATAAGCAGGGACTTTAAAGGATTGGGGAGCAGAGGAAATTTGATGACTAATCAGTATAAAATGTGTCAGGATCTAGCTTTTATTCAGGAATTCATCCCTGATCTTAATACATAAGATTATGTGTGCAAATCAGAAAATGCCATCCTTATAAAGGTGGTAAAACTGGAAATTTTATAGTGTAAAATCTGCAGAAATTGCTGGAGAACTGACCTAGAGAATAGGCCTGGTGAAATTCAGCCTTCACAAAATGTAGATGTTTTCAAGACCCTGCCTCAAATGAATATATTAGATCACAGGACTGCAAATCCTGAGCAATTGTATCAATGGATTAATCCCATTGGAAATGACATCAGCATTTCCCCACCAGACTGTCTTCTATTTCTTCCAAGGCTTTTACTCAAATTCTTTTCCAACCCTGCCTGAGCAAAACATGTCAGGTTTTAAGCTTTTTCTATTTTGTAAGAGAGGGAGAGAAGGAAAGAGAAGTTGTGGGTTTTTTTTAAATCCTAAAATAAATCTTGTTTTACTTCTAACAGGTTAGAGTCAAGGAGAATGTATCATCATGAGTAATTAGTGAACTATGTTTCTGTAACATCTGCAAAGTATATGTTTTCACATACAGCCTTTTCACATTTATGTAGAGCATAAATGTAACACAGAAAGGACTGAAAATCAAATCAACATTTTAACAGCACGATACACTGTCTCTGTAACAAACCACATTTACAGAAATGGGAAAAGTTCTCCATGTGCTGGCCAACGATGATCCTCTTTGAAGTGTTTTCATTTCCACTGAGGAAGTGTTATTATTTCCACTTCAGGAACCTTGCTGAAGAAATACAAGTGATATCCCTTCTGGGGTTCGAGGTTTTTCATCAACAGACAGAAACTGCACCAGTATAATACCAGTAAATATTCTTCCCTCCTCGTCTCTCTTTTAACCTCTTCCCTTCTGAGGAAGCATCCAGATGCATCACTTTTCTTCTCAAAAATAACCTGAGCACATCCTCAGTTTTCTGCTTTAAGCAAATTATATTTACGTAAGGTAAACCAGCACCCGCTACAGACAGGGGTGTGGTAAAATCTCTTTCTTTCTTTTTCTTCCAAGGTTGAGCTCATTTTGGTGTTGGCTAAAATTGAAGTAGATTCAATACTAATTGCATATTATTCTGAGACAGCCAGCCTGACAGACTCTTTCTATTAGCTGCATTCACGTTAAGCCTCATACCCAATACTTCCTATAGCTACTATGTTTTTTCAGTTTGGTTTTCTGTATTGCTTATCCAAGGAGGGCCAGTGCTAAAGGACTCGGAGGACTATATTCCTAGACACAGCTGTGGTTTCAGCCTGAAATGTCAGGAAGAAAAGGTTCATCAGAATCCACCACCTCTAAACATTTTCTCTACAAATTTGTATTTGAGAAATCTCTTGTGCTTGAATTAAACTCACCTTTCTGAGAAATTCAAAATTTCAGTGTAATCACAGATATGCATGCTGCTCCTGAACATTCAATATGGTTCATGCTTCAGCATATTCGTTCCTAATTTCTGTTGTATTCCAAAGTTGTACTGAATGAGTATTAAGTGCTTTATAAAAGTTTCATTTGACAAATCATTTTTTTTTATTGTGCAGAATTTCTGGTATATCTTTGTGGCGTTTTTCCCACAAAAAACCCTGGCATTATTCTTTCACGGGATATTTCATGCTCATGTAACTTGATGTCATTTGAGCATTTAGTGCTGCACCCTACAATTAGAAATTACACACACATACTTGTTAGTCTCATTTTTAAACAAGCTATCTTTATGTAAAGCTATAGAACAGTTCGCAGCAGGAAAACAGAAGCCAGAACAACATTTATACCCTAAAGCCTGTGGGGCCTTTAGGACCATATAACATATATCTGTTCTCCAAATTAGTGGCCATTTACTTCTGAAATATTCTGATCCTGCAAAGTTTACCATCCTCTGCGACAGAAATAGCAAACATGTGTGAGCCAAGAACCAAAGATGAAGCAGTGCTTGCAGAGGAAGACTATGCAAGCCTCGTCTGAAATCCAGTGCCGAGCCATGCATTTTCCATCAGTTTATAGGCAATTTCTGGACTGGAGGCTGATTTTGGTGCTAGTATATAAGAGATTATGCAAAGTGAATTCTGCAGGTCTTTATAGTACTATAAACCTAATGCTCTTCAGTGGAAAAACAATGGCTTTACCACAGCAGAGTATATCATGCCAAGTATTTGTAGAAAGACAGTATCAGTATGCTACTTTATTTTTGTTTCCAGTACTTTTTCCTCATTTTATGCAGAAGGAATTTTTGAATGCTTGAACAGGCACAGAGGGTAAAATACTGTCATGCTGAAATCAATGGGCCTTTTGACAATGCCAGGATTTCAATGAGGGCCTTCATGGGAGCATGCCACAAGGAGCAGCTGTTTCTTGGATGCATCCCAAAAGCTCCCCAGATATCTGATCTCATACAACTACCCCTATGGGTTCCCAGCAGAAAATGCATCGTTCAGCAGAAAGCGGTTTGCTCTCCTCCCCGGTTCTCTCCACCCTGCGTTCCTGGTATTCCTGAGAAATTCCCTTCTGTCCTCCTCCGGTTTTATTGCCCCCTGTGCCTTCCAGATAAGGCCAGAAATTACTTTTGAAAACTCTGCGTTGACACTAGTTTTTATGTTGTTATTTCAGCCCTTGCTGCGGTGTTCCTGCTGCTGCCAGCTGTGATGAAAACGTCTGACCCTTCAACCCAGGTCTTGATGGATAAAGGTAATCCATTTTTCAGTATGTGTCTTTCGAAAAAAAAAGGAAAAAAATCTGATTTTGATTTGTATGCACATGGTTTTATGGACAGTTTAAGGGTATTCATATTAGATTATCTCACCGCAGTCTTAAGACTTTTGTCTTTCAGATGTGATTTTGGAATGGATAATATTACCATGCACAGTATCATTCTGTCATGTTTTCCACTGATGCTTTTTGGTTAGTGCTTAGGACTCTGTTGTGTTGTAATCCTGAACCATATAGGCATTGCCCTGGATCAGGCTGTTGTGTATCTTTCAGCAAGTTCAGCTTTTACCAAAGCTTTGCCTACTGAGTCACCCAGGCTGCAGATCCCATGTTGCAGACTTCCTTCAGAAGCAGACATTCCAAGTGGGTTACTTGGGGAGAGACTATTTTGATGTAAAATTTAAATAAGACTTGGATAATGCATGTTGGATTGAAAACAGCAGTGGCAGGGACTCGGCAGCTGCAGCAGGCAGCAACAGACACCTCTTAGTCTCTTAATGTATGAAGAAACAGAGAAAAACGATTTACTAAGGCTGAATTTTTACCCACTGTGGCACTGGTGAAAGCATAACCATGCTGACAAAGCTATAGCTGAGTGATTTACAGCGCGGTACTTCTATGAAAAGGCCTCAAAAGTGGAGTCCACCACAACCCAAGTATCAGCCAAACCAGTCAACTGGCAGTAACACCAGTTGGGGTGGAAACTTATGTAGATAAAGTACTATGGCTGGCAAAGAATTGGGAACCAAATAAAATATTAGGTGAAAGAAGAGCGTCCTGGGAATAAAATTGTTTGAAAGAGCCCCTGTTGGCAAACACAGACCAAGGACAAATGCCAAGTAGGCTCAGTTGAATAAGCTTTAAACCTTTTATAGAAAGCTGAAGCACAAAAGCTTAGCCTAATCCAACCTATTTATATGAGTGTTTTCTGAACTTAATTACAAATTTAAAATGTTTCCAAATGTGTGGAGTGTTTCTGTTTGGATAGCTCGTCTAGCCTGGGTTCTCAGCAGTGCAAAATAGTTGCCTGGACTCTGCAAACTTTGCTCGCCTTGAGGTGTACGTGCACATGGTCTTAACCGTCTCTGGGGCTTGGAAGGTCTGCTTAAAGCAATTGAATAGGTGAAGGGTTCAGTTATTACCCTCGCTGTCTCTGGGCTAGGCTTTTGTTGGCTGGCTGACTGGTTGGTTTAGTTTTTGCTCTTGTTCCTTGGTGTTTGTCAGTCTTATGACCTCCTGCGCTTACGGAAAGCCCTTCAGTAGGCTCTACAGTCAATACTCAGGGACACTGATAGCACAGGTTATCATTAAGTATTAAGGGCCCTGCTGGCAGTCAGAACTTGCATACAGTGCTATTGTGTCGTACCTTAAAGGGCTTGGCCATGTAGTTAAGCTCATCGCTGAGCTCCCAAGAACCCAATGACCTACCTGTTGGCACCAGGGCCACCTGGGAACAGAAGCAGTAGCCAGCTACATGGAGAGAGGGGCCTCGCTGGAGCCTCTCAAGGAGCTGCAAGTGAGGAAAGGAGCAGCTTGTGGAGCTCAGCATGCTGGAGCTCAAGAAGAGCAGCTGGTCTCTCCAGCTGCTATTTGCTTCACGTGTGCCCAGAGAAGGGAGAGCTTTTGATTACAGTAGGAAGCTGCTGTGAGGGAAGGGGCTGGAGACTCTGCATTTGACATGTAGGTGTCTAAAGTCATGGCAGCATAAGATGTAGTAGAACCAAAGTCCCCTGAGCCCCATCAGGCTCTAATCTACAGTGCCCGGCATAACAGTGAAAAAAGTAGAGATACTTCATAATTATCTGGCCTGTTTCCCAATAAAGTTAACTGTAAATATCATCGTTATTTACAACATGCAGAAAATATCGGGATGACAGTTTAAATATTTACATTAAAGAGGAGATATAAGTATTTTTGCATGCAAAGCCCTCGCGAACAGCGCAGGGGGAGTTTTAACTCTGTACGACGGCAGGATTTGGTATAATCTCTGTTACCTGGTGATGTTTTCCATGAGGGAGGGCAGATGATGTGAAAGGAGCTGGTAACTTTACAGACCCGTTCTTTTTGTGATCTCACCTTGACTTAACAACTCAAAAATAGTAAAGACGGATTTATACCAGTTACTTGCAAGGTTCCACCCTGCTGTAATCCAGCTACTGCCTTCACGCGGAATATTGTTTTATGAAAGCGAAACGCTTAAAATTTTACATAGTCAGCCCCGTAGAATGAACCGTATTTGGATTTTCCTCAGACAACTGTATTTGGATTTTCCTCAAACGCATCTGACAGAATCTTCTAGGTTGAAAGGGACCTTAAAGGTCTCTTCTCTCAAGTCACAGGCGACAGGACGAGAGGAAATGGCCTCAAGTTACGCCAGGGGAGGTTCAGGCTGGATATTAGGAAAAATTTTTTCACCGAAAGGGTTATCAGACATTGGAATGGGCTGCCCAGGGAGGTGATTGAGGCACCATCCCTGGAGGTGTTCAAAAGACGGGTTGATGTAGTGCTGGGAGATATGGTTTAGTGATGGTGTTGTTTTTTGTTTGTTGTGCGGGTGTCTGACGTTTTATTTAAGAACAGAATTTGCATTTCATCTCCCCGTCTTTACCCTATCGAGGTTTATCGCAGCACACCTTACCTTTTTCCCTGAACCTGCATCTTTTTTCTCTTTCAAGCGTTTAATTGGGGACAAACCAGGCGCTTTAAGCACCTTTGCAGCTTTGTGCAGCCCCGCGGCCCCACAGCCGGTGCTTGCTGAGGGGGGCGCGGAGCTCCCGCGAAACTCAGACTATCAGCAAAGCAGGCATTTTTAAGGGGAAAATGAGGGAAGCTGAGCAATTCCAGGTTTAGGGGGTGCGTGTTTATTAAGAAAGGTGTACTTTTCTCCCTCCCCTCCCTGCGCTGGACACCTCCGGGGGGGTGATGCCGGGAGTGGGGGGATACGGGTCCCCGCCGTGTCCCGCCGGTCGATGCCCGGGGCGGGGAGCAGCCCGGGGGCCGCTTCCTCCTCCTTGCGGGCTGCCTGGCTTTTAAAGGCGGCGCGCCGGCACCCGGCCCCACACCGCCGCCGGGGCTCCGCGTCTGCCGCCGCCACCCGACCCGACCCGACGCGGAGCCGGCTGCGCCTGCGGGACGGGGGCCGGGGGGACCCCCATGGGGGGTGGGCAGCGCGGAGCCCCCCCCCACTAAGCTTGCCCGCCGGCCGCAGCATGCCGGCAGCCCCGCTCCTGCTGTGGTTGGGCTGCCTCTGCAGCCTCTGCCGGGCTTACTTCGAGGGCCCGCTCTACCCCGAGATGTCCAACGGGACCTTGCACCACTACTTCGTCCCCGACGGGGACTACGAGGAGAACGACGACCCCGAGCGCTGCCAGCTGCTCTTCAGGGTGAGCGAGCAGCGGCGGTGCGGCGGCCCGGCGGCGGCGGGCGGCGGGCTGAGCCTGCGGGAGGAGCTGACGGTGCTGGGCCGGCAGGTGGAGGACGCGGGCCGGGTGCTGGAGGGCATCGGCAAGAGCATCTCCTACGACCTGGACGGGGAGGAGAGCTACAGCACCTACCTGCGCCGGGAGTCCGCCCAGATCAGCGACGCCTACTCCAGCTCGGACCGGTCGCTGAGCGAGCTGGAGGGCAAGTTCCGTCAGGGCCAGGAGCAAGGGGGCCGGGAGGAAGCCCGCCTGGGCGACAGCTTCTTGGGCTTGCTCCTCCACGCCCGAGCCCTGCTCCGGGAGACCCGCCACATCTCCAGCGGGCTGCGGGACAAGCACGACCTCCTCACCCTCACCGTCCGCAGCCACGGCGCCCGCCTCAGCCGCCTCAAGAACGACTATCTCCGGGGATGAGACGGGACCCCCCCCCGCCCCGGGTCCCTCCACACCGCCGGGGGCGAGGGGCTTCGGACGGGGCCCACAGCCCTGCCTCCAGCGTGCCAGGGCTGGCTGGAAGGAGCACCTCCTCATGCAAACGCATCCTTCATCCTGGAAAAACTTATTTATTACGTTTGACTTCCTAAACAAATAGCGCGGCTTCTATAAACCAGGAGGGTAGAGGTATGTTTAAGTTAATGTCCCATATTTAAAGAATTACCCCGCATTATATCACTCATCTTTGGTGACAAAGCAAAGTAAGCTTTCTCGTCGCCCGATTCCCCGTCGTCGCTCTGTGTATCGGCTGTTCTGCTACAGCTCACCTGCCACAAACCTGGGTAAAGCCTGGTGCTCACGTGTAGCAGATGCTTAAATTGCTTTTGTTGTTACTTCCCTTCAGGGTGAAACTTCTGGCCCTCTATTAACTTTCTTAACCTTTTGTAACGGTATGTATTCTACACACGTTAAACATTGTTCTACTACGTAGATTTCCAGTTGTGTTTTGAAAGATGGGAACTGTTCTGGTGAGATTTGTACTCTTCCAGGCTTGCTTATCTGTGACTCTAAGCTATCATAACCCCAAGAGCCGGCCAAAAAGGCTTATGTCAGATCCTGAGAATGCTGATGCAGATTTTTATAGTAAGGAGAAGGAGCCCTAGTGGTGATTGTAGTTTCAGATCCCCAATTTGAGAGCCAGGTTTCTTAGAGCATGTTTCTAAAGCAGACAAAAGGGTTTTGTCTGTGCCAGCACAGTGACATGTCCTGTCGGTGCCTTTGTACTTTTGCTAGCTAAGCTATTAATAAAATTATTTGTACTCCTAGACAATAGCAAAAGTGCCTAGTGGGAAGGAGGGGAGGATTGTTTGGGTTTCTAGATTCATTGCTATATAATTGTCAATTGGGGGTAATATGGCTACTAAGTTACAGATACTGCAGGAAGAATCACTGTTTGGATGAAAAAAGTTCATATGTTGTTTTAATAAATATTTGAAAACAGTGTTAAAGCACTTTTTTTTTCTTTTATTGCTCCGCCTGAGACACTCTTGCTTTTAAACGTGTTGTAATATGTCTTTTCAGCAAAAAAATTGTGTGTAGGTTCTGCCAAATGAAATAATGTGCTTTTTAGTAAAAACAAATAAAAATCTACGGACTCAAGAGGTAAGCAAGTTTTGTTAAAAGAAGTGATAAAGAAAAGAAGAGGGTGCGTAGCATGGATTTTTGGCGTTTGTAAGCCTTTTTAAGAAACTCGCAACCTCATGGCACTGGAAGAGAAGCTGCTCAGTGCACATCTGAAGTCTGATCTTGTTAACCCTACTTGCATTCAGGTATACTTTGTTCTGCAGCCCATCCAGTTGGTAAGTTACTCAGCAGTGCAATGGGTCAACCTAAGACACCTGGGACCAGAGCACTGAAGACGCCAGGACATGTTGATGAAGGTGCATGTCTGCAGGACCACTGGACCATCCAGACAGCTCGCTTTCACTAAAGGCAGTGAGGTGTGGCTCCCAGCAGGAAAATTTACGTGTCAATTTGCACCTTTAGATCCCCAGGAACTTTGAAGATCTCGCTACAAAAGAAGAAACATTTTATTGTTTGACTTCGGTGGAACTACTGAGTGTAATTTTCAAGTATGTTGTCAAGTTAGAAGGTATGACAGGTTCTAGCTCTTAAAAATTAATTTCCTTGTGATACTTTCCTTGTCACTAGGGTTAGAGGTAACAACACAAGAGCAAACCCTACAGCATTTCTGGGATGGACCAAGCTCTAAAAGTGCCTGAAGGTTTCATTCACATCCAGTCTCTCATTTCTCTCCGAACCTCATAGGTTTACAAGTAGGTGCCAAAGATGTCATGCGGTTCCTTTTGTGCCCAGATGCTTCTTGAAAGTCATTTTGGTCTTTGCTCACCCACTTTGAGTCATTGGGTAAAATATGAACTGTAAACATCAGTAAAGAAACGGAAGTGACAGGCCATGCTGGCTTTTCTAGCCATATGACAGCAGTGTTCAAATCCTAATAGAAAAATAGTAGTAGTAGTGGTGTGAAACAGCTTCTTGAATATGCTTGGAGCACCTTGGCTATTCTATTTGCGGTAGCAAACTTTTAGTCAAGCTCAAACTATCCCAACATACACAGCATACCAAGAGAGTAAATGTTTGCAGAGTGCTTACTTTTCAAAGTAGATTACGTGTCCTGTGGAGGTTTACAGTATAACTCATTCTGCTCAACACCCCTGTCTGTAAGTTGTCATTTAATGAAACAAAACCTGGTTCTTTAAACTCCACACTAACGTTTCGTATGATAAATATTAAATGTTGATAAATATCTCCATTGATTTATGTTTCAGGAAAAATGAAAACGTTTTTACCTTGGAAATTGAAACAAATTCAGAATTCTGCTCTGTGACTTTGATTATAAAAGGTTTTAAATGCTCTCTTTCAAAAAGAATACGCATACATCTGAGTCTGCTCTATGCACAAGTTCACATGGTGAGTAAAAAAGGTCAATCTTACATGGATTTGATCAAGCCAGTTCAAAACTCTTTTAGGACATTTAAATCCATTAGAATTTGATTTACAGCATTTTGGCCAGTCTAAGCAAGCATGTATATTAAATATCTATTAAATGTATCAATTTTGAGTCACAGCTGATACATAAAATAGCCTTTATAAATCTGCAGTTCCTGCAAGAACTGGGTATTTAGTGATATCCAAGCAGTTTAAAGTTTCAAATTCAAAATAGTTCTTTAAAACCTATGAAAACTATATTGCAATCCTCTTTGCAATCACACATTTTTTTCTGCTTTTGCTTTTTTTATCTGATAAAACTCATTTAATTAGAAGAGATAAAGATCCTCTGGTTTTATACAGCCTATTTCAAATAGTAAAGGCCTTTTTATCATTGAAAACTCAGTAAAGACTTGTAAGCAGAGAGCTTTAAAAGGATGATTTTAGCAGTTATTTTGACCCAATAGCTCCTCCTGTTGTGTTTAAATATTGCATCAGTACTGAGCTCTTTCTTTTCTTTTTTTTTTTTCTTTTCTTTTTCTTTTTTTTTTTTTTAATGTAGAAGTTCAAACTAAGATTAAGCTGACTTGGTCTTTTTGGTAATGGTCTGGACATTTTCAGAATATGTTTTCTGAATTTTTTAAGGAGTTGATGGTACTGAAGAGTAGATGACAATGTTTTCCAAAAAAACTTCAACTAATACATCTGGAACAGTCATAGAGAGCTTACTTAAGTTTTCTTTGCCACTTAGCCTGTGATTTAACTCATTGAGAGTCAAAGCAAGGCATTAGGAGACACAGGCTACTTTTGAAGGCAGTGCTCTGCTGTGGACATTCTCATGTCTACTGACATACATGTAGGGAGGAAGAAGCTCAGAGTGTCTCACATCAGCACTTAGAAAAGCTTGGGAAAGAAAAGGCTGTGTTGCCTCCTGACAAGTCCATTACTGGGAGTTTAAGGAGCAGGGTGGGTGGTGGTGCAAATTGTGGCTTTCTAAATCATAGCTTCCAAAGTTTCACAGGTTGACCTCCTCATGACCATCCTGAGAAACAGAGAAGACCAGCGAAGCTTTCAAAAACATGGTAAGCCTCTCAAAAATCCTGTGTGTGCCAAGCTGGGTGTATGCATTGCCTGATGCTAAGTTGTTGCTCCTCCAGGTTGTCATCTGCTCAGATGCAGGTTGCCAAGATGTGTACCTCTGAAGCAAAAAATATACTTGCCTTAGTCAATAGAAACAACCTGGTGATCTACAGAGAAACCACCAGCCCTGGTTATAATCTTACCTTGAAAATGCATATTTTGAGAAGAAACTCTATTGGGTGCATCTGTTGCTGCTGGTGTAGCTGATTATTTAGATGGGCTTCATGTTATTTTACCAGCTTCTTGCTCATGCTTCTCAGTCACCACTTTTGTGATTCGTAAAGAAGTTTTCAGCTAACACTGAAGTGTTGTTGAGTGAAATGTATTTGACAGCCATTATTATTCCTGAAATAACCCTCTATGTTCAAATCCGGCATTTTTTTCTAGCTTTTAAAACATATTTTTACTTAGAGCCCATTGGGAAATTTAATTTCTATTACTTTGATTGTTGGTGAGCCATTAGCAAAAATTGAACAATTTGTGGGTCCATATTTCATTCCTGAAGTATATGAAACTGGCAAAAATATCGAACCCACTACATGCTTTTTAAAAAAGCTTTTATTAGAACACATACATATAAAAAGACTGTAACTCTGTGCTTATTTTATTTTCTTCATAAAGTTGTCATCCTGCCTACAAGATCAGTTTACAACTGTAAAAGGCAGAACTTAATGACTAATTCTGTAACACGAAAAACATATGGTCTCGATAATCATTACATTTTTAATGATGTGGCTTGGACAGAGTCATTCATGGCTTGTAGAGTCATTCGTCCTTGAAAACTGCCTTACCTTGGGGAGGTATCGCTGACGGTCTCCAACATGCCATTAACATTCTTTCACGAGGAAAGACAATGCCAAGTGTATCATATTTTCTCAGGTGAAAACCTTCCTTAGGATGTATCTACACCTCCTTTAAGTGCTTAGAAACTGCCTGTGTAGTAGTAATTGTTTGTGTCTGAACTTTCTTGGGGGTGGAGGGGGAAAGTCCTTGGAGAAGGTTGGCTTGGGGAGAGATTTATTGTCCAGCGCTAGATATTGGCAAGTGCAGGACGACTGAAAAAGCTATGTACTTGCATCATATTTTCCATACTTCTTCCATGCTGCAAACATTTCACTGCAACAGGAGTTACCATTATAAATCAGTTTTAGCGTAAATAATCAAGGCTTTACTATAGACAGACTGTCCAAACTGCAAGATGTTTTTTTTCTGCCTACATACCATCTCTTCTCAAAAATAATGTGACCAAGATTTTCAGTTTAGTGCTAGGTCCAAGACAATTAATTCAGTGGGCCTTTGGTCTTAGGTTCTCAGCTTTTGTACTTAAAGTTGTCGAAGAGCTTTTTATGCCTTTTCCTGGGTAATGATAAAGAATTCTTTACCATACACTTTCTGTGTTGACAACTCTTTGGTTAGTCAAGAGCTGTCATTTTTTCTTAATAGCAGGCTCTGTCCTTTTTAATGAGTAATAATTTGTTTCTAATTTAATATGATTTAACTGAGATTTATATTAAAATTCAGAGTAATATGGGTGCCTATGTTAAATATCTTGCAAACTATTTTTATGCTTTTATGATTTCTTACAAAGTAATATTAACTCTGGATTCTAACAGAGGCACAACAAAACACAAGCTAGTTCATAACCGGGTCAGCACACAAGCCAGGATGCAGTTAGGTTTGTAATTTTAAATATTAATTTGCCTATTCTCTCATTTCAGAAGAATAACCCTGGAAAATAAGGAGTGAATGAACAAGAGGTAAACTACGCTTAGTTGTTTGGTTTTTTCCTGATATGAGTGCAGAGGAATAAATCTGAATCTTGTGTATATCAAGAACAAACTGAGGTTCACCCTGTGCTCACTTACCCTAGAAGCAAATTTGCAATGAGGCCCAGTTTTTGTTTCTAACATTTATACTTCTGTGGCAACTGAGGTTTTCAAAAAGCCAGGCATCCCCCTGTGCTACATATATATTGATTTATGCCTCCTATCCTAATCACCTTTCCATCGTGCCTGGTTCTGCAACCATATGCAGGTATTTATTTACTTACATAGTCTTACTGAATTTAATATTAATTCCTCTCCATCTCTAAGCTGCACTTCAGTCTGCCCTGCTGCACAGAGCAGAAGCTCACAGGACCAGGAAAACATTATTACTGTTGGTATGTCTGACTCCACTGGGAATACTGGTCTAGTAGCATTTTACTGTCGTGTCGGGGTCACAGATTTATTGGAAAATCATCAGAGTTTGCTTCCTGAGGATGTTCTGCTTTTTATGCTCTTTTGCATGTCAGCCTGTGGCTTTAAATTTTGCAGTGCCCTTTACCTACTAATTGCTGCCAACCTTCAATTTATTTGGCAGTAACTTACCCCCCCGGTACCGTACTTCCCCCTGTGAATGATAGCGACAGAGTAGAGCCCAGAGGGAATCAGGGAGCTGAGCTTGCACTACAGCATTCAGCAAAACAACACTATGACAGTAAAAAGGCACGTAAATGTACTGTAAAGTAAATAAGGTCCAGATTTTCATTATATAGCACTTCTGGCATACCTCTCTTAAAATTCTTTCTTTTATAGCCACTCAGCAAATACAGGCACAACACTAATGATTCATATTTTGCTGAGTTATGTCATCTTGAAGGCAGTTTGTTTTTATTTCCACTTGGAAAGGATACTTTTCCACTTGCGTATTATGTCACACTCCTTATAAAAATAGAGACCCGGTCTTGCAAACACCTTGGAGTGCTCCTGGTACGGAATGAGACTCATGACCATTACAATTCTCACACCCTCCTTATTATGCTTATAATACTTCAAAATGTTCCCCTCTTGGCTTGAAAAATGTCTCCGTTCTTGGTCTGTGTACAGCTTTTCTTCCTAAACAAAATTTCTTCTGGTTGGTTTTTTTTTTTTTCCACCTGGCAGGGATTTATATGTATGCTTATGTACTTAGTTCATGTTAATTAGAGATTTCACTCATTAAAAACCTCTATTATTTAGACACACTTGATCTGTTTCTTCATACTTGAAAAAAATTGATTCACTTGATTCTTCTTTTAATTAGTAAAAATATGAAAGGAATTATAAACTTATGCAATATAAAATGGCTTCTTTCAGCCTGTGTGCATTTAAGAGGATGTGCACTGGTTCTGAAAGAAAATAAAGAAGGAAAAGTACTTGAGAAACCTAGTATTAATGTAATAGGTTGCCAAACCAATAGCATAAGAGTCAGGAAATTAACAATTGTGGCTTCTCAAGCAACAATCTACATTCAGCATAGGCAGAGTGTTCGCTCTGCCCTTTTCAAAGAGCTATTACTTGCAGATTAGAAATTGACACAGGGAATAAGGTATGTACTCTTTATAAAATATCTGCAGGTATACAGAATTCTCTTCTTTTTTCCCTGGTTTTTTCTGATATTTTCCCCTTTTTTCTTTTTTTATTTTTTTTCAGGGGGTAATGAGGAGTAATTAAAACTCTGGAATAAATAAATAAAGCAATTTGTAAACCGTATATATTTTGTAACCATTATATATGAAATGAACTCAATTATCTGCCACACATCCAATCTATCAAACCTTGAAAATAATTTAGAATTTTCAAGCTCCTGGTTTCAAATATCATACTTAAATGGAGGATGGAGGAGATATACATTAGTTACTTATTAAAAAATGAAAAATAAAGACAGGAAGGCAGCCATGACAACCAAGAATATGTATATTCCATAGAGAAAATGGTGAAAAAAACAAGGCAAAAATGTGAAAGAAATGTGGAAAATGGATTTGGGGTCTAATTTGAAAGCAACTAATTCCTACCACTCTTTCCTTAAAAGAAAGTAATGCATCCCACTCTGTGCATTACAGCACTGCTTTGGCACGTGAAGGTTGTTTTTTACTGAAGATGTTGAATGATAACTACCAACAAAAATATTTAATTTCCTATAAGTCGCAGACTTAGTCTTAGCCCTTTTTAACTGCCAAAATGCTTAGACAGTCTCTAAACAGTCATTGAATATTTTCACTTCTGCATGTACTCGTTTCCATCCAACCAGCCAACTTTTCATCTCTGTGAATGCTTTACTGTCTGTGAAAAGTGCTGCTTAGGCAATGTTTATGTTGAAGGTTTTCCCTTTATTGGTTACACTGAGGCACCGGGACTTTTCTGGGTGCTTTGTAGACCACAGTATGGCCACTGAGCACCCAGTGGAGCAGGTGTCTCTTGCACAGCTGGGAAAAAGCTCTCCATCAGGAGGAAAATTAAGGTTTTCCTTTTCCTTTTCAGTTCAGCTCTTCTTTTTCATGTCGGCCATGCCACCAGCTTATGCATGCTGAAGAAGGTGGGGATTCCAGTCCAGTACAAGCTGAAAACTTGAAGACCAACATGGGCCACTCCACCTGAAAACTGGTAGGTGCTACGTCCCACCATTCCCTTCAACTACACAAGCCGAACTTCTCTCTGATAGAACCTCCCTCCCTTCAGCCACCAGGAACACACTGTTCAAATAAATGCAGCATTAATATGTTTGCCAGCCAGAGGGTATCGGGCACTAAATAATAAGGGTGTGTTAATGCTGTTTTAAAATTTATTCCCAGGAAGGTCATCTGCCTGAAGCTTACTGCTCACAAGGTTTGTTTGAGAGTAAAATCACCTCATAGAATCACAGAATCGTTTAGGTTGGAAAAGCCCTCTGAGATCATTGAGTCCAAGTGTTAACTTAGCACTGCCAAGTCCACCACTAAACCATGTTCCTCAGCACCACATCTACCCATCTTTTAAATACCTCTGGGGATGGTGACTCCACCACTTCCTAATTTTTCCTAATACCCAATCTAAACCTCCCCTAGTGCAACTTCAGCCCATTTCCTCTTGTTCTTTAGCTTGTTAGTTGGGAGAAGAGACTGACCCCACCTCACTACAAGCTCCTTTCAGGTAGTTGGAGAGATAAGGTCTCCCCTCAGCCTCCTTTTCTCCAGGCTAAACAACCCCAGCTCCCTCAGCCGTTCCTCATGAAACTTGTCCTCCAGACCCCTCACCAGCTTCGTTGCTCTTCTCTGGACACGCTCCAGCCCCTCAATGTCCCTCCTGTAGCGAGGGGCCCAAAACTGAACACAGTATTTGAGGTGTGGCCTCCCCAGTGCCCGGTACAGGGGGACAATCACTGCCCTGGTCCTGCTCACCACGATGTTCCTGGTACAAACCCGCACCATTAACGTGGGGAATACAGACTCCAGCTGAAACAGCAAGGACGTTTCATGCCACAACACAGCTCTGTTTGGCCACAGCTCCACTACATCTTGCCTGTAAAGGCCATCTCTCCTGTTAGGTGATGTTTACTGTAGGCTACATCTGACCCTAGCTTGGTTTCCCCCTTCCCTTTCCCCCCCCCCCTTCCCTTTTTCCCTTTCTTTCTTTTCCCGTTCCTTTTTCTTCTTCTTTTCCCCCCTTTCTTTCTTTTTCCCCCCCTTTTTTCCTTTTCCCTTTCTCTACTTTTCCCCCCTTTCTCTACTTTTTTCCCTTTTCTCTGTTTTCCCTCTTTCTCTATTTTTCCCCCTTTCTCTACCTTTTTCCCTTTTCTCTATTTTTCCCCCCTTTCTCTATTTTCCCCCCCTTTTCTCTATT